>NC_084840.1:66686843-67005547 GCF_033115175.1 Lepus europaeus | reverse complement strand
AATTTCCTGTGTGAGCACAGGTTAAAAAGTCTTGGAGAGAGAGAGATGTGGGCACTGATGGTAGCATGGCCTCACTTGGATGGACAGGCTGGGGAGGTCCGGGAAGTCGAGGAAACCGCCGTGTGATTACTGTTGTGCAGTGGACTAGGCTCTTGGTCAAGCAAGGTGAAGGCCTGCTGAATGGCCCTAGGCCATTTCATGTTGTGACAAATGGCAGAGGAAATGCGCAAGGCTCTTGGTGACCAGCAGAGGCACGCCAGGGAAGACACAGACTCTACGGACGACACCTATGTCACCGGGGACTTGTGTTAGTTCCCGGGATCCTTGAATTTTACAGTTGCCCTTCCCAATTCTCCCCTCCCTGTCTATGTATAGTACTTTGAACAGTTCTCTATTCTAATCCTTTATAATTTCCTCTTATCTCATTACAATGTTTAATCTTAACCTTCTATTCCCTTTTTACGCTGATGTGAAGAAAAAAATGCTAGTTTTGCCATAAACGTATATTTTATAGTTTTCCTCTACCAGCTAAGATGACACTGATCATTTTTCCTGCCAGGGTGCTGGGAGCATGTAATTGGCTTCATTTTAAAAAGGGAAGAGAGCTGTAGAAAGGAATCTGGCGCAAAGGCACTAAGGAAGAGCTGTTTAATACAGCGATTTTGAATGCGAGGGGAATCATAGAATGTTACTTTTGCAATGTAAAAAGTCAGTCTCCTCTACAGAACCACCAATAAAATCTGAATGATTCACCATGCCAGTAAGTAAGCCCACTTTCCGAGTTTCCAATTCAACCTTCCAGGCCCTTCTTATACTACAATCTTGGCTCTAGCTTCTCTTTTAGACACTGCCAACAGGGGGCACTGGAGAGAGATCTGCAAAGCTGCATGGCTGCTTTCTTCCTGTCTGCCTCCTGTTCTTGGCTCCATCTCCACTAACCCCGCCTGGCTCTCTCACCCACCAGAGGTATTTCACTCCTGCAACAGGAAGAAGAGCTGACTCCAGTCTGCGGTTCTTCCAGCACAGGCAGGGCCAGTTTCATTGCTCGCCCTTAGACACCAGCTCTGGTGGGCAGAAACCCTTGCTCAGAGCTTGGGACCCCACCCCACAACCTATTTCCTCAGCACGGAGACAGCCCACCAGACCAGCAGTGCTCAGAGGCCCCAGCGAGCTGACGCTCTTCCTCCAAGTTTCTCACCTTCACAGCTCTGGCCTCTTCCCTCCATCCTCCCAGCCCTGGAAGGGCAGCTGCTTCCTGCAAAGGCTGCTCTTGGATTCCCTGGTGTTCTCCCTTCACCTTTTGAATCCCCTTGTTAACAAATGTTCCCTGTTGAAAATAATGAGCATGGGTTCCATCTCCTTCCTGGACCCTGACTGAGACACATACAAATGCCTGAAAAGTGCATTTTCTTCTGAGAGAATGCAAGGAACTCTGAATATAGCTTTAGGGTTAGCTTTGGAGAAGATAACATAGGCCTCTTCTAAGACCATAGGCCTTCTTCCATCCATCTCGTTAGTTGCAGCTTCCTTCTAATTTATTTTTCATAATGTCCAGCAAAAGATGGAGTGTGGTAGGAGAGGACTCCTTCATGGAACTGAGGAAACTTCTGCTCTGGCCTTCAGTTGCTACTGAACCCACTCCTCAATACTCCTTGCTCTGGGAAGCTAAGCAGACCCATGGGCTACGACCCAGAGCCATGAATCCCTCCAGACCAGAGGCACTCTGCTTTATGGCAATGTACTGCTACTGTATTAGCCATTTCCTGAGGACCACCATGATTTTAAAGTCCACGTGGAGCCACTGGACTCTGGCACACCAAGTCAACTGTATGTTGCAACACAGGGTGGGCAGGACCATCCGCCCAAGCACAGGCCTTCCGGTCTGTGCCCAGGCCCAGTGTTGGGGAGGAAGCAGAAGGTGGTGATGTCCTCTCATGTATAAGACACAGGCTAGGCTCTCTAAAGCATCAGAATGGGGTAGCTGTCCTCATGACAAGCACCTGTCTACTTCCAACTTTATGGTCACCATGCATCTTAAGACTGGATGTTCTCTCTACAATGGCTGCTAGATATATCAGAGTCAGGTTGATGTCCAAAACTTCCATGGCATGCAGAAAAATATGCTATACTAAACATTAACTGGGTGCCTCTCTTACTTCTCTCTGGCCATAGTTTCTTCCATTTCTTAATGTAATGTAAAATATTCTTGCAGTAGGTACACACTTGAAAAATAATAAAATGATTATCTCATTGAATGGCTGACAAAATATAGAAGAAATTGACAACTGACATCATTATTGTTTCATTTTCCAACTCAATATTTGGTAACAAAAGGCTTTCCTAAGGTGAGCCCAACTATATTACAAAGACCACTTTCTTTCAGTTATTATAAAATGTTTCTGCAGTATCACAAACAAGACAGGAAGCATCCCTTAAACCCTGACTCCACATAATACTAGATTCTAGAAAGTATCTAGAAACTTCCAAAGCACAGATAGTAACTCAGCAAGTGTTTTCTCATCTTCCTAGACTTCTCATCACCGGGCTTTTGAAACAGTAGACGCTTCCCAGGGAGGTCACTTTGTCATCTGATCATTTGGCCCTGTTCCACCATCCTGAGAAATCAGTGCAATTTTCCTTTCCCCCATTTCTGCACTCATTTGGGAGTAGAATTATCCAGATAGGAATTCCCTTTCCTGACTTGTCACTAGGTGAGAGGCTCCCTCTATTTTAAAAATGCTCCCTTTTGGCAGGCATTTGGTCTAGTGGTTAGGAACTCAATTAAGACCCTGGAACCCCACAACAAAAAGCCTGGGTTTGGTACCCGCCTTTGGCTTCTGATTCCAGTTTTCCTACTAATGCAGACCCAGGGAACCAGTGGGTGATGGCTCAAGTGATTGGGTCGTAGCCACCCAGGCTATGGTTTGGTCCAGCCTCAGGCCACTGCAGGCATTTGGAGAACAAACCAGCAGATCCACCCACCTCCCCCTCTCCCCGTGTGTCTCCTTGTAGCCTCAAATAAAATTAAATTAAAAGCAAATAAAAACCTAAAATGTCCCCTCCTTGGCAAGTATGCCTTCTGTTTGTGTCTGAAGTTTTTAGAGCTGCTAGATATATTAGAGTCAGGTTCATGTGGTTTTTAGAGCTGCCGAAACTTTCTTCCTCTTGAGCAGGAGCTATTCAGATTTGTGTATCTTATTTTGATCTGCAGCGCCCACATTTCTCAGTGACACTGGAAAGGCCTACACTGAAATCACAGAAATGAATGGAAGACTTCTTCAGCTTTCTTTCTTTTCTTTTTTTTTATTTGACAGGTAGAGATATAGACAGTGAGAGAGAGAGCAACAGAGAGAAAGGTCTTCCTTCCGTTGGTTCACTCCCCAAATGGCCGCCATGGCTGGCGCTGTGCCGATCCAAAGCCAGGAGCCAGGTGCTTCCTCCTGGTCTCCTATGCAGGTATAGGAGCCCAAGCACCTGGGCCATCCTCCATTGCCTTCCCGGGCCACAGCAGAGAGCTGGACTGGAAGAGGAGCAACCGGGACTAGAACCCGGCGCCCATATGGGATGCCGGCGCCGCAGGCCGAGTATCAACCAAGTGAGCCACGGTGCCAGCCCCTTCTTCAGCTTTCTATAGTTCTTCAGTTCTTACTTCTTTAGCGGGTGTTAGTAACACTAGTCAATTTTCCTACTTAATTAGGTATTTGTTGCTTTGAAAATTTACTGAAAAGATTCACTTAAAGATATTACTGCATCTGTCCATAAAGAATTATTAATTGGGGAACCTGGTGTTGTGGCACAGTTGCTTAAACTGCTGCTTGTGATCCTCTCACCCCACATCAGAGTACTGCTTCTCATCCAGCTCCCTGCTAATGTGCCAAGGAAGGTAGCGGAAGTTGGTCCAAGTCTGCACACATGTGGGATACCTGGGAGGAGTTCTAGGCTCCTGGCTTAGGTGGCCCAGGTCCAGCCCTTGTGGTCATCTGAGGAATAAACCTACAGATGGAAGATCTCTTCCCTCTGTCTTTCTCTATCACTCTACCGTTCACATAAACCTTTTAAAAAATTAATTGGACAAGTAAGTTTCACATAGGAGTAGAAACTTAAAACCAACTAAAATATCTTACACCGGGGCCACTGTTGTGGCACAGCAGGCTAAGCTGCTGCCTGAGATGCTGACATTCCATGAGTGGCAGTTTGATTACTGGCTACTGATTACTTCTGATCCAGTTCCCTGTTAATACACCTGGGAAAGCAGCAGAAGATGGCCCAAGTACTTGGGCCCCTGCTACCACCTGGGCGACCGGATGGTGTTCCAAGCCCCAGGTGTTGGTCTGTCCTAGTCCCAACCATTGTGGCCATTTGAGGAGTTAACCAGTGGATGGAAGAGTGCTCTCTCATTCTCTCTCCTCCTCTCTCTGTGATGCTTCCTTTCAAATAAATAAATAGTTTCTTTAAAAAAAAATCTTACTTCAAGATGAGTTGCCAGAGTCAGGGTTAGCACCTTTGGCAATGATTGTAAAATGAATAGACAAGGACCCCCATCACCACCCAATAAGGAAGACAAACAGCATTTGGGGCCACTAGATGCCTCTGGCCGAGCCCTCTTTTTTCTTCATAAAGCTGCAATTTATTTATTTCTCTCCATGGGCGCATGATAGAAACTGTCATACTTGATCAGCACCCAGAGAGAGAGGAAGGCATCATGCTTGTATCTGTGCAGCTGGAACAAGCGGGGAGAAACCGAGAAGACTGAACAGAGAGTTTTCATCCCTGAGATCCCCCAGCTGTGTGCAAAATCAAGCCTATTGAACACGAAGGCATTGAGTTACCAAAATAGCCGCTGTGGCCCAGGAAGAGAGGAATCAGCTCCCCATCGGAGCCCAGGGGACAGCACACGCTTCGGCTACATTTCAAACACACGCTTTGCTGTCATCCCCACCTTGAGTTCAGTGTGTCTGCCTCAACCCCAGCTTTCCCAGAGTTCTGCTTGCTCATGCTTCCTTTTTGAATAAACAGCATCGCTTTACTTCTTAGAGCCTGTATAAATCAAAGCTTACATTTGGGCTTATAGCAATGTTAGTCACTGAAATGAAAGAAAAAAACAAAGCTTTTCATTTATTGTGCTATGCCAATGTGGCAGCCAAGAGCTGCAAGGGACTATTTAAATAATTAAAATTAATCTGAATAAAGTAAAATTAAAAATTCAATGGCTCAGTTGCACTAGTCACATTTTACTCACGACATGTGGCTGATGGCTATTGTACTGGCCAGTACAGATGTACAACATTTCCATCACTACCAAAAGTTCTCCAGGCCATGAAAGGATTACCGAACTCAGCTTCCACTGTGCGAATTTATTGTCAAAAATGGACTTCGATAAGTTTATGGAGGGATCGGCATGATGGTACAAAAGGAGAATTCTTTGCCTGATCGTTAAGGCAGCCTCCCAAGATCCCATTCTCTTCGTGGAAGTGTGGGATTGCATGGATGCTGCACTAGAAGGTGGAAAAAGGCTACCCTAGCCACCTACTCTGCTGCCCGGGCTTGCTGGACATGATGGGCAGATGCCTCTTGCTCTGGCACAGGCACCAGCTCCTGTCTTGAAGGTGGAGGTTTCACATTTCTAGTCTTTAATGTAGCAAAGACAATGCCCATAAATAGACATAAGAATAAATGGCTCAACAGGCTAATCCTTCGCCTAGCGGCGCCGGCACACCAGGTTCTAGTCCCAGTAGGGGCACCAGATTCTGTCCCGGTTGCCCCCCTTCCAGTCCAGCTCTCTGCTGTGGCCCGGGAGTGCAGTGGAGGATGGCCCAAGTGCTTGGGCCCTGCACCCCATGGGAAACCAGGAGAAGCACCTGGCTCCTGCCTTCGGATCAGCGCGGTGTGCCGGCCGCAGCGGCCATTGGAGGGTGAACCATAGGCAAAAGGAAGACCTTTCTCTCTGTTTCTCTCTTTCACTGTCCACTCTGCCTGTCAAAAAAAAAAAAAAAAAAAAAAAAGAATAAATGGGCTGAGACTCTTTCTACAGCCACACCTCCTGCTTGGTTCCCAGTTGGACAGGAGGGGACCCCGTCTGGTCTGGTCTTCACTGAGCTGCTAGAATCAGCTGCAAGATTATTCAATAACAATGGATAACCCTGAACGTGTCATTTCTTAAGACTCTGCTTTCTCCTGCAATCAACAGTGTATGCTGGAGGGACTGGATGCAGACGGAAAAGCTGGCTCTCCGCGGATTTTCCCAGGGGCCGGCCTTCTTGTCAGTGACTGACCTGCCTCTCCGCCTACTGTGCTGCATGTCCAGCTACTGCTAATGCAAGCCCAGAAACTGATTGGCTGTAGGTTAGTTCAAAGCTCAACAACAGACACCCACAGAACCACAAGGCTCTCATAACCTCCTCAACACAAAAGTTCACATTTCTTCTTTCCATCCCAGCAACAAACTGACAGTCAGCCAGCACTTTAAACTGTGAAAAAAAAAAAAAAGTAATTAAAAGAAGAATCTACCACCTACAGGTTATGGGGGGGAAAAAAAAGGCTGCAGCTGTCTCCTCCCCCCTAGAGGCCTGTGTTTTGAATTTTAATATATATTCATCCACTTTCTGCTCTGTTGCCCCTGTAGTCCTCTGTTCTTTTCACTGTCATTTATTTCTACATACAAGCATTTCATATTAAACAGCTATTTGAAAACCCAATCTTTAAAAGGAGAATGTACTTTTGTTTTTTAAGATTTATTTATGTATCTGAAAGGCAGAGTTACGGAGAGGCAGAGACAGAGAGAGAGGTCTTCCATCCAAAGGTTCACTCCCCAGATTATAGCAGCCGGAGCTATGCCAATCTGAAGCCAGGAGCCAGGAGCTTCCTCCTGGTCTCCCATGCAGGTGCAGGGGCCCAGGAACTTGGGCCATCTTCCACTGCTTTCCCAGACCATAGCAGAGAGCTGGATCGGAAAGGGAGCAGCCAGGACTAGAACCAGCACCCATATGGGATGCTGGCCCAGCAGGTGGCGTCTTTACCCACTATGCCACAGCACTGGCCCCAGAAGAACATACTTTTTAAAAACTGCATAAAATACTCGTGCCCCACTGATAGGAAAACAAAGCACCACAACATCTCTAGAAAGCCATTTCATCCTGTCAATCAATGATTTTAAAATTATTGCAAATCTTTGACCTAAAACCTCTACTTCTAGGGAGTTGGCCTGGGAAGATTCATACACAAGATGTTCATCACAGTATTATTTACATGGTTCGATAAATAATATATTTATATTTATATTTTGGCATTTTACACAAACATTAAAGTTCATATTTTCAAGGAACCAATAATATTATGAAAGAAACCCACGTTATTATGTTGTGTCAACAGTACAACATGAACCTGTATATAAAATCTGACCTCAACTCAGGCTCCAGTCTTTTCCACTGTAAAATGCTGTAAATTACATTACCCTCCCCCCTCAAGGTTTTCTTTATGGACCCAATGATATAAAACCTATAAATGGTACAGTACAATGACTAACAGGGGCAGGAGAGCCAAAAATGTCAGGTAATATCAAATGTCACAGCACACACACGCATGCGCACACACACACGCGCGCGCACACACACACGCACGCGCACACACAGAAGGAGACAGTAACAATGAGTAACACATAACTCACCAGCAGGCAGTGAGCGTACCAGTGACACTGATTTACTTCTTTTTAAATTTCCCACATTTTACCGTCTGAATTTTCAGTGTTATACAATGAGCACACATTGCTTTCATAATCAGAAGAAGGCAGTATAATACCTTAATAGAACAACATGAAATTACTGCTTATGAAGGACCCTTATGGGGGAGAGGGACAGGAAACTAGGCCTGGGCAAATATCAGGGGCTTCTTAAGAGGTTAGATGCGCCCCAGAGCAGAACTGCCCCTCCCCTCCAGGAAACCTCTGGGCGCGCCCCAGAGCAGAGCTGCCCCTCCCTTCGGAGGGTCTCTAGGCGCACACTTATGATGTCACTGCGACCGGCCAATCCTGTAACACCTTAGCACTCTCCCTCAGCATTCTCCGGTATGCTAATTGTCCCTCCGAACCAACCAATCCCGTGCCACCTCTGCATTTTATACCAGCACTCTCCACCAGCATTCTTCGCCAGCATTCTCCCATATGCTAACGGTCCCTCTGAACTGACCAATCCTATACATGCGTTAGGAATATGCTAATTCGTTGCCTATATAACCTGTGTAAAACTGCCGCTCGGGGCTCTCCTCACTGCCTGAGGTGGGGGGCCCGTTTGCGCAAACGTACAATAAATACCTCATGCTTTTTGCATCAGCTGGTTTGGAGTCTGGATTTTTGGGCGTCCTCTCGAGCAAGTGGGCATCTCTACTACTGAGGGGCCCAACATTTGGCGCCCAACGTGGGGCTCGAGGTCGCCCTCAGACCCATTCTCTGCGGACCAGTTGGAGGTATAATTAAGTGTTTTCTGTCTGTTGTTGTCTTCGTCTTGAGTATTCTGACTGGCCAGTATCTGACCTGACTCTGTGGGACCAGTGGGGGAGGCAGGCGTGCCCAGCAACCCCTGGCCCGTTACCCGGAGGACGCTCCGGGTTATGAGGGGAAACCCTCGGTCTGTTCCCCCGGAAGACGCACTCGGGGTGGTCTGGAGGTGGGTCGGAGACTAAGTCTCCCTCCTTCCCGGGGAGGGCTGGTCAGGCAGCCGCTCCCAAAAATAGCGCAATAGCGTTCGATTTGTCCTAGCCATGTGTTTTGTCTTGCTTACTGTATATGTCTGTGCATTGGCTGTTCTTTTTGTTTGGGCTGAAATCCTTACACGCAAGGGTCAACAAATAACCACCCCTTTAAGTCTCACTCTAGATCACTGGAAGGACGTTCGAGAACGCGCGCGCCACCTCTCAGTGGAGGTTAAAAAGAAACAATGGGCAAGATTCTGTTCCTCAGAGTGGCCGGCCTTCGAGGTCGGCTGGCCAAGGAACGGCACTTTTAACCTCGATATTATTTTACAGATTAAGGAGCGCGTCTTTCAGCCAGGATCCGATGGACACCCTGATCAGGTGGCCTACATTACCACGTGGGAGGATCTTTCACGTAACCCCCCTCCCTGGATAGAACCCTTCTCCTTCCCGACGGAGCCCATACAGACCCCGATACCCCCTCCTCCTATCCCGGTTGTGCCAACCTCCTCCCTATTCCCTCTGAAGGAGATTCGAGGTCCAAAACCTGACAAGCCACCGGTTCTTCCGGCTGATCAGGACTTTCTGCTCCTTGACTCTCCCCCACCCTATCTTCCCAGCCAACCTGCTCCCCCGCAGGAACCCCCACTACAACCAGAGCGGGATGTGCAGCCTTCTGCACCATCCCCTGATTCCACGAGGGCAGGGGAAGAAGTCTCAGCGCCTTCCCCGCCCTCCAGCCGCCTGCGCCTCCGTCGGGGGCAGGCAGGGGGCTCGGGAAGCGTCTGGACTTCGCAGGCTTTTCCTCTTCGCTCGGTGGCTGGCCAGATGCAGTACTGGCCATTCTCTGCTTCCGATCTTTACAATTGGAAAACCCATAACCCCTCTTTCTCTCAAGACCCCCAGGCTCTGACTGGGCTGATCGAGTCAATTTTATTGACTCATCAGCCCACCTGGGATGATTGTCAGCAGCTTCTGCAGACCCTCCTCACTACTGAGGAAAAGCAGCGTGTCTACCTTGAGGCACGGAAAAACGTCCCTGGAGCAGATGGCCGACCGACCCTACTGCCAAACGAAATCGAGGAGGCGTTTCCCTTAACCCGTCCTGATTGGGACTACACCACCGTTGCTGGTAGGGAGCGACTTCGTCTTTACCGCCAGGTTCTCCTTGCGGGTCTCAGAGGGGCTGGAAAGCGCCCCACCAATTTGGCCAAGGTACGTGCAGTAGTGCAGGGGGCTGAGGAAACGCCGGCAGGCTTCCTAGAAAGATTAATGGAAGCCTACCGTATGTACACCCCGTTTGACCCCCTGGCAGAGGACCGGCAGGGAGATGTAATCATGTCCTTTATAGGACAGTCAGCGCCGGACATCCGCAATAAATTGCAGCGGCTAGAGGGGCTTCAGGGATATACTATACAAGATTTAATGAAGGAGGCAGAAAGGATTTACAACAAAAAGGATCCACAAGGAGCAGGAGGAAAGGGAAGGCCTGCACTGGCCTGAGGGAGGCTCGTAAATCCCCAGAGGCAGTTAAAACTAAGGTGGAGCCTTCAGGTGTGGCAGCAACCCCTAAAAGCCCAACACTGCCTCAAGGCACTGCGCCTCCAATTCCGCCCATGTGGCCACCCCTTTTTGGTTATTCCCCTCCCTTGAATCACCCGCCGCCATCTTGTAAACAGCGTGCCTACCCAACCTCACAGCCAGTCCTACTAGGCCCCGACGTGCACAGTCTTCCCTGTAAATGGGGGACCACGGCCTTTCTCTGCACTCTCTTCCAGTCAGTGTAGCCTGTTGCACCCTTGCAGACCACAACCAGATACTCTAGGGGAGACTAGTCCTTGGGCTGCTTTTTTCCTCTCCATTTACAATTCAATGCTGTCCTCACTAGGAAGAAAAAAATGCCTTTGGCTACCACTGGCCTTACCTAAAGGAACAAAAACCTTCATCCATTAACCCTTTCCAACCTAATGAGTCTTTATTTGCAGTTAATGAAACTTTTTCTCCAGCACTACGGAAGCCTCTCATTCCCTGCCGCTTTGTTTCAGATGTGTTTCCCTGTCCTAAGCAACGGGCTTCTATGCTGATGACCAGCTCTTTTCTGTGCTGCTGTAGTTAACTTATCTAAGAGTTTGCACGTGTCTTGAAGGTTTCGTGTTTTATTGGATTTGTCTGTCTTTAATGTTTGAGTGATTACCTAACTCTGATCAGATCTGCCCCACAGCTTTGGTTAAAATATTCAGGTTATACGTACTAGTTTTTGGCTAAGCGGTTGACTCTCTAACAGTTTAAATTCTCAAATGGAGTCTAACAACTTTGGGACTTCCAGTAGGATCCCTGGAACTCTCAAAGGATGGGACTCTAAATTTGTTAAAGTAACAACTGTTTAAGTCTATTTAAATTATGCAGTGTATTAAAATATTGTAGATGATGTCGGACCTATGTTGTATTCGTGTTTTTGCTTTCCAGCTAAGGTGGTCTTACAAGTTTTTATATGTCCTTAATATGCTTTAAACTTGTTTCTTTTACAGATCTGCTTTTGCAAAAACTATAGTGTCTCTTTTTAACAGTGTCTGCTTAGTGGGTTACTCTGCCATTTCTAAAGTTAGGTCATGTAAGCTCTTTTTAGCTCTGTTAAATAGTTCTAAGTTATGTGCGGATTTTGTGTGCTAACTCTTATGTTCAAGGTGTTTATTTCTGGTTTCCAAGGTAATCTAGTGTGTACTCCAAAAAAGCCTCTTTTGGATGAGCCTTAATGGACTCTTTCCCTACCTCTTCTCTCTTCTTGGACTGCTTCTTGCCCTGCTTTTAATCCTTGCTATTGGCCCATGCATAACGAATAGGCTTATACAGTTTATACAACAGCGCATAGAGGCAACTAGGGTAAGACAGGTTGAGGTTCATTACCAGAGGCTGCTAGCCACAGAGGGCTATGATCCCCTGAACTGGGGAAGCACCCCCGGTGCTCTCCACATTGCCAATGACGGGTAAGATTCCGGATGGACCGGAACAACCTAAGACAGGCGGTGGAGAAAGCTCACCACGCCCCCATAATTACAAGTCACGCGACACCCCAAGACGGGTAAAGCACCCAGCGTCCTGCACCAACCTAAGACAGGGCTCATGGCCAAGCTGCCTGGGTTACCAATGACGGGTAAGGGCAAGGACGGCTGGGGGCAACCTAAGACAGGGACCGCGTGCTAAAACAAAAAGGGGGAATCTGTGGGGCATGAGCGAGGCCAGGCCAGGCCAGGCCCGGGGGCTCTGCATGCGCAGCTGCTCCAGGGTGCCCCCGACCGAACTGCGCGAAACGAAGCCACGCGGAGCCAAGTAAGATGGCGCCCAGAGGAAGTAAGATGGGCGGAATCCAAAGTTGTTTACCACTAAAACTAATTGGCTGCGCAACAACAAGGGAGGTAACAAAACTAGTAACAAGTGTATAGACATAGGGCTAGTCCTATAGAAATCCCCCCCCCCAAGGTGTTTTTTAAGTAATTGGTTGGTCCTTAGCCCTGCCCCAATGACTCTGCAGTTTTGTGTTATAAAAGGTACTATTATGCAGAAGGTGACTGAGTCCTTGCTAGACTTGACTCCCCGCTGCGTCTGATTGTCTCCGGGACCAGGAGGCTGGGGAACGGGCGAGCGGCGCGCACTTACCTTTCCTCGGACCCAGTCCATCCTTGTACGGGTGGACTAAGACCCAACATCTGGCGCCTTGACCAAATTAGCGTTGGAGACTGGCGTTAAAGACTGGGTCCAACTCCTCCCTATGGTGTTGTTCCGGGTCCGAAACACGCCCTCTCATTGCGGACTGACACCATGCGAGGTCCTTTGTGGAGGGCCCCCACCAATAGCAGGCTTGCTTGACCTTGCCAGTGACTCCGTTGCCGATGCCCCTAGGTTACAGGCCCGGTTGAGAGCGCTCCAGATCATCCAGAACCAGGTCTGGAAACCTCTTGCAGCAGCCTACCAACCCAAGACGACAACTATCCCACATCCTTTCCAAATCGGTGATGCCGTGTATGTCCGAATCTAAAACTCTAGAGCCCCGGTGGCAAGGCCCTTTCACTGTGCTGTTGACAACTCCCACCGCTCTCAAGGTCGACGGAATCGCTGCGTGGGTCCACGCCTCACACGTGAAGCGAGCACCACCTCCCCAGGGCCCCGAGGATCCGGATAGACCAGCCAAATGGAAGCTCCAGCGCACTCAGAACCCGCTCAAGCTAAGACTTTCAAAAACTGTTTAATATTTGTGATGTTCCTGGCCTTTCCCCATTGTTTTTCCAATCCCCATGCTCCACAATTGTTAACGTGGGAAGTAATTTCCCCCACAGGACGGGTGGCCTGGTCTGTTAGTGGTTACATACCCCCAGGGCATGGTGGCCCACCTTATACCCGAACGTATGTCAACTGGTTACTGGGTTAGATACCTGGGATGTACCTGACCAGAATAATTTGACAAAAATCCCTAAAAATAGTCTTAACTATTGGGGCGTGTATGGCTCCCAGTCCCCAGTCAGTGGGACTCAACCCAGTCCAGCAAGAACAGAGTTCCCTCCCTCCAGTGAGGCAGGCTCTCCCCAGACCACCCCTCTTGCCAGCCACCCTTTCGCCTAGCTTGGCAAGTTTAACTCCAAACCCAGGTGCTGACTCAACAGTACCAGTGTCAAGCTTCAAAGATCTCCGAGGTCCAATAGATTTTAGGATTAAAATCTGTGCAAAGAGAAAAGGAGGGAATGAAGGACCCTTATGGGGGAGAGGGACAGGAAACTAGGCCTGGGCAAATATCAGGGGCTTCTTAAGAGGTTAGATGCGCCCCAGAGCAGAACTGCCCCTCCCCTCCAGGAAACCTCTGGGCGCGCCCCAGAGCAGAGCTGCCCCTCCCTTCGGAGGGTCTCTAGGCGCACACTTATGATGTCACTGCGACCGGCCAATCCTGTAACACCTTAGCACTCTCCCTCAGCATTCTCCGGTATGCTAATTGTCCCTCCGAACCAACCAATCCCGTGCCACCTCTGCATTTTATACCAGCACTCTCCACCAGCATTCTTCGCCAGCATTCTCCCATATGCTAACGGTCCCTCTGAACTGACCAATCCTATACATGCGTTAGGAATATGCTAATTCGTTGCCTATATAACCTGTGTAAAACTGCCGCTCGGGGCTCTCCTCACTGCCTGAGGTGGGGGGCCCGTTTGCGCAAACGTACAATAAATACCTCATGCTTTTTGCATCAGCTGGTTTGGAGTCTGGATTTTTGGGCGTCCTCTCGAGCAAGTGGGCATCTCTACTACTGAGGGGCCCAACACTTAGAAACCAGTCACAGACCAGGGTTTAGGTTCTCATTGTCTTTAGGCTGCCCACCGCTGTCAGCTCTCCCCAGGTCTTCGGGAGGGATACTGTCACCTTAATAGAGAATTCCCTATTCACACGCACACAGGGCCAATTCATCCACCTCATGAAAGCTGTGGGGAGGAATGATGGTTTCTCTAGTTAGCCCTAAGAACCCAACAGCTAGAGCTCACCGCACTTACTCCTACCTTAGGGGAAGCAGGGGGTGCCTCTCCTAACCTCTTCATGGCTGCTTACTCCGTGGCCTCTCCCCGATCTGCCCTTCTGTGTTCCTAGTACACTAGTCTCTCTCCCCACAGGCTGGGAATGGCCAGGCTGAGCCAACCTCCGGTCATCCCCAAATCCAGAGCTCTCCCTTTACAAGGAGGTAAACTGACGCCTGGAGTGGGGGAGGGGACCGTTGAGCTAGGACAGGAGGACAGTGTGGAACAGTCAGCAAAATACTGAAATATCTCCTGGGTGGACAGAAAAGAGCTGCTGCTCTGGGCATCCCCCCGCCCCGCCCCCGTTGCCCTTTCCCCGGGGCCCTGGGTGTGCACCAGCAGCTTCAGAGTCCGAGCTGGGGCCGGGCCTGTGCTGGTGGCTGGATCCCCACTCAGAAACGCAGCAAGAGTCAGGGCCAGCTAGAGGGTTGGCGCTGACTGTGTAAGTCATACTTCTGTGCTGCAGTCGCTGGCTCTAGAAATAGGGACAACCACCATATGTCCCTTGGTCCCTTAATGTTAAAAAAAATCTAAATCTTCATAAAGGAGGGGAAAAAAGAATATAAAAATAAGTAACTCAGGGCTGTGGATAAATCTCTTTGGCAGAGAAAAACACCCTATGAAATGTCAAACCATTGGTTCTTGTTTTTCCTCTTCCAAGAGTAGATGATCTGAGACCCCTCTGTCACTGCCTGACAAGGCCACGAGTGCAAAGCCAATCAGATGCTGCATTTTGCTGTCTCCATGCCACCGGCCACCATTTGTACTTTCTGTGCTAACATTTCTACAGTAAGACTTCACCCAGCTCTTCATGAAGACTGAAACGAACGCACACGGGAGCAAATGAACGTGGAAGGCTCCTCGGTTTACAACGTGACCGTGTCCCCACAAACACATCGTGAGCTGAACATCGCCTAAGAGGAAGATGCCCTGAGTGCATCTACCCCGCCACACATCCTCAACGAGCTGCACCGCCCTAGCCAATGAGCACAGCCCCTAAGGAGAGGCTTCCTGGAATTAGGTTCTTCAACATGCCCTGGAATACCTGCCTCCTTACCCCTGCTTGTGCTTCTGCCATTCACTGAGCACCCAGGCTCTGTGGTAGGTGCCAAGGATCCCCAGAAGGCTGAGCCAGGGTCCCCAGTCCTAAGAAATCTCTATGTCTCCAACAGCACGTTAGCACTCGTGTTGGATCTTACACTTTAGAGAAGTGTTTTAGTAGAGAAAAGGGAATGGAATCTTTAGTCACTCACCTCTCACCCTAGAGAAGGCCATGGAGGAGGGGCACTCACCCAGGACGCCTACAACAGAACACAGGGAAGTTTCCTCATTCTGCAGCTTGCGAATCCCGCAGGGCCGGCTGGCCTCCAGAACAGAGCACTTGCTTAACGCTGGCTCCCAGTGAGCTGATGTCAGTTCCAAAGCTCCTAGAACCAAGGCTCCCTGGCCTTCAAAACAATTGACAGGCTTGCTTCTCTTTTGGCTTTAAAAGCTTTCCCCTGCCCCACCTCCTGGGAGGCAGTCCTGGATTACAATCCTCTGCCATTCTTGCCTAAACTCTTTCTTTAGAGGGTGACAATTTGTGGCTAATATTTTCAGGTAGCTTACATCTGTACTTCCACAACCCTGTGAGGCAGAGATTGTTATAAACCCACCTGGACCAGGAAACCAAGGTTCAACCCAGTTATGCATGTTGTTTGTAAAGAGAAGGTTACTATTTGTCTTCAATCACCTCCTCTCCTCTCATGATAAGCTGTTTGGGGGCGGGGAGGATTGTCTTTTACTTGGGTCTCCCTGAAGCTTTCGCAACTCTCCCAGACAGCGAATGACAATTAAGTGTGTACTCCTGGCCGGGCTGGATCCTATCAATGTTGATCCGTTTGAGGCTGGGGTCTAACAGTTAAGACTCCCAAGAATGAGTCCAGTTATGTGACTTGAAAAACTGTCGTCCATTAGAACACATTATAACCCAATTTCCTAATGGAAGTTATACAGGGGCTGCCTTGAGAGAGATTTAAATGTGAAAGACTTAAAGACTTAAAAGTCCCATTTTAATGCAAGGTTGCCATAGTACAGGGAAATGGACTGTGGGGTTTTTCTCATCTCTCTTTAGTGGAAACCAGTGTGGCATAATGAAGCCACATCAAGCCCAAAAATGATGCCAGGGTATGAACAGACATCCCCCTAGATGCTTCAAAACGATCGGTCTTTGTTTGGCCAAAGAAAAAGTGCCCTAGGATTGCTCCAAATTGGCTGTCCTCCGCCAGGAGGAGAAAGGGGGCGGAGCCCTGTTCTCGGCCCCAACCCCCCACCTCCCAGTGAGATCATCACTAACTAGGGGGCTGCTCAGTAGCGTTCACGCCTGGACGCCAGGCACTCAGGCAGCATGGGGAGGGGAGCATGTTAATTGGAAGAGACCGCACCTCATTACCCTTTGCTCCTGCAGACCCTTGGCTTCCAGTGAGACTGGACAGCTCTCCTTGTCCTTCTAGCCTCATTGCATGACCTCCACCCTCCCCTCCCCCACCACATACCCCTTATCAGAGAAGAACAGGACAGGCAGGATCAGATGTTGGCTGAGCTCCTAGCATCCAGCGATCTTATTTCCCCTTACTGGAAAAACGGATCTACACCCCTGATACTGAAATCCATTTAGTCCCTGTGATGCCAGCCACAGGCTCAGCTCTGTTTCTTTGGACACTGGATACCAGGGACAAGGTATATATCCTTAAGGGATATGAAAACGTCTTGAAACTAGAGGAGGAAGCCAGGAGAGGACGCTTGGTAGTTCTGTGACTGGTCCTTGCTGTGCATAACGTGGTGAGTTGATTGTAGAGGTTAATCACAGTCTGAAAACTGTAGCTGTCTAATGCCCCTGGAATGGACTGCTTGGTGCCTTATGGCCACCAAGTACCCATCACAAAAGTCCCCGAGAGTCATTCTCCTATCTCTTCCTCTGGTTTTACGACGTCTTCATACACTTTTATGATATATATGTATATAAAATATATGATTTTTTTTTCTTGGACTTCTCCTCGTGGTCCAGGTACATGTTCACTGTGTCTTCTTTCTCTACAATAGCCTCAGAGGAATTGGACAGACAAACCAGTGGTTGGGATCATACATCTAGGATAGATCAAAATCCCATGGTTATAATAGTGAACACTATTTCACATGTGCTCCTGACCGGGTATCTACAAGCATGATCCCATTTAATTTTCACAAGAACCCTGTGAGGTAGGTGCTATTTTTATCTCAGGGAGGGTAAGGGGCTTGTCTAACACAACACAGAGAGTAGTAAGCAGTGGAACAGGTGATATTCAAGACTTTGTCAAACTTTTGGCAACACCCAGGATTCTTAAAGTGACTAGTCCTCATAATGACTAGATCACCCTAGGGTTGCCCTGAGCTAAGGTGATCTATATAAAGAAAACCACCCCCAGGGAAGAGTTACAGCACTGCAACACATCAGCATCTCACGTGCTCTGTCCACAGAAAGCCTACCTTCAGTTGGTGTCTTCCTGCCCAGGAAGGAAGGTCATCCAGTCAGGGGAATGGCACCTCCTGGAGCTGTGCAGGGCCCAACCTGCACTACTCTATGTGGAAGCCCTAAATGTAGACCCTCAAAGCCTTATGCAAATTCCAGGTCCGGGCAGCCACAGAGCTTGAAGCACTAGGATCCAATAGGTCAGCCACAGGGTCAGGTCTCTGCTACGCAGAGGCATAGACAAAGCACTTAACTTCTCTGAACCTCAGTCTACTCTATGGACAATAACAGGATAGAACTAGGTGAGTCTAAATGTCCCGTGAGCTCTAAAATTCTGTAACTTGTCTCATCTGGACTCAATCCATGCATACCTTAGAATTTAATATATATTATCTTGTATAGCATTATTATTTCCACACAACTCTAGTTGTAACTTCTCTTCTATAGACTGTACTTTTTTAAAGGCAGGAACTCCAGATCCTCAATACTTGTTGAATTTTTGATACCTAGGGTCCACTGTCCACAGAGAACCTTGTATTTGACATGCTTTCTATGTGACTAGATGTCTACCATCATGGTACCACATAAACAGAACAAAAATGGGAGCATCCTGAGAAAAACAGGAAAGAAGGAAACCAAGTGTAATTTTTCAACGTGCTTCATGTTGTGCCTCAGTGGAAACAAAGAGCTACCTAAGTAATGGTTTCCTAATTTACACTTCAACATCATCATCTATAAAAATGAATTACACCAATAAAGCTAACAGGCATGTATGTACCAACAAAGAAAAACACCCCTGTATTAACCCAATTTTTCACAATTTATTATTGAGGCTGAATAACTGCAAGCACACTGAACTGGGTCAATTAATCAGATCACATTTAAGATAAAATGTGAAATTTTAAAATGTCAGCGGTCGGATTGTTGCAATGGCGTGATGGCAGTCAGTTAAGTAGGTAAAGGTAGACGCCTTCCACTCTGGAAGCCATGGTGTTGACATTAATGGAAAAGCCATGGAAAACAAATACACTCTGGGGCCTCAAAAGTTATTTTAAATTCCATGTGTATGCTTAAGTGAAAAACAAGCCAGGTCCTAAAATAATGAAAGCCATCAATATGTACCACTCGGGTTTGAAAGGACCCAATATTTCTTACTCATAAAAAATGAAATAAGGTGTGCAATTTGGTTTCTTTACCGTCTGCCACTTGAATTCCAGGGGATTGTTAAAAAGTTAATTTAACACCAGAATATAATTATGAGGACTACAGAATGCCTAATCTTTGCCAAAGCATTAAAGAGTGACTTTCTTTTTTTTTTTACTGTAATTTTTTTAACTTAATAAACTAAAAGTAGCAGAAAAAATTTTACACTTTTCAGTCTTTCTCTGTTTGAGAGAAAAAAAAACATTAAGTAACTGAGGTGGAAAAAAAATCAAATTTAATAAAATTGAGTATAATCACACAATTCCCTGCAGAATACTACAGTAAAATGTGCAGCTCGTTCTCCCAGTCATGTGGAAAGCTTTTCCCAAAGCTTCTACTTGGAAAGTAGAAGAACAGCACAGGTTGGCGCTGCAGCTCACTAGGCTAATCCTCCCCCTGCGGCGCCAGCACCCCAGGTTCTAGTCCGAGTTGGGGCACTGGATTCTGTCCCAGTTGCTCCTCTTCCAGTCCAGCTCTCTGCTGTGGCCCGGGAAGGCAATGGAGGATGGCCCAAGTGCTTGGGCCCTGCACCTACAAGGGAGACCAGGAGGAAGCACCTGGCTCGTGGCTTCGGATCGGCACAGCGCACCGGCTGTAGTGGCCATTTGGGGGGGGGGGGGGGTGAACCAACGGAAGGAAGACCTTTCTCTCTGTCTCTCTCTCTCACTGTTCTACTCTGCCTATCAAAAAAAAAAAAAAAAAAAAAAAAAAAAAGCACTAACATGTGAGTGAAGGTCAGCAGTCGGCAGCCAGTCGGTAAGTTTACCAAGGTTTACCAAAGAACTGGGACAGCCTACTGTGAGATGGACCGTTTCGCACTTTTTAAGAACGTGGTCATGGGCGTCTCAGCTACAGCAATCCTGGCTTCCTGGCTTAGCTGCCTGCATTCCGAAGGGAGGGAAATGCTCCCACCCTGTGCACGTCACGGCACTGTTTTCTCTTCTTCATACCCCCGTGAACTGACTGCAGGCCACGCTGGGTAAAGAAGCGCTACGGTGCTTTCTCATGGTGGCACCGAGGCCACCCCTCGCCGCTGCTGGTGGACCCTGTAACTGGTGTCTGAAAATCCGCAAGCTTCATGCCAACTGTGGTTCCCCCTCCATTGTTCTGAGATTTGCAGAGTAAGTCTTACCCACCCCATTTTCGGGCTGCTTTTTGGTTTCGTCACTATGTTGGAGTAAACTACCAGCAATCACCCTTGAAATTCCAAGCAGGTACAGTAGCTTGGTTTGCTCAAAAGTAGAAGAGACTGTTGACTTCTGCCTTAAGCATCTTTGGATTCTGGCAGAAGATAATGGCACTCTTCAAAAGAGGAAGCAAAAAAGTGTCTTAAACTACCCACCTGTTTACCATCAAGTCCTTCTCCTTAGTGTGGTATAGAGGCCAGTGTTATGGTACAGCAAGGTAAGCCATCGCCTGCCATGCCAGCATCCCATAGGGCACCAGTTCAAGTCCCGGCTGCTGCACTTCTGATCCCACTCCCTGCTAATGGGCCTGGGAAAGCAGCAAACAGTGGCCTAAGTGCTTCAGTCCCTATCAGCCATGTGGGAGACCTGGATGGAGTTTCAGGCTCCTTACTTCTCCCTGGTGCAACCCTGGTTCTTGAGGCCAGTGCAGACTGATGAAAGCACATAGAAGATCTCCCCTCCCCCCCTTCCCTCCCTTCCCTCCCTCTGTGTCTCTCCCTCTCTGTAACTCTGCTTGCCAAATAAACGATTGATTCTTTTTAAAAAGAACAGAGAGAGAAAGATGTCAAATGAAAGAGTCCCACATACTGACCCACAGAGAGGATCCCATGGTTTCCACACTGGACCACCAAGCAGTTGGTTGGGTAGTGGCGTGCACAAGGGATATTGTCGGAGCGACACCGAGGCCGAAGTCCAGCCATGGTCTGCAGTCCAGGCCCTCTCCCGTGGAACAGGGCTCTTCCCACCCAGAGGAATGATGGCCTTTTACAAGTCTTCACAAGTTCTGTATAGGGTAGCAGGGACTCCTCCAAGATAATGAATGATCATTTATCTCTCTCTCTTTTCTTTTGCAATGTACATCCAAACACTTCCCAATTCCATGCTGATTCAGTTTGTTGAAAATGGTGTGAAACACTGGTAGGGTTGAACATTTTCACGGAGATCACTCACTGCTTTCCTTCATCTCCACATGCCCATTCACACCAGCAGAGATTTTAATTGACTAGTTGGACTAATTTCTTGTCACCTAGTAGGCATAGTTGCTTAACTGCTCATTAACTGCCCCAGATTAGAACTCAAAACTGCTGAAGGATCAGTTGTTTGGATTAATCTCAGTGATAATTACAAGTCTCGTTCCTACCATTAGTATCAAAATCCCTTGTAACTGTCGAAGATTTTACAGTTTATAAATTTCTTTTGCACACAAAATCTCACATCACCTCACAGGATTCAGAAGTGGTAGGTCACGGGGCTGTTACTACGAGGCACTTTAGCCGTGGAGTCATTGATGATGTAATGATGTGGGGAGTAAGGAATGCAGCCAGGAAAACAAGAAAGTGAAAGGCAGGCCAGGGTGAGGCAGGAGAAGCCAGATGACCATCTCTCAAACCATGTTGCAAAATGAAACAGAAACACAGTAATGAAGACATCTCCCACCCAGTGTTTCCGTTGACTGTGCTTTGTCTAAGCAGGGGGGCCTTGAAGGAAGCATCCTATGGGGCAGACACCGAGGACTGGCTCTTAATCCCAGTGCCTTGGGGCCAACCCCGATGGGCTGATCTGTGATCTGGACACAGGAATCTCAACAGTTTCCCTTCAAAACCAAACTGGCTTGCTACAACCCTAACATCATTACTTTTAAGGGGAAGGAAAACTCTGACTATACCTATATTATTATTTTCTTAATTTGTGAAGTTTTCATGTCAATGATTTTGTTTTTGCATCTGTGTTATTGGAGGGACAGCAGTCAGGTATTGAGTGAGTCCTGGGGCCCGGGTTGATTTTTCTAGATAAGGGGCTTAAAAGTGATCATGAACTTGTCTCAAAGGTAGGTAATTTCTTGCAGGTTTTGCTGTCCCTGCCTTCATAGAAGAGAATCACTGCCTGCTTGCCCACTAACACACGGGTGCCACATGGGTTCCATGTCTCAGTTTTAGTTCATCAGTGAAGTGTGGAATTATTTTAAAATGACATATCTTTCGATATTCAAATGAGACTCAATTTGGCAAGGAAAATTACATGATGCTAATTATTCTTTGTGCATACAAATCAGCTGTGAAATCATTTGAAACTCCTGTGTGTTTGGGTTCTTTATCGGTAGTGCAGAATAATTATCAACAAACCTCAGGAAGCCTCACTTAGCAGAAGGTCTCATTATTCAATGTGAGCATAGCTTTGAGCTTGGATGCAGAGGTGCTTCCTGGCATGCAAACTACGTACCTGAGCTTGTGCCCACCACTGGGAATACCTAAAAAGAAAAGCAAATGATGGCTATCCAGGGGCAGAAGGATCAGAATCATCTTTGGAGGGCAGAAGGCATGAGAACTGTTTTGATTACAGGGAGGGAGGAAGGGAGAGACAGGAAGAAAGAGCGAGACAGAGAAACTAAGCCATCTGGAACAGCGGATATACTAAATTGAGAGTAGGAAAAGATACTCAGAAGCTACTTCTTATATATTCATAGCATCAGTCTACCTCATTATATATGACCCTTCCTCTTCAGCTTGTGCTACGGACACCTTTCAAACCCCCTGCTGCATTAGACCATGGAACTGAAGTCCGTGAGTTCCAGAGATGATGAGGGTCAAAGCACCTGACTGTTTGCTTCCTGACTTCGACAGCCACTTGGGGCTGTTTGTGACTGCACTGGGCTCTGGTTTCAACTAGCGGGAGCCACTGGTCTAGTGATGCTCTTGTGCCCTGGGGTGAAGACCTCTACGGTCCCCATCTCAGGATGGAGCAGGCAGAGCAGGATGGAGCTGTTCGGCAAGGTCAGCGTGGTCCCCGCTCCCAGTAGGAGCTTCCCTCCATCCTGCTTCCCCACCATGGGGGCCCAGCACAGGCTGCCTCCTTTCTCCCCCTGCAGGCCAGGTCTAGGGGCCAAAACCATCCTCACCTCTTGGAAGTTGTTCTCCAGAAGGCAAGCAAGGACAATGCCTACTGGCTTTCGTGCATTTTCTGTGGGAGTCTTGGCTTAGGAAAGACCAGTGCACTATATGGGGCAGAGGTGGCTGAGACCAGAAGGAGACATCTTGGCAAACCCCCACCTCCTTGTGGCAGAACTTCGCTTTTCAACATGGCATGGACTCTCAACCCGCTCTCCATTAACTCCCTCCCGCTAAGGGGCTAGTTGGGAAGATTTTAGGGGATCCCTCTCGAAAATTAATACTCTGCAGCAGAGAGCTGTGTCCTGTGTTTCCTCAGAAAATCACTCCCTGGGACAAGCTAGCTTAGTCCCTGGGGGCCCTCACTTGCCCGCTGCTCAGAGAAGGTCTGGTCCATCTCACAGGGCAGAGCCGCTCTGCTCAGGCTGAGGGGAAGAACTAACTCCTCTCTTTCAAATCCCAACCCCCTCCCCCAAAAAGTGTGCAAAACCCCAGCCGCACAGGAACAGCCCTACAGCTGAAAATGTCTCAAGTTTCAGGGCCCCTGTTCCCAAGGGCGCTGCCGCCATGCAGATCCAATTCCACCGTGCAGATGGGTTTCCCCACAGCCCCTACTCCTGCGCTGCCTTTGGGGCTTTCTCAAGACACACTTGCAGGTGTGCCCATCTCCCCATCAGCTGGGGTCCTAGGACAGCACAGCGGCACTGTGCTTCAGTCTGCATTTTCCTCCTCACTCCGCCCCTACCCTGACCAGGAAGACAGACTTTCAGTTCTAGCTGGTTCAACGACCAATTAATATGTTTGCCAGGGAAGCACTGCTGACTGTGAAAATTGTTTGTAACTTGATTAAATTCTGAAACACTTTTCTTTTTTTTCCCGCCTGCAAAGACCTCCAATGTATGAGCATCTTGCAAGCCAGCCAGCCTCTATGGATAAAATTCCAACTTAAGATTCAACCATTCAGGGGCCCACCCACAACCCAATCCTGAAGCTATGAGATAAGAGTGGAAGCTTAAGACTTACTTCTGTTTATCTCCTCAGAGCATATGAATTTTGATGACAGACTGTTGAGAGAGGAGACAGTTGATTAATTTATTTCCACTGGCCTGAGGTTCTGAGGCCAGAAGCCTTAAGTTTTGCCAAATTTTTTTGGGTGCTTCAACTTGGAGCTGATGAAGAACTGGCCCCAAAGGGAACCACTATTCACCCACTCAACATAAAGGGAACATATTCAAGAAGTTCCAAATGAATGGAATGGAAAATTTTCTTCTTTCTTTCTTTTTTTTTTTTTTTTTTTTTTTGACAGGCAGAATTAGACAGTGAGAGAGAGAGAGAGAGACCAAAAGAAAGGTCTTCCTTTTCCGTTGGTTCACCCCCCAAATGGCCACTACAGGCAGTGCGCTGCACCAATCCGAAGCCAGGAGCCAGGTGTTTCCTCCTGGTCTCCCATGTGGTTGCAGGGCCAAGCACTTGGGCCATCCTCCACTGCCTTCCCGGGCCACAGCAGGGAGCTGGACTGGAAGAGGGGCAACTGGGACAGAAACCGGTGCCCCAACCGGGACTAGAACCTGGGGTGCCGGCGCCACAGGCGGAGGATTAGCTTAGTGAGCCGCGGTGCTGACCCAAATGGAAAATTTTCAATAAATGCATATTGCCTTTCCCAGCATCATTCCTAATCCTATGAATTCTAAAATGTGCTACAATCGAAAGTGTCCCGCCGGTAGGAGAGTCACTGAACAGTAAAGAAACTCAGCATTCTTATTAGAATCAGCAGGAAGTATGAAAGAGTAAATATAAAGCACATAGGATTAAGTTAATAATGTTTTACTAATTAGCACCTTTAGAAAACCATTGTAAAAAACATTCAGCCTGGGGCTGGTGCTGTGGCATCTTATAGGGGTGCTGGTTCAAGTCCCAGCTGCTCCAATCCTGATCCAGCTCCCTGCTAGCATGCCTGGGAAAGCAGCCAAGGATGGCCCAAGTTATTGGGCCCCTGCACCCATGTGGGAGACCTGGAAGAAGCACCTGGCTTCAATTTAGACCAGCTCTGGCTGTTGAGGCCATTCGGGGAGTAAACCAGTAGATGAAAGGTGTTTTTCTCTCCATCTCTCTCTAGCTCTTTCAAATAAATAAATCTTTTAAAAAAAAAAAATTTAGCCTAGGGGCTGGTGCTGTGGTACAGTGGGTTAACGCCCTGGCCTGAAGTGCCAGCATCCCATATGGGCTCCAGTTCAAGTCCTGGCTGCTCCACTTCCGATCTAGCCCTCTGCTATGGCCTGGGAAAGCAGTAGAAGACGGCCCAAGTCCTTGGGCCCCTGCACCCACATGGGAGACCCAGAGGAAGCTCCTGGCTCCTGGTTTTGGATAGGCACAGCTCTGACTGTTGTGACCACCTGGGGAGTGAACCAGCGGATGAAAGATCTCTCTCTCTCTCTCTCTCTCTCTCTGCCTCTCTCTGTAACTCTTTCAAATAAATAAAATAAATCTTCAAAAAATTTTAGCCTAAAATAACTATTAAAATCACGGCCTTGAAAATACTAAGTTTATATCCATTTGGAGAATTTTAAATAAGCCGGAGCTCTCATCCTCAATCCCCAGCTGCAACACCACGGCCAAGAATGTGGAATTGAGGGAAAGGGAACTTTAAAATCACCACATGATGGATGAAAGCAGAGACGGACAATTATTTCAAAGAAAGTGAAATGGTCCTAGGGCAGCAACACAAGTCTTTAATCTGATCGAAGAAATTAATATTCCCCAGACAAGCCATGCCTTCATTTAAAGGGAACGGGTCATCTAAGGAGGCAGAATGAAAGGAAAGTCACCGAAATGAAAGGTGGCAACGCCTCCCAGGCACCGCCCAGGGCAGAGGGCAGTCAGCTGAAAGCTGGCGGGGATGGATGGGTGCGCAGCGGGCTTGGTAATCACCTCCCAATCATGGGGAGCACTGCAGCGGGCTGTTGGCGCCTGATCTCATTACAGATTCCAGTCATTGAATGAACGCCCTTGTTCGGATTCCATGTGCACCAAATAAGCTTCTGATGATTGTTTCTCTCTGTAGCCTCTCGGTAAGTGATAGAAGAAGCTGGTAGACAGACACATGTATCTGTTCCACCTGCCAGTTCCATTTCTCGTTATAGATGAATAACTTAGCGTTGGGTTCCAAATACTGTGTCTGGTAGGCTTTGTGTGAGTCTGAGTCTCTGAGAGTGTTCTGGGACTATCTCAGGCTGGCCTCTCCAGTCATATCATTGATATCCCAGTCTCACGATATACTCCTTTCTTACTAATTACAATACATAAATATTGTAACGCACCAGGTATTTGATAGGTGAAGAAAATGAGCAGTACAAAGCGATGTTAAGGCTCTCAGTTTCCTTCTCACCTGCACGTTCTCCCTGAGGTCCACTCCCATGGAGGCACTCCTGAACCACTAACTGCACCTCCAGCTCTCTCTCTCCCAAGTCTCGATTATCCAGTGGGTGACTGGACCTTATATGTGATTACAGGTGCCTCAAAACCAACATGTTTAAAGTTGCATTAGCATCACCCACCCCATGGGCTTCTGCTCCCCAGACTTAGACAACAGAAATTCCAGCAGGCAGAAGTCCAAGATCAAAGTATCTGCAGGGTTTGCTCCTCCTGAGAGACGTAAGGAGAGGATATGTCCCAGCTCTGTTTCTCTGGTCCATGACCATCTTCACCCTGTGAATTCACATCTTTCTCCTGTCCATGTCTGCATCTGGATCTCCCCTTGTTCTAAGGACACTAGGGGTGAGGACGGCCACATGTGAATTTTGAGGAACACAATTCAACCCACAGTATCATCCTGAATGCCCGGCTCCGTCGACTACTAGGCTAAATGCATCAAGCCTGTTGACTCCAACTGCAAAGTATCTCTCAATTACTGCCACGACCCTCTTCAAGGCTTCCACCATTTCTTCCTGGCTTGTCTACTGGTTCACTTTATTCTTTTCCTGTTCCCCCTCATCCCAAGACCCCAATGTACTCTTCACACCTACACTGAGATGTCTGTTTGCCAAAGCACTTGCATTGTCTTTAAAGTACTTTCATGGTGTTTTATTGCCCTTAGTATAAAGTCAAAATTCCTTATCCATTTGTAAGGCCTTTCTAGGTTTGGTGCCCACCTACTGAGTCTCATTGCTTAACCACTGCCCACCAAGAGCTTCACATTCCAGCAAGACTGACCTGCTTCCAGGCTCCTGGAGGTACCAAATGTTCTCTTGCACCCAGCCCTTGAACCTGGCCTTCCCTCACCTTGGAACCTCCTGCCTTGTCTCTTCACCCTTTAATGCTACCCATCTTAAGTTCTCATGTTTGGTGTCACTTTTCACCAAGGCTACGTGAAGTATCATTTCCATTTTGTCATGCCATCTTTTACTCATCACAGAATATTAAAATGATCCATCTATTCATCTGCACTCTGCTCTGGATTAGAAACTTCGTGATGAACACAGTGGCACTTAGCCGTACAACTGGATCCCTAGTGCCTAGCACAGGTTCCTGGCTTATAATAGGTATTGTTGAAAGTAGTAACTTCAGGCTAATCCTCCGCCTTGCGGCGCCGGCACACCGGGTTCTAGTCCCGGTCAGGGCACCAGATTCTGTCCCGGTTGCCCCTCTTCCAGGCCAGCTCTCTGCTGTGACCCGGGAGTGCAGTGGAGGATGGCCCAAGTCCTTGGGCCCTGCACCCCATGGAAGACCAGGATAAGTACCTGGCTCCTGCCTTCGGATCAGCGCGGTGCGCTGGCTGCAGCGCGCCTTCCGCAGCAGTCATTGGAGGGTGAACCAACGGCAAAGGAAGACCTTTCTCTCTGTCTCTCTCTCTCTCTCTCTCACTGTCCACTCTGCCTGTCAAAAATTTAAAAAGAAAAAAAAAGAAAGTAGTAACTTCACAATTATTTTTCTTTTTTTTTTTAAAAAAGTTTTATTTATTTATTTGAAAGGCAGAGTGACAGGGAGAGAGATCTTCCAGAGATCTTCCAGATCTTTCCCCAGATGGCCACAAAAGCCAGGTCTATGCCAGGCTGAAATCAGGAATCAGTAACTCATTCTGGGTCTCCCACAGACAGCATGGGCCCAAGTACTTGGGGCATCATTCACTGCCTTCCCACGCACATTAGCAACAAGCTGAATTGGAAGCAGAGCAGCTGGACTCTAACCAGCACTCAGATATGGGATGCCAGAGTCCCAAGCCGCAGTTTAACCACTGCACCTCTTGGCTAGCCCCATAATTATGTTTCCAACAAAGGTTTCTGACCAGAAATTTTGATCAAGTAAAATTTTAATCACATCAATTTAGATTCCAAGTTGCCAAGAACATTGGAAGACTTCTATTATTGTTTTCTCTCTTTTTTTTTTTTTTTGTTGCAAAACTCATGGCCTAGGAATCCAAATCCTCACTTACATATTCTTAATACACAATGACAATATATTCATAGAAGGTCAGTGAATGTCCCATTTAATTAGGACCATCCAGTTTAAGCCTATGGTCTGAGTACAATTATTAATAATACACCCGCTGACATTCACATGTGCTCTGGTTCAGGGGATTAATTACATGGTTATCTATTCATAAGCCAAGTTACAAATGTTTAATTTTATAGGTGACAATGGGTATTTTGCTAGATGTTCAGAACTGAGTGGAGGTCCAAAATAAAATATATTTGAGAAGATGAGTTTATAAACAAGACATTACTAGTAGCTAAGGTTTATAAGATGACAACTTTTTGACATAAAGCAAGCAACAAATGATGAATTGACTCAACATATGATCAACCCAACAGGGAATTCATGATTCTGGAGTAACTGAGGTAAAGCAGATTAAATTCTGGATTAATATAAATCATCAATTTTTACTGATTCTTTTTTTAGTAATTGAAAAACACACTCAATTAATTTCTTACATTAAGAAAATTCTTATCAAGCCTTCACTGCTCAAAGGCAGAAAGCCAGAATGAGATGCAGGTGAATTTTTCCTAAATCAGATGGCTCAAAGCTGCTTTGTTATCTTACTTTGAAGTGCTGAGTATTCCCAGAACATCAGCTGGTATAATAGAAGCATGAAAATACATTCCGCAGTCTGGTATAAGCACTGCTAGAATTATCTGTTCACATGCATTTCCCTTGCCTTTGTCCTCTTCCACCAGCTCCAGTGTTGGGAGGAATATTTTTATGATACTAAAAGTGGACTTTTGAATGATGGGAGGGGAAGAACACCAGGATTCATTCCTAGGATATGATTACTTTCTTATCTGATGACTAAGGAAGTTCAAATTTTAAAATTAAATGAAAACTCACTACATGAACAACAACACGGGATTTAAATCCATTACTTAAAGCCAAGTTGGTTGCAGGGATGAGTATCTGAGTTACACGGACACACGCATGTCTATATTATCATGTAAACCTGTGCTACCCAAAATACCCCACTTCCCCAGTGGCCCAGCCCTTACAACTAAAATCAGGTATGGAAATATGGTAGCCAGACACACTGTGGTTTTTTTGTTTTTTTTTTTTTAAGATTGAGTTATTCATTTGAAAGGCAGAGTTACAGTGAGAGAGAAAGAGACAGAAAGAGAGAGGAGAGAGAGATCTTCCATCCACTGGTTCACTCCCCAAATGACCACAATGGCCACGGCTAGGCCAGGTGGAAGCCAAGAGCTTAGAACTTCATCCATATCTCCCACATGAGTGGCAGGGGCCCAAGCACCACAGCCATCCTCTGCTGCCTTCCCAGGCACATCAGCAGGGAGCTGGATCAGAAGTGGAGCATTCTGGGGCTGGCACCATGGCGCAGAAGGTTAATCCTCTGCCTGCAGCACCAGCATCCCAACTGGGCGCTGGTTCTAGACCTGGCTGCTCCACTTCCCATCCAGCTCTCTGCTATGGCCTGGGAGAGCACTGGAGGACTGCCCAAGTCCTTGGGCCCCTGCGCCCACATGGGAGACCAGGAAGAAGTGCCTGGCTCTTGGCTTCGGATCTGCGCAGCTCCGGCCATTGTGGCCATTTGGGGAATGAACCAACAGAAGGAAGACCTCTCTCTGTGTCTCTCCCTCTCATTTTCTGTAACTCTACCTCTCAAATAAATAAATAAAATCTTAAAAAAAAAAAAAAAAAAAAAGAAGTGGAGCAACCGGGACATGAATTGATGGCTCTACAGAATGCCAACATCACAGGCAGTAGCTTACTCTGCTGTGCCACAACACCAGCCCCAGCCAGAGAAACATATGTACTCTTATTGCTGTTGTTCCAACGTAATCTTCAAAAGTTCCTGTGTTGCAGACTTAATCCCCAAATTCACATTAATTGTATTTGTACATGAGGCCTTTGTGAGGTAATTAGGATTAGATGAGATCATGAGGGTGGGGCATCCTAACAACATTAGTACCTCATAAGACAAGGAAGAGAGACCTGAGAGCCAGCACACTTGCTCAGTCTCACCATGCGATGTCCTCTGCCGTGTTGCAATGCAGCAAGAATGCACCTGCCAGATGCTGAACAGATGTTGGCTCCATGCTCTTAGACTTCCCGGCCCCTGGAACTATGAGCCAAGAAACTTATTTTTTAAATAAATTGTCCAGTCTATGGGGATTTTGTTATAGCAACAGAGAAAAGACCAATACACTTATAAAAGAAATTGGGGGGCTGACATTGTGGTGCAGTAGATAGTGAATGCCTGAAACACTGGCATTCCATATTGGAGCATTGATTTAAGTGGGCTTCTCTACTTCCAAACTGGTGTCCTGCTAATGTGTCTGGGGAAACAATGGAGAATGGCCCCAAGTACCATAGAGTTCAAGGCTCTTGGCTTTGGCCTGGCCCAGCCCCAGCTCTTGCAGCCACTGGGGAATGAACCACTGAATGGAAAATAATTTTCTCTGTTTCTTCCTCTCTCTCTGCTTTTCAAATAAAAACAAATCTTAAAATTTTTGAATATTCTCTTGTTTTAAGGCCAATTATACACAGCTTTTCTAATAGATCTCACACACATTTTTATTTCAAAAAGTAAGCAATTTACCAAGAACAAATTCTATAAAAACATAAGACTAAAATTGACTCCCCACATCTACCACACTGAAATAAAACTGAGAGCTCACTCGATCTGCCTAGCCTGTCCTCTCTACATGGGGTCATTCAGCACCGAATCAAAACTTGAATTGTCCTATGAACTATAAAAGTTGAGTTCATGCCCTTTGTGAATTGGTGGAAAATTCAATTTGGTTCATTCCATCGCTGTGTACAGAGGCAGCTGATCTAATTGTAGGAGAGGTCTCAGATCTCAGTAGCCCAGGGAGCTTCTCATAAACACAGTTGCTGCTCGGCCTCCTGATGACAGCATCGCATGCACACATGTGCACCAAACAGAAGCAGAGGTGTGCACCTCTTCCTTACAATCTACAGCTTCCTGCACTTGCTTGTTTCCCAAAGTCGAAACACATCTAACTCTGCCTGTCAAAAAAAAAGAAAGAAACACGGGACCGTCTTCCCCCAGGAATCATGTGACAAAATCATCTAACAGAGGGGCACTTTTTTGGTGGGTTGTTGTCACCACTGAGGAATGGTTAAGAACTTGGGATGTGGACACAGCAGGTCTGGGTCTAAAGTTCATCTCTGTCAACTACTAGTGGTGTGTCCTGGGCAGATTTCTTTAGCTTTTCCAGGTCTCTGTCCTTTTGCTAATAAAATAGGAATAAAAATAGTCTCTAAGTCACCAAACTGTTGTAAGGATTGTGGGGATAATATGCAAAGGTTCTGGCCGCTGCTAAGTGCTCAGTAAATATTTCTTGTTATGACTGTTATTTGGATTTTTTTATTTGACAGAGTTAGTGAGAGAGAGAGAGAGAGACAGAGACAGAGAAACGTCTTCCTGCCGTTGGTTCACTCCCCAAATGGCCACTACAGCTGGCGCTGCACCGATCTGAAGCCAGGAGCCAGGTGCTTCCTCCTGGTCTCCCATGTGGGTGCAGGGCCCAAGCACTCGGGCCATCCTCCACTGCCTTCCCGGGCCACAGCAGAGAGCTGGACTGGAAGAGGAGCAACCGGGACTAGAACCCGGCGCCCATATGGGATGCCGGCGCCGCTGGCGGAGGATTAACCAAGTGAGCCATGGCGCCAGCCCCTGTTCTTTGGATTTGTTGTGGCTGTTGTCATTGCCTCACAAAAGGGCTATCACTGATTCTCCTAAAGCCAGACAATGTTTTTAGTTTTACAAATAGAGTATCATAGAAAAAATACACATTTTATGATCAGACAGGTCTGTATTGCAACCAAGGTGCATGACTCTCCGGCATTTTCTTACACCCTCCGAGACTCCATTTCCTTATCTGTAAAATGGGAAAACATCTCCTCTACAGGATTATTGTGAACTAGAGGTAAAGCTACAACGGTACCCGGGACAGAGTAATCAGCCATTAAATGGCTCCTGTGGATGTTATTAGTTCTTCTACCTTCACGAATCCTCATAGACATATGATCTCAAGGAATCCCCTTACACAAAACTTAACCATCCAGGGTCCTAGTAGGTATGGGATGTAAGAGCTCTGCAAATTCCCGAGGATAAGAAGAGACTAGAATACAATAAAAGCAGGTGGGCTGGAAGAGGTGAGAACAGCAACTGGCTTTGCCTCCCTATAAAGGATGCACTCGGCACAGCTGGGAGGCAGGAAGAAGCCGCAGCAGCTGCAATTAGGCTGCACAGCTGTGTGGCTGATTGACTTGCTGCTGGAGAGCTAGAGTCACAATCCAAATCTGCTTGAGGTTTTAATGCGGGGTTTAAAGGGCTGGACAGGTAGATGTTTTAAAAAGTGAATCCACAATAATGAATCAACGTGACGCAGGGCAAAGACTAAGCAGGCGCCATTCTGCCACTGCTGAACATTCAGACTTCTTTTTTTTTTTTTTTTTTTTTTTTTTTTTTGCTGCTGTGCTTAGATGAAAAGCTAGGGAGGAACTCCCAAGCTAATGGCATAGAAAACAAGCGCATTCCCTCCCGAGACGAATACAGAACACTGCACGCTCACTGGGCTCAGCAGCGGACAAGCAGATAAACGAAACGCATCTTTCTTGTCTGAACCTTGGTGTCACATCTCTGAAGGTTAAGTATCCAGTGTGTTGACTTCCTATTCACCAGGACTTCAGGGAAGCAGGGGAAATTACAGCAGGGCACCCATCAACCAGGCAACCTTGTTTCTGGATTGGTTTGTGACAGTGTGACAGTCCCCAGTGAAATGCCTGCTAATTCTCAGCCCATCCCACTGATTAAAATCAAATTGGCTCTGTTGCACCCTTGTGCTTGTATAACGTTCTTATCAGCCACTTCCCCTCCTCCCTCTTCCACTACTCCAGTATAGGACCCCTCAGGGGATCTCAGGGTTGATGTGAAATTACACAGGAGAGAATTCCTCACAGGCAGCAACCAACCAACCTTTCACAGACTTACTGCCCCCACATGGAGCCGCTATGGGCTAGGATTGGTGTTCTCCAGGCACCTGCAGTGCCAAAGCAGGTCTTGCATGGATGGTTATGGAAGGTGAGGTTGTAATGTGGGCCACGATCAGAAGAGCTCTGGCCTTGATCTAGAAACAGAACTTGGTACTCCAGGGTGAGCTCGATATTGAACACAAATTCTTCCTTAGTAAGATGGCTGACGTCTTTAGCCAGGAGCAGCCGGGGAAATGTCTGGACGTCGGGTACTCAGGTCTTCTCTTTCAAGATCATGCTCAGACACCAAGCCTTCCTGGTCCCACATTTGCTAACAGCTCCTGTGGCTCAAAGTTACATCAGCCATTTCTGTGTTGCATGCAGGATCCAAGGAATACAGAGAATTTTTAGTGCCACTGTACTAAACCTGCTTTAAGCTCCGACTTTAAAGCATTTATCAACTGTACATCTGTAGCTCCTGATACCTCTCTTTCTTACTACCACATAATACATGCAGAAGCAGAAGGAGTAGCTGGCTGTAAGTTCAGTGATTATCCCACCTAGAGTTGCTTGTGCTTGCCCAACATGTTTTCCGGGCCTGCGCTGTGTCAATGAGGATTCTTATGTATAACCCAACGTGCCTTTGACAGCACCCCATATATCCACAGACACCCATCTCCGCATTGCTAGAAATGCTACACTTTACGTTTATTCCTATATTATACTGTAAGACATCTTCCAGACCAGTGTTAACCATTGTACATCTGTTGCTCTGATGGGGTGTTGCTGTTACTGGATGCTTGGTTTTTACCTGTTAACATGTGTATTACATGAACAGCCACTGCCACAAACTCAGTATTTCCCCAGCTGACCCAAGAAAGCTGTGCACCTGCGCCATTCCCAGCAATGAACAGAGAATCCCAGAGTAGAGCAGAGTATCTCTGTCCTTGGGAGTATTTAGTGGTTTTGCCATCTGGCACACAAAGGGAATAATTAGGACTGAGCTGTCATGACTTTCTAGGAACTACACAGACTCAGCACAGATCATTCCTCCCCATGCTAGAATCTCTTCACCCGTGGTTCTTCCAAGAATCAGCTGCAGCATCCAACCTTTGACATATAAAGATGCCACAGCTTAGGCTGGAAGGGAAAATACCCAAGTCACACCAAACCCCACAGCAAACATGGGGCAGGGCCAGGAAGGAGGTGAAACACAAAGATCCCCACTGAGCTGCCGGCCTGGGTATCCTCCATGGAGTCTCTGAGCCTTTCCTATTATGGAGGACTTTCTAAAAGGGATTCTCTTCTTGCTGTATTTGCCATGAATTCGATAGTAGGGAAGAACAAAGTCAAACCCCTCTTCCTCAGCCTCACTACGTTCGCAGCCTCCCCTCTTTCTAGACCTTTTGCCCTACAGAAGCCCCATCAGCAGATGGCTGGCTGGAGCTCTCAGCAGCACAGATGAAGAGTTCCTGGTCGTAATCCAAGAAAGCAGCTCTGGTTGATCCAAGCCAAAGAGGCGTTATTAGAAGTATCTGGGGGAATTCATGAACTGAGAGGGAAGAACAAAGAACCAGGGCCTGAGGGTGAGCAAAATCTGCAGATACAGGTGGCCGAGGGCACAGGTAAAGCTCCCACAGTCACAGGATGCTGCTGCTGGGCCACTCCTACTGATCTCTAAGCTTCCTGTGGTGGTGCACTGCCTGCTTCAGGAGATGCTGAAAACAAGACAGGGTCATCCAACTGGCTGGGTCTGAACCACAAGCCTAAGCCCAGCTGCCAGCGGCAAGAAAGGGCACATCTGGCCCTGTTCAGATTCTTTTTTTTTTTTTAATTTTTTTTTATTTGACAGGTAGAGTTATAGACAGTGAGAGAGGCAGAGAAAAAGGTCTTCCTGCCGTTGATTTACCCCCAAAATGACCACGCCGGCGCTGCGCTGACCCGAAGCCAGGAGCCAGGTGCCTTCTCCTGGTCTCCCATGTGGGTACAGGGCCCAAGCACCGGGCCATCCTCCACTACCCTCCTGGGGCCACAGCAGAGAGCTGGACTGGAAGAGGAGCAACCAGGACTAGAACCCGGCGCCCACATGGGGTGCTGGCACCGCAAGGTGGAGGATTAACCAAGTGAGCCATGGCGCCGGCCCCCCGTTCAAATTCCGTGCTGGACAATGGGACCCTGCCTGACATACTGGGTGGGAAAGGCCCTTAAATCAGCAAAGGGTGCAGAGGACGGTCTGACAGCAAATAAATGAACAAGCAGCCCACAGGCAAACACCCAGAACGGGTGATATTTAAGCAGAAGGACAACCAAGGTTTTCAGAAAAACACCCCTTCATCCTGTGTGACCTTGGTCAAATAACTTTGTGTTTTGGATCCTGGGCTACATGTCTGTTAAGCACTGATAAACAAAATCTGTTTCAGGAGTTGCTATGACATTTAGGGATACTGTCCCGAAGTGCCCAGAGAAGGAATGCAAACAGGTCAATAATGATTTCCTATTGTTATTCCAACATGAAAAATGCCTTCACCAAAGAGAGCGGTGGTAAGAAAAGGGGCAACACCTGCTGGCTTGCTTGTTTTCTCGGCTGGACTTAGAAGTACAAGTCACACACTCTGAAGACGCAGAAAGGTGGCAAGTGCTACAGAAAGGCACAACTGGCCAGGGAAGAAGACAGAAGGGACTGGGGGCCCTTAGCCAAGGTTTCTGGCATAGTTAAGCCATAGCAGAGAGATGCCACTGAGTCAGGGGAGAACAGAGAGGAGAGGGAGGGAGAGGAGCGAGTGGAGGGGAGGAGAGAGAAGAGGAGAAGATGGGAGGGGAAGGGAAGGAAGTGACAGGACAGCCCTGGGCACAGGAAAGAGGGACAGACTGCCTCAGCAGACTTCCCAATGCTGAGCCAACCTGCTATTGAAAAGAGAGGCCGAGGAGGAGTTTCAGACTCTTGAGGAGTAAGGACCAGACTGTGGCGTCTGTGGCTTACATCCTGGCCGGGGATGTATGTACCCAAGGATTACTTAGAGGATGGCAGAGGTCACTTTCTGGGTTTCCTTCCAGTTAAAGTGACCGGGAGTCCAAGTTTGGCTGAGACTGAGTGGATTTCCCACAACATTTTCTGGAGTGCCCGTGGCCTGGAGCAGGTGCAGGGGAAGGGTGAGGGAGCACCACCTCTGCTGGGCCCGGGGGAACTTCGCAGACAGTCGTGATGCTGGCTAGCGTGTCTGCCTTATGTCCTGCACCTGCTGGCCCTGGGCCAGACACCCTTGCCACAGTGAAGAGGAGCCCCATGTCCCCAAGGGGGTCTCTCCTCCTTAGCACACCTGGCAGAGTGGCCTGCACCAGGGGCACCTGGTTTCCTGCTGAACATTGCAGGGCCTCACTGAGATCCCTCAGCCCATGGCGCTGATAGGCACAGGCATGTGGGTGTTGCCTGGGTTCACCTTCCATCCTAGACCTCTCTCCTCAGCGCCAAACACGTACGTCCAACAGTCTGCACTGTTGCCGCCTGCGTGTCTAATGCTCAGCTTAAACCAACTGACACGCCCCTCCATTCTTCTAAACCTGCTCTTGGTCTTGTTAAGGAAATTGAAGAATGGCCACAGGAATTACAAATCCCAAATAGTAACAAAACACTCTACCTACGGAGTCCCCCCATAAGGGAGTTTCCTATTTTTCTTGTTGTTTTTAAGGTAATTGTGCTTAGGTGGGCTGTGCCCCTTTTAGGACCTGGAGTCCTCACAAGCTTTCATGATAACATTGCTGGTAATTTGACATCAACTGCATTAAAGAATTGCCTCACTCCTCCACATTCGTTGTCACTTAATTTGGTGGCAAAGACCAATAGCTATCATTGCATTATTAGCCGTAGATTTCTCACACCTGTCACAGCTAAGATGAGCTACAAGTGCGAAAGCTCCAGAGGACAGCCTTGGGTGTGAAATCACGGCACAGACTGGTGACTGGACTACAACTTCACTGAGTGGGATTTTCTTGAAAGAAAATCGGAGGCACAAGTTTAGACAGTAACCACAGAGTAATAAAATTTCTGACACTTGAACGTCAAGTTATTTAGAAAGATGTATATTATATAAACACAGAAATTTCCCAAGAGCTCATCTCTTTCTTTGTTATGTTTATTGTTATTTCAGCAATTAATAAAGATAAGTATTTCTCCCACTAAGTAAAATTCAATGGAATGAGAACTTAATTTTTAAAAAAATTTATCTGAAAGGCAGAGAGACAGAGGGAGAGAAATATCTTCTTCTGCTGGTTCATTCACCAAATGGCCACAAAGGCAAGGGTTGAACCAGGCTGAAGCCAGCAGCCTAGAACCCCAGCCAGGTCTCCCACATGGGTGGCAGGGGCCCAAGCACTTCAGCCATCATTTGCTGCTTTCCCAGCACATTGACAAGAAGCTGGATTCGAAGTGGAGTGGCTATGACTCATATCAGGGTTCTGATATGGATTGCTGGCATCACAGGTGGCAGCTTCATCTGCTGTACCACAACACCAGACCCAGAATTTAAAAAAAAAAAAAGATTTATTTATTTGAAGGTCAGAGAGAGGGAGCCGGCGCTGTGGTATAAAGGGTAAAGCAGCCACCTTCAGTGCCAGGCATCCCATATGGGTGCCAGTTCGAGTCCCGGCTCCTCCACTTCTGACCCAGCTCTCTGCTATGGCCTGGGAAAGCAGTACAAGATGGCCCAAGTCCTTGGGCCCCTGCACCCACATGGGAGACCAGGAGGAAGCTCCTGGCTCCTGGCTTTGGATGGGCACAGCTCCAGCCATTGCAGCCAATTGGGGAGTGAACCAGTGGATGGAAGACTCTCTCTCTCTCTGCCTCTCCTTCTCTCTGTGTGTAATTCTTTCAAGTAAATAAATAAATCATTAAGAGAGAGAGATATAGAGAGAGAAACAGATCTATCTGCTGGTTCACTCCCGAGATGGCTGCAATGGTGGGGCTGGGCCAAGTCAAATCCAGGAGTGTCATCCAGGTTTCCCACATTGGTGGTAGGGGCCCAAGTACTAATCTGTCTTCCACCACTTTTGCAAGGTGAGCTGGATCAGAAGTGGAGCAGCTGGGACACGATTCGGTACCCATATGGAATACTGGCAGCTTGCCCTGCCAAAACACAACAACCCCTAATTTTTAAAGTTTCTGATATAGTATATTGATGTGAGAATCTATTAATGCATTTGTTCTGTATATTGACGTGTTTTTAGTAGGCAGAGTTTACACAAGAGTTCAAATCTCCAGGATTGCAGTACTTTGGGCTCCCTTAGCCTCCAGGATAAGCTGGTACTCCTCACTCTGAACTTGAACTCTGTAGCACTGCACACATAACCAGTGTGCTCCACTGCCAGAAAGAAACTCTACCCAGTGGCTTGTGCCTCCTGGTACTTTGGAAACTATATAAGGTTAAGAAAGCTCAGAAGAAGTTTCAAAATTTTCAACTACAGAGCGATTTAAGGAATGTAGCCACTTCCATACCCATGTCAGTCATTCATTAGCTAATCTGGAAGTTCCCCTGTGGGCTAAGCATGGCCAGACACTGATAGGGGCTGGGGCATTGTCTTCCTTTCCTGTAGAGAATGCATATAAAGCAAAGGCAACTCTAGCTCACTGAGGCAGGAAGGACGAGTCAGGCGGCCAGCTCTCCTCCCAGGCCCGCTAGGCAATGGAAGTCAACAGGGTGCCTTCCCCAAGAGGTTCACACCTCCCTTAGGATGTACCCCATGGGAAGAGACAGACGGGCCTGGGCCTCAGAACTGACAAGGCCTTAAAGCCCACCATATTATTATCAGGCCCATCTGTCAGTTTCGATTGGCCTCTCAATGAGAAAACTTAGTCGTGGTTTAGCCAGCACCTTTCTTAGGTCCTCCAATAATGACTTTGTCCTTTGTTCTAGACGCTGTCTAGCCCACCTGGGGCCTCATTCCTCCACTTTTACATCAATGGCTGTACTCCAGACCAGTGTATTGATGGTCCTCTCCCACACTTAATTTTGTCAGAATTTCTCTACAGACAAATCCCACTAATGCCACTCTTAGGATCACTGGTTGCTATTCTCACCCTGTCTTTTATACTACAGTGTCTGTGTAAGTGTTTACAGGAGGTGATAACGGAATGAACCAAGGCCTTCACCAACCAGGCAGTCAACCAAATGCTGCTACAGGGACATACTTGGCTCCCCGCCCAGGAGACAGCAGCTTGAGACATCGCCCCATGTCAGCTGGAAGCAGCTCTAAAGACAGATCATCACCCCTCCACACCTCCTGGACTTTTGGGGCTGATGTAATCCCATACAACTTTTGCTTTATAAAAAACAAGAGGGGAATGTTAGTAAAATGGCACAGTCTTTTTTTTTTTTTTTTAAACAGGCAGAGTGGACAGTGAGAGAGAGAGAGACAGAGAGAAAGGTCTTCCTTTTCCATTGGTTCACCCCCCTTGATGGCTGCTGTGGCTGGCGCACTGCACTGATCCAAAGCCAGGAGCCAGGTGCTTCTCCTGGTCTCCCATGCGGGTACAGGGCCCAAGCACTTGGGCCATTCTCCACTGCCCTTCCGGGCCACAGCAGAGAGCTGGCCTGGAAGAGGAGCAACCGGGACAGAATCCGGCACCCCGACTGGGACTAGAACCCGGGGTGCTGGCGCCGCAGGTGAAAGATTAGCCTACTGAGCTGCGGCGCCGGCCAAAATGGTGCAGTCTTATCTAAGGTGTGATCTATGCTCTGATACCATGCTGAATTTCAGATGCCAATGGAGCACGTTTATTAGCCCTACTTTTATAAAATCTACAACATGAGTTGTTTTGAGTACTAAATTAGCTCTGTCTTTTTTAAGATTTTATTTTATTTATTTGAAAGGCAGAGCTACAGAGAGGCAGAGAGAGAGAGAGAAAGAGATCTTCTATCTGCTGTTCACTCCCCAGATGGCTGCAATGGCTCGAGTTGCACTGATCGGAAATTGGAAGTCAGGAGCCTGGAGCTTCTTCCAGGTCTCTCAGTCAGGTGCAAGGGCCCAAGGACTTGGGTCATCTTCTACTGCTTTCCTAGGCCATAGCAGAGAGCTGGATCAGAAGTGGAACAGCTGGGACTCGGACTGGCGCCCATTTGGGATGCCGGCACTACAGGTGGCGGCTTTACCCGCTACACCACAGTGCCAGCCCCAGCTCTTGTCCTTTTTGATTACAGATGCTCTGTTTAGAGTTTGCTTGTTCCAGGTTTACAAAACCATCTTAGTTGGGTTCCCCTGAGTGCAGGGTGTGGGTAGCTTACCTGAGCAGAAAGCTCAAGAACTGGCAGTGGGAGGGCAACTGGGGGTTGGGGGGGGGGGAGCCACAAAGGGCCATTACCAAGCTGGCTACTAATGGGCCCTCCAAGGAGCCTTGTAGAACAGAACCTGAAACTGTTCCTTTGAAGACAGAAGCTGCCCATTTATCCCCTGCCTGCCATTGCCCTGGGTTGAGGGCTGCCACCAGTAATGCTAATTTTCTTCCACTGGGTCAGAGAAGCTCCTGAGGAAGCCCTAGAGGCTGAAAACAGAAACGAAGGCATGGGGCAGCTGTGGTGAGCTCCAGGCCACACGTGGGCTGCCACTGCTCACAGCTGTACCGGAGCCAAGCATGACAAGGAGACACGGCCTGGGCACAACTGGCACTGTCATGCGGAGCCATGACTACTGTGCGTTCTGGGGTCAGAGGACAAGTGCAAGCTCTTGTTTCTTATACTTCTTAGCTTGCACCATTTTATCATGGGCTAGTCACATATTCTGAGCATCCAACTGTCTTCTTTTCAAAAAGAGAAAGAGAAGGGGTGGGTGTGTGGTATGGCAATTAAGCCGTCACTTGGGACACTGCCCCTCATATCTGAGTGCCTGGGTTTGAGTACAGCTCCATTCCCTTCCGGCTAATATACACGCTGCAAGGCACCAGGTGATGGCTCAGGCACTTGGGTTCCTGCCACCCAAATGGGAGACTCAGTTTGAGGCTTGGCCTCCAGGCTTCAGCCTGGCCCACACTGGCTGTTGCGGCATGCGGGGAGTGAACCGGTAGATGAGCGCTCCTTTTCTGTGTCTGTCTGCGCCTTTCAAATAAATAGAAATTTTAAAAAGAGGGGAAGAGATGGGGAGGGAGAGGAAAAGGGAGGGAAGGTGTGAGAAGGGGGGTGGGGAGAGAGAGAGAGGAGGAATTCCAGTCCTACTGATGGTATGCAGCTATTGCTAGGGCCCAACAGAATAACGTGGGAAACTACCAAGCGTTAGGCAAATGCTATTTGCTATTCATTACGTGGGCCACTTAAGGTCCCCCTGAGAACAGATTACTCACGCTGGGCTCCCAAGCACTGCATGCGCTGAGGCCAAGAAGGTTGCTAAGTCCTCCCTCTGACAGCTTCTTAGCAGCAGGGCACACGTAGCCTTGGTTTCTCAGCGGCTGGTGGTAGCATTCCCTCCCTACTCCACTCATCATTCCAAGGACAAACCGTGAGTCTGCCACACGACAGGACCCTTCCAACCTGCCTCTGGGCAGGCACAGGCAGCAAGCCCCACTCCCCACACTCAAGTCCACTGACTGCTCCCTCCTGGCACCCTGCCCGAGAACCTCTTCCCCAGCAATCCAGCAGCAACAAGAAGGCATCGATGACACGACACTTCTCTAACACCTGTTGCCAGCTTACCATGCGCCAGGCACTGTACTAGGTGCCTTGTAGTCTGGGTATCTCTGATTCTTCCAATCCTCCTGCAACGTAGATATAATCACATTCCTACATTTACAGGAGAAACGGACGCTTATCGAGATTAAATCATTTGCATAAAGTGGCTCAGTAACCAGGGTGACGACAACACACAGTCCAGGCCATTCCTAGAGCCCAAGTCTTAACCAATGAGTGCTATTCCATCAAGAAACTGAATCATACCCACTTCACATCTTCCTTCGGAAAAATGTCCTATCACTTCTTCAAAGAACCTTTTAAATGCCCATTTATGATCCCTTCTTTTCTTATCAAGATACACTATTTTTTTCATCAATTTATTTCTATTTTTCACTCCTTTGTGATCTGTAAGTATGCTATCAACACAACAGTTTTCTTCAAAATTCACTTGAAAGAGTTACAGGAAGACACACACACACACTCATTGAGAGAGAGAGAGAGAGAGAGAGAGAGAGAGAGAGAGAGAGACAGGCAGTTACTCCCTCTTCTGGTTCACTTTCCAAATAGCTGCTACAACTGGAGCTGGGTGAGCTGGAAGCCAGGAGCCTGGAACTTCATCTGGGTCTCCCAAGTGGGTATTAGGGGCCCAAGAACTTAGGCCATCCTCCACTGCCTTTCCAGGCATATTTGCAGGGATCTGGATTAGAAGTGGAGCAGGCAGGACTCAAAGCAGCGCTCACCTGGAATGCCCGTGTCAGTGTCGCAGGTGACGCTTGATCTGCTGTGCCACAATGCCTGCCCCCTATAAATGAAATTCTAATACTGAGAACACAAAGGTAGGCATGGCATTTCACCCTGGAGCTACTGACATTTTAATTATCTGGCACATTCGTAGAAAAATATCCTGGAGGTGCTGTCTTTTTCTTTTCTTTTGTGGTGATAGTGCTGGATAACTGAAGACTTGAAGTCCCTGGAACAAGAATGCTCCTTGAGTTGTATCACACTCAGAGGGATTAATAAATTCATGAACCTCCTTAGTTCGCTCTAAGTAAAACTGGCTTCTTAATTGGTTAGAAAAATAAGTCTTGTTGAGAATCGTTCTCTTGAGCCTGGCAATGGCAGGGTGGGGTCTGGCCAGTTGCTATAGATCAACAGCCTAACTCCTGAAGTCCCAGGGATCCTAGCCCACCTGTGAGACTGTACCAACTGGCCAAGTGGCACAGGGAAGAGGAGGAGGCAAGGTGGGGATAAAAAAGAAAAGAAACAAAGAAAAGAGGCTGCCTGGAGCACGTGCCTATTTCAGAGTGGTGTGATTTTCTGCAAACACCCTCGTCGGCTCTGATTCCCACCAGCCAATCTGCTCAGTGAGCGGCGCTGACGTTTTCTGTACGGCCCTCTGCTCCAGAGAAAGTGAATCACGTCCTAGCAATGGTATCCTGGAGCCAGCAGGAAGAGGCTGCACATGTGAATGCCATCCTAGTGACGGACGGTGATCTGTAACTCAATCGTGTGTTGATTCAGACAATGCCCTGGACGTGTGCTCACATGGGCTGTGTGCACACAGCTCTGAGACGGTGGTGACTGCTGTCGGAATCGCAGTCCCAGTGCTGACATAGCAATGGCTTCGTTGTTATTTCTCGTCCACGCTCCCTCCATTCCTTTCCCTCTCTAAGCCTTCCCTGAAAGAGTCGGGACGGCCACACAGTAAACCTAACGCCGCCATACCACTGAAACTCTGTGCTGGAAGTTTCTGTCAGAAGTCACAGAGACAGCTGCAAGACAACCGTGTGTGCCTTCCCAGGCCTTCCCCAGATGCTTCTCTTTCCAGGTGTGTACAGCGCACTTCTATCATGTGGCACACTGCACGGGTGCGTCGGGCCTCTCCCTAAACAAGCCGGTTGGTGTATGATGATACACAGTGCCGTGATCTGCAGTGAGCCCTACCCCTCCACACGCCAGCACAGGTCGCCTAGCAACTGTTGTTACGGGCAACACTAGCATGTTTAGTTAAATTCAGTGGCAACAGGACATCTTCAGCCTCCTGATGGAGGTTCAAGTTTATGCCCTAGAGAGCAGGGCCCCCTCACAAATCCACACCAGTCATAACCTCCCTTGCACCTGCATAAAGTTTCTTCATTATTACCAAATATGTTCATTTAACAAGATCAAAATTACCATCCTGAAGCTATCACCGGCTGCACACAGGCAGTGGAAAGGGTTAGTATCGGATTTTTATTTTGAGGTCTAACAGCTTGGCCTCATTCCCTTGCCTACTTAATATTCACGACATTGACTTCAAAATGGTTTCCAAACTATGAAGTCTGGTACAAAAATGAAAAGTAAAAACAGGAGGAGAAGATCCTTTATTAAGCCCCCCGCTGGGATACTATTCTCTTTAATGCACTTGGAAAAAAAAAAAAAAATCCTGGACAATTTAGCATTCAGATGCATCAACAGAACTGCTGAAAACGTTTGTGTTCCTGGATTACACCACCCCCTACTGATTGATCCTCTTAATGGCTCAGCATTTTGCAAATGAGGAGCAGTTACCTCCTTTCTGTTGACTATTAATTCAGCCTACATAGGATTTTGCTGGTTTAATGAGAGTGGAATATCTTCTACCAAAATGCAGTGCTTTCAAGGTGTGTAATAAAATAGCCTATAGAAAGAGCTTGTGATGAAACAGCCCAGCTAAAGTAAAATTTAATTTCATGTCTCCATATTTATAAAATGGCCGTTCAATCCCTATTCAGATAAAACAGCATGTATGCCAAGTAAGATCGGTTTTGGTCTGAGCTCTTCCCGTAAACAACTCACTAGGAACTCAGTTGGAACTACCTGAGCCTGTTATTTGGAACAGCGACTAGAACTTCTGTGCCATTGTCAGCATTTTTAGGACAACCTCATAATCATGCAAGCCTGATTACCCACCAATAATCAAGATTTCTATTTGGTGTAAGAGCTATTTCAATAATGAGTTTATTTTTAATCCATGGTTTAAAAAAAATCCCCTTCTATTTTGGAAGGTGGAAGTACAATGACTTGAAGGACCCCCTGAGTTGAGATACTTGCCTTCTGAGTTCACGTAATTTATATTAAAATTATTTTATTAGCCAACACAGAGCTTCACAAAGATTCTAACCCCCTACTACAATTATTGGAGAGGACCTATTTCTCTATTCTAAAAAAGCCAACTGGGGGTGGGCATTTAGCCTAGCTGCCACATCCCACATCAGAGTGCCTGTGTCCACAGCCACCGCGGGCTCCTGTCTCCAGCAGAACCCAGGAGGTAGTGGTGATGGCTCCAGTAGTTGGGTGCCTGCTGTCCACGTGGGATACCTGGACTGCATTCCCAGCTCCTAGCTCTGGCCCATCCACAGGCAGGTAGAGACTGAACTAGGGCACGAGAGCTCCTTCTCTCTCTTTTTCCCTTTCTATAGGTCTTACTCTCTCAAATAAAAAATCATTTCCAAATATAAAAAATCCAGCTGAGAATTAAACAGAAGTATTGCCAGGTGCAGGAATTACAAAAACAAAATAAGAACAAAAGAACTTCAAGCTGTTTGCATGTACCTCTCTGCCTGGAAGCAGGGAAGAGTGGCTTGCTGAAGACCCCAAGGCCACGCATGCTGTGACTTCCAGGGAGCCTTAGGAAGAGCAAGGCAATTCTTTGGCTATCTTCTGTTTTCCTAAGCCTGGACCACCATCAGGCTGACTTGCTTGGAATGCTAAGGTAGGTTGGGACCATTGTCTGCTCAGACAGTGCAGATGGAGACCAGCCTCACTGCACTGTGGGTATCAGATTAAAGGATAACTCGTTGCTGCTATCTCCACACCCAGTGCTCAAGGCTACCTGTGCCTGCTGTTGTAGGCTAAGCACACAATCTTAGAAAAAAATTAAAATTCTTTTAGCCTTGGGACCTAAGAAATACAGTAAAAGTCATCATTTCAAAAGTCAAAGTGGATAAATGATGCTGAGAAAATAGTTAGATTCCATTGATAGAATATTTATTACCACCAGGAGTCATAAGAAGGGTATGGAGGGGAAGGAGAACTTCCGAGGGTTACGCTCTCGTCTTCCCCAAGTGTTCTTTTCCAATATAGTAGTGTGGCATCAGGTAGATTTAGAGTACCTGCAAGTCAGATGCTAACTAAAGTCAAGAGCATTCCTTGAGCTAATCTGATTCTCACAAATCTCTGAGGGCCCGCATTTCTATATTCGATTCCGCAGACATTTCTTACATGTCGTTGCTAAGGAGGCTGGAGAAATCCGGTGATGGATAGCCCACAGGTATAGGTAGTATATTAACGGTAATAAAAAATGACAAAAGTCCAATAAAGGTCCACAAAGGATAACTTCGGCATTCACATGGTCTTTGTAAGGATTTAAAGTATAACCTGTGCCTCTAGCACATGACCTCTGAACAAAATTACAAAGTAAAACAAGGATAAGGAGGCAATAAATGCCAAATTAAGCCATGACACATGGGCTGCAAGAGGGACCCCGTCCTTTGTACAAATAATGGGAAACAAAGCAACGAATCCTCTCAGGCCCTTCACGGGGAGGTCAGGAAGGGAGGCTGCTGCTGAGAAGGTAGCACAGTGCAGTCTGCGGAACAGTGTGGCGAGTCCTCAAAAAAACCACAGAGTCACTGCAAGATCCAACCACCCCACTTGCGGCTATATAACCCATAGAAGTGAAAGCAAGATCCCGAACAGCTATTTGAGACTCCCATGTCTCCAACAGCACTGCCCTTAGTAGCTAAAACATGGAAGCAAATGTACCTGCTGATGGATGAATAAACAAAACGTGGTATTTGCATACGAGGTATTATCCAGCCTTATAAAGGAAGGAAATTCTGAACACCACCACACATGAATGAACTTTGAACGCTTTGCTGAATGAGATAAGCTTGCCACAAAAAGGCAAATATTGCCGGAGTCCACATATACAAGGTCCCCAGACTGGTCAAAACTAGAGAGAGGCTGTAGGATCTGGTTGCAGGGACTCAGGAAGGGGAAACGGAGAATTATTATTATTGTTATTGTTATTGTTATTATTTTGATGGGTGCAGAGTTTCAGTTTGGGAAAATGAAGTTCTGGAGATGGAAGGTGGCGAGGGTTGCAAAAATGTGAATGTATTTAATATCACTAAACTGAGCGCATTTCAAATGTTTAAGATGATAATTTTATCTGTATATATAGTATCACAATAAAAATAAAAGGCAGAGGTCAGCACCGAAGCTACCATCTAATTATATTCAGGTCAGCGCTGAACTAGCAGTGTGGCCCTCAGCTGTATGTCCTACAGCACAGAAGCCGTCTCTCAGTTTCATTCTCTGCCTGAGACACGGCGCACATGCATAAAATCTTCTTTTCAACCTGTGGTCAAACGCCTTCTCCTCATTGATCAGTCTAACAGCGCTGCTGCAGAGCTCTGAGAATAACAATTGACTTCAGGGTATTTGCAGATAATTTTCCCCAAGGGTGAGGGGCCGAGAGAGTATGTGACTAAATCAATTGGTTCACTTAATTAGTATTAATTCAGTCTTGTTTGAAAGAGAACAAATGGGACAGAAGACAATTGCTTTTTAAGAAAAGGCACGGAGAGTTCTAATGATCTTGTTACCATTTGCTGACCACTTACACTGTCCTTGGTCAGGTCCTCAGTGCTGTTCACCAGTAACCCTCGGCTTCCACCTTCCAGCTGCTGGGCTATCTGCATTTCCTGCTTCCTTGTGGTCAGGCAGAGCCCAGTGACTAGATGTGACCAGCGAGCAGTAAGCAGAAAAGACTGGCATAGGCCCAAGCTGAAGTATTTCATTGCTGGTGCAAGATCCTCTAGCGATCTCTGGTGATTCACAGTGCTCAAGATGGGGCTCTTCTAGCAGAGCGAGGAGTTGGGGGTACATACTTTATGAGATGGAAATGTGTGCAGTTATAAATATCTATCTACTTATTTATTTATTTGAAAGGCAGAGCTACAGAGAGAGCGAGAGACAGAGAGAGAGAGAGAGAGATTTTCCATCTCATGGTTCACTCCCTAAATGGCCGCACCTGCCATGGCTGCAGGGGCCCAAGCAATGGAGCCATCCTCTGCTGCTTTCCCAGGCGCATTATCTGGCAGCTGGATCAGAGGTGGAGCAGCCGGGTCTCAAACCAGCGCCCATGTGGAATGCTGGCACTGCAGGTGGCAGCTTTGGCTGGCATGCCACATGCTGACCTCCTATTTGCAGTTAAAAAACACTAGGAGGGGAGCCAGCATTGTGGCACAGTGGGTCAAGCAACCACCCACAACTCCAGTATCCCATAAGAGGATCCATCGTTCAAAAATTCATTTATTTGAGAGGCAGAGAGAGACACACACGGAGAATGAGTTCCCGCTCACTGGTTCATTCCTTAAATGCCCACAATGGTTGGGCTGTAGTTGAAGATGAAACTGGGAGCTGGGAACTCAATCCAGGTATCCCACGGGGGTGGCAAGAGCTGTTACCAGATCCATCACCTGCTTCCTCTCAGGGCTTGGAGTCAGCAGTCAGAGTTGGTTATCAAGCCCAGGTCCTCCAATATGAGTTGTGGGTGTCTCAGTAAGCATCCCACTTGGCCACGAGGCCAAATGCTGCCCCGTGTGTCATTTTCGGTCACCTCTAAAGAGCTGTGGTATTCTTTCTCCCTAAAAAAAACAAAAGATTGTTTCTCTGCCTCATTTTGTGAGCCCTGGGATAGGCACAGCCATCTGGAAAAACAATCCCCTTTGTTGAGCAGAGACCTTCTGAAACCTGCTACCCCTCAATGCAGAATCTTTTTTTTTTTTTTTTTTTTTTTTTGACAGGCAGAGTTAGGCAGTGAGAGAGAGACAGAGAGAGAGAAAGGTCCAATGGCCGCTATGGCCGGTGCTGCACCAATCCGAAGCCAGGAGCCAGGTGCTTCCTCTTGGTCTCCCATGGGGTGCAGGGCCCAAGGACTTGGGCCATCCTCCACTACACTCCCTGGCCACAGCAGAGAGCTGGCCTGGAAGAGGGGCAACCGGGACAGAATCCGGCGCCCCAACCGGGACTAGAACGAGGGGTGCTGGCACCGCAGGCAGAGGGTTAGCCTAGTGAGCCGCGGTGCCGGCCTCTTTTTTTTTTTTTCAATGCAGAATCTTGTACAACATCCCGGTCTCCCAATATCCAAGCGGTAACGTGGGGAGTCCGCTAGCAGCAATGCTCATTCTCATCACAAGCCTGCCCACAGACACGACACAGCCAGCAACCACGCATGCGTCCTGAGCGGCAGCGAGTGCACGCGCCTTACCCTCACCCAGGGTCCGGATGAGAGCTGGAGGAGGCGGCGATACTCTCACACTCAGGCAGACCAGCGCAGGAGAAGGGTGTGGGTTCCGGAGGCGGGTCCCTGAGGTCACTGAGCAAGCGCCAGCTCTGAGGCACAGGCAGCTGGCTGGCTGTCCTCTGGTTTCTTCTCAAGTTCAATGAGGATGGCCGCACCTCCCCCAAGATAGCCATGTGCGGAAGAAATTAGCTCCTACGTGTAAACCACTCTGGACGTAAGTTAGAGAGGAACTGCTAGAGTCTGCATTTATGGCATCAGAAGGGAGGGAAGTGCTTTCCAGAAGCTGCCCGAGCCCTGCTATGATCTGAATTCCCACGCTCCCAACCAATCCCTGTTGAAGCCCTAACCCCAAGTTCCTCAGATGTGACTGTATTTGGAGATAGGGCTTTCAATGGGTGATTAAGTTCAGGGAGGTCATGGGGGGTCCCTAATCCATCATGACTGATGTCCTTATGCGAAGAGGAAATTTGGACACAGACACAGAGAGAACATGTGACGGACAACACGGATAGCTACACGTTACGGAGAGGGGCCTCAGAAGGAACCAGCCCTGTGGACATTCTGATCTTAGACCTTTGGTCTCCAAAACTATGATAAAACACATTTCTATTGTCTAAGCTTCCCAGTCCATGGTCCTTGTGACAGCAGCCTGAGCAAACTAATGCAAACTCCTCCTGGTTGCCAAAAGCCAGAGAAACTCTGAAACCCTTCCTCAGAGACGCAGGCTGGCCAACTCGGCCACCTTCGCCACGTGGCTGGAAGTAGGACGCCACAGCACACTAGCCAAGGTGAGCCCCCCTCTGTCCTCTGCCTTTGCTACGGTATTCTTGCAAGCTGAGGCAAGGGAGTCCTTATGGACTGTCGGGCTTGCTGCTGCAAGGGATTCCGCACTCCCCAAGGACTGAGGTGGCCTCGGTTCAGCAGTAATCTGCTAGAGGAACTCCTTGCCAATGCTTGTTTGCTTGCCTGCTGAATCACTGAAGATTTCTTAAGTCTAATTTCAGGGCTAGGTTTCCAGCCTGGGAGTATAACAGAGAAATGGAGGCAAAAATCAATGTATCCAGAAGTTTTTTTTTTTTTTTTATCACAACCAACACAAAATCTAACATTATAGGGGCATCAGGAGAATAGTTTTCAAATGCTGGTTCAGAAATGAGAAATAAGAAAAGACACAAACTATGCATCTGCACACACATACACACACCCATAGGAAAAGACACAAACTACACCCACACACACATACACACACCCACACACTCCCACTGTGTGTGACACATAAAGCCTTTTCCCCACTGACATCATCAGCTGTAAGGAACGAAGTTATTTGGCAAAATACCAAGCCCACTGGGGCCAAAGTATGTAACACCATTCCCAAAGGAAGTGACAGGGCCAGAAAGCAGGAAAGGGAGCTAAGGACCCTCCTCGAGAAAAATAGAGAAGGGACAAAATGTAGAGACAGTGAGGGACCGAAAACTTAGAGGAGAGTAACTGTGCTTCAGTGGTAGGGGAGGAAGGTGAAGGCGGGGAGGGAGGGACGCTGTGGTCGTAACCTGGAGAGAGAGCAGGAAAGCTGTGTTGGAAGAGCACAAGCATAGTTCAAGGGACTGGGCAGCCTTTCAGAATATATTCAGTCCTAGAAACATTTTCTCCTTAGATAGACAGATAGTTCTCCACATCATTGTGTGTATGGGTGAGGCATGCAAGCTCCTTTGGTGTGTGCACCAATGTTGGCTGAGCACCAATCAGCATCCTGCCCAGTCCAATCTGGCCAATCCCCACTGGATCCCGCATACGTAATGTGCTGGCCACGTGGAGGGTCAGGTATCCCACAGCCAAGAACAGAGATGGCCATGCCTCTATCCTGGGAGAAGTCACTGTGTTCTAGCCTGCATTGCTAGAGGGAGCTTCTGAGAGACGCTCGGGTACATCCTGAGTGGTCCCTGATGCTAAGCTGTACAGCTCAAGAACTGTATTGTGACCTTGGGCCCCAGACATCAGTATTTACACAGCACCCAGAACAATGCTGCACTGAAAATGCAGCTCCTAGCACCTGGCACATTGCAATTCCTGCCCTTCCTTTTTTCTGCTAAAGCAGGAAGGTTGACATGCAGCTAGGTACCCTTGCCCCTCCCCTCACGTCACCATTCCACAGGCCATTTTCTAGAGTGTGGCCTGAAAGGTCCCTATGTCACGACCTGGGAGGGGAAGCCGGCACAGAAAACACATTTATTCTCTTCCTTTCAAAATGGGAAATCAGCCTTATTTAGGAAAGTTCAAATCAAGACAGCTGGGAGAGCAAAGGTCTTACAGGGCAAGGGGCCCACTCTGAAGGTTGCAAGTCTTCGCCTTGGACTGTGGCCCAGCTTCCACCCCCTGCTTACAGTGTTTGCGAGGGGAAAAAGCATCTTAGTTGTAATTTTTAAAATGCTTCCAAGCATTGTGTAAAGATCAGAGAGCTCTATTGGAGCTTCTCACAAAAATGCATTTTCATGAATTAAAAAAGCTGGTGGAGGGGAGAGTGGGACAGGTGACTATACATGGCCAAATACTACACTGCCAGTCCTGAGCCAAGAGTTCTCTGCTCTAAAACCTCCCTGCTGACCGCAACCCGGGCCCAATTGTTGTCTGACTCCCCATGCAACATCAGTTAGCATTAATTGAGCACTTGCTGTGTGCTAGGCACATTTATAAACACCACATTTTAGTTCCCACAAATGTTATGAGTTAGACAACTAATAGCCTGCCCAGATATAAGGAAATCCATCTTACCCAATGAGAAGATTCTCCTCAAAACACTTTTTAAAATCTATTTGACTATCTAACTGCTTAAGAAAACAAATGAGAACATTTAATTTACTAATTTGGTTGCACATGCATATTTAAAACCACATACTACTTATTTTTACATTAATGTAAAAATATTGATCTTTTCCAGTCTCCCATATCATTATATAATTTTACTAATCGATATGTTCATTATCTCTAACATTGTCTGAGTCATTCATTTTGTTCTAGGATAAATCATCTTCACTTCCACCTCAGTTGTTTGAGACACAGCACACAGTCACTGGGAATTCACTCCCAAGCCATGAATGAACAGGCATTAATGAAACACTGGGCAGTCATTTTACTTAGTTGGGATGCAGTGCAATAGAGAGAAGGAGGGAGAGAGAGAGGCAGAGAGACAAAGAGACAGACAGAGACAGAGACCATCCACTGATTCAATCCCCAAATGGCTATAATGGCTGGGGCTGGGCCAGGGCAAAGTTAGGAGCCTGGAACTCCATCCAGCTCTCCCATGCCGGTGAAAAGGCCCAAGTACTTGGGTCATCTTCCAATGCCCTCCCAGGTGCATTAGCAGGGAGCTGGATCAGAAGCAGAGCAGCCAGGACTCCACCAGCACTCTGGCATGGGATGCCAGCAATTCAAGTGGTGCCCTAACCTGCAATGCCTCAAAGCCGCAGTGCAACCCCTGCCTGCCATTTTATTTATTGAAGCTACAGATATGTTTATGAGCTACAGGTGTATATGTATAAGCTCTACAATATAATCATTTAGTGCCCTTTAAAGGAATCTTCAGTAGGTATGTCTACAATGGCATGCAATCGTTGCATTCATGAAGATATACTCCTAGGAATAATTGTTAGATCTGTGTTCAATTTGGCTGCTCCTTTCTGTTTGCTGATGTACCTCAGTAAGAACCCAAAAAAGGGTTGAAGCCCTTTTTAGGCGAATGTTTCCTCTAAACTACTCCACTTTTTCCAAGTTAAAGTAAGTGAGAGAGCACCCCCAAAACTGAGACACCTTGGTAAGGCTTCTAAATGCATTGCTAAGGGATGATTTTGGTAGAATCCCTTAGAACTCTAACTTACACGAGATGATTAACCCCATTCTGCAGATGAAACGGAGGTTCAGAGTGGAGCAACATTCCTGAAACCAAAGAGCTGGTGTTCGAGAGAAACGCAGCTCTGACTCAAGGCTGGACTGTCCTATTCTCGCCCCAGTGCGAGGCCCCAGAACTGCCCACACCCTCCCAGGGTGGCCTCCCCTCCGGCCCACTCTTGCTGCCAGCCCTCAGAATGTTCCTTCTGCTCTCAGCCCCCACAGCACAGCCCCTGATCCATACACTGCTTTTACAAGAATTGCTCGGAAGAAATCATTAGAGACATACAAAACAAAACAATATTCATGATAGCACTGTTTTTCAGGGCAAAAACTTAGAAACAAACTCAGCACCCACAAGGGGAGATATATCAAACTAAGCCACGCACACACAATGGAATACTAAGTAAGCATTTATGCTTAACATTCATGAAACAGTAAGAGCAAAAACTCAGAGACTGTGCAATAGGCTTCCAACTCCATTTTATTTTTAATGGAAGTTATAATATCAAAAGACTACAGGGAAACACAATAACATGAATTTGATCTCCAGGTGATGGAATTAAATTATTATTCTCTTATTTTTATTTTTTCTGTATCTCTACTCCCTCAAAGAAACTATGCCCATTCCAAAGGAATAAATGCAACAGTGAGAATTTAGGAACAAGGAAAGGGGAGGTATAGGATGGTAGGAGAAATACGTGATGGGAATGGTATCTTATTTTTAAGTTGTATCTTACTCTACTTTTTAATTTTATTTTATTTTATTTTACAAAGGTGTTGCTCACAAAAGGGTTTTCCAATTAACAAAAAGATTAAGGTTGTAATTCTGGGAAGTTACCAAATTCACACTCCGTTAGGTCTCTGTTACAACTGTCCAGCTATAATAGCTTGTCTTATAGAACCAACGAGGTGTGTAAGCCACTCAGCCATATGCCAGATCCTCTGCTGGGGCCAAAAATCAAGCAAACTCTCCTAGAGAATTAGCTAGTTCTCTTTAACCCCGTTCCTGGCTTCAGGATGGTGCTGGGGTGGGAAGTAACAGCTTTAGCAAAAAACGACACATTTCCTCCCCTCAGGAAGTCCATGGGGCCAGCAGAGCTATGTTGATAAAGACATGAAGACAATGAGCAGCAGGAGAATGGGCACTCACAGGAGGAGACCAGCAGTCACAGCCGGTTACTTGCTGGTCACTTGCTGGTCGCTGGGAGAAGTGTCCAGCACCTAGAGGGCTAAGACCTTGGGTTGAATAAAGTACTAGCAGGCTAGTGTGTATTCATTGCCAGAAAAAGACAAAGCTGCCTCTTAGAAAGGAAGCATCCCACAGCCACTCACAGGGTGCTTAGCTGCACTCAAAAGCTCACCACGTTCAAGAGATCACAGAGCTCAACAAATACAGATAAAAATATGTACCCAGCTAGTGCTTCAACTATAGCAGGCATTCTCCAAATGAGCTCCCGCGGTCCCTGCTTCCTGGTATTCACTTCTGAGTGTAACCCCCCACTCTTTCAGGATATGGTGGTCTTCTTGATTTGTTTCTAATAAACAGACTGCAACAGAACTGATAGGTTGTCACACCTGGGGTTCCATTTTAAAGGATTACGGCTTCCATCTTGGGTGAGTTCTCTCTCTCTTGCTTGGCTAACATGGGAGAAGCCAGCAGCTACATCATGAGGCATATCTGTGGGAGACCCACGAGTGAGAGGGCTAGGGCTACCAAGGATCACGTGGGTGAGCATGGGAGTGACTATCCATCCATCCCTCCATCCAGCCTTCAGATGAGACCACAGCCCCAGCCAACTGCTTCAATGCAACCTCATAAGAGATCCCGAACCAAGGACGTCTGGCTGAGCAGCATCCGAATTCTGATCTAAAAGTGTGTGAGACACCCATGTCTATTTTCGGCACTATGCTTTGGGGCTAATGTTATTCAGAAACAGATAACTCATATAGGCCCCAAATGAAATAATCACTAAGAAGATGGCTAATAGTACTGAGTTTTGAAATAAGAAGCCCCCTTGACTCACTCAGTCCTTACATGCACTCTGGATCTGGACTCCTGGGAGCCCACATACCAGCTCCAGAGCTGCCTAGCATGAAACTAAAGGCAAATTACCTAACCTTTATGTCCCTCCATTTTCTGCTCTGAAAATGGGAATGATGTAGCAGATAGTTTACAGGATGAAGATCAAGAGAGTGCAAATCTTCTACTTACAATGGAGCTATTAATTAAAAATGCATTTATTGCCCCAATAAACTCTTCATAAACTTGAAAATATCTTAAATTAAGCCATTCTAAGTTTAGATGTACCTCTACTTGAGATGAGGCTACATCCTGATAAACTTCTTATAAAAATATGTTTAAGCCGGCGCCGCGGCTCAGTAGGCTAATCCTCCGCCTTGCGGTGCCAGCACACCGGGTTCTAGTCCCGGTCGGGGCACTGATCCTGTCCCGGTTGCCCCTCTTCCAGGCCAGCTCTCTGCTGTGGCCAGGAAGTGCAGTGGAGGATGGCCCACATACTTGGGCCCTGCACCCCATGGGAGACCAGGAGAAGCACCTGGCTCCTGCCTTCGGATCAGCGCGGTGCGCCGGCCGCAGCACGCTAGCCGCGGCGGCCATTGGAGGGTGAACCAACGGCAAAAGGAAGACCTTTCTCTCTGTCTCTCTCTCTCTCACTGTCCACTCTGCCTGTCAAAAAAAAAAAAAAATTTAAAAATCCTGTTATATAATCCTAAAGACTGTGTGTATGTGTGCACACACAAGTATGTTTGTGTGTATGAGCATGTATGTGTGTAACATAACTTAAAACAGAACCCAGTAAAGAGAAATGTTCTACATGTGTTTATTATAATGACTATTAAAACCTAACAGCAGAAAAAATAATCACCAAAGCCCATATCTTAGATTCCTCAAATGTCAACATATCACATTTGCTTTGGCCTTTTTAAAATAAAAAAATCTCTATTTTATTTTCATATTGATTTAAAGAAAAAAAATGCATCCATAAACATTCCAGTGTGTCTTCCTAAAAATTCCAAATGTTTTTGTGGTGCCTCAGGAAGTCATCATGGAGGTAAACCCTGAAGTGAAATTATCACCTAATCTATGGATTTTATTGGGATTTCTGTCAGTTGTCCTAATCATGTCCTTTCCAGCAAATGAATATCCAACAACATGTGCTGCATTCAGTTGTCGTGTCTCTTTAGTCTCTCTAAGCAGTTTCTGATTTGTGGGTTTGTCTTTTATATGTAAATACACTTTTGAAGGGTCCAGGTCAGTTACTTTCAAGAACATTCCTCCAATGTAGCTTGTCCAACAGTTCGTCAGGTTTGGTAATGCCACAGCAGGGATGCTGAGTTATCTACAGTGTCCCGGACCAGGTACCACCAGGAGTTAATCAGTGCCATTTCTGGTAATGCTAACTCGATCACTGGTTAAAGTGGCATGTGCCATGCATCTCTCCTGTAATGTTACTTTTTACCCTTTGCAATAAAAGGTAGTTTGTGAGGATGCACTTTGAGATCATCCTTCTATTTCTGAAACTCTGATCCACAAAGACTAAAATCAATTATTGTCATCTGGTTAAAAAATGGTGGTTTTTTTTTTTTTTAAAGATTTATTTTATTTATTTGAAAGACAGAGTTACAGAGAGAGGTAGAGACACAGAGAGAGGTCTTCCATCCGCTGGTTCACTCCCCAGATGGCCGCAACAGCCGGAGCTGCACCGATTCAAAGACAGAAGTCAGGAGCCAGGAGTTTTTTTCTGGGTCTCCCACGTGGGTACAGGGACCCAAGAACTTGGGCCATCTTCCACTGCTTTCCCAGGCCAGAGCAAAGAGCTGGATCGGAAAAGGAGCAGCTGGGACTAGAACGGGCACCCATATGGGATACCGGTGCTTCAGGCCAGGGCGTTAACCCACTGTGCCACAGCACCGGCTCCATCTGGTTCAAAAATGGTGTTTTTATAATTCCCATCATTTGCTCTACAATTGTTAGTTGACTTTCTACTAAAAGGAAAACTTTTCTCTTTTCTTACCTTTTATTTATTCATTCATCCTGTTATATCAATGTAGATTCGTGGATTCTCACTTTATTCAAGAAATTATAATCCTTTACTCTCCATAATTACATTTAAACCTAAGAGAAATAGCTCTGAGTCAAACAGATTCTTTTGACAACATGAGTTGACCAAGTAGATATATTCACTTCTAGAAGACATAGATACGTTCTGTTCATTAGGGCAGAAATTTTACTCAGGTTAGAACAGTTCTTTGTTTTTCTCTATGCGTTGGTCAAGGTTAGTACCACTTAGGACTGAGACAACAGGCTGGCATCATTATTAATCATTCCTGCTGAACATGACAGCAGGAAACGTTCAAGATAAACAGTGAGCATCTCTCCTAACAACTTACAAAAAATGGCTTTTCCCCAATATTTTACCAGCATCGCAATCTTTTTATATGGATTCTCCTGCTGATGCTATTAGTAGAGTAGGTGGACTGAATCGACAGAGTCCAAGAATGTGAAATTAACCTTGAAAAAAAGAGTATAATTTAAGTAAACTCTGTCCACTCTGTCTTTCCCAGCCCTAGACAGATCCTATAGCTTTACCAGTCCTAGAATGAGAAGAACCTCATTAAGAGGTAACCAAAAGTCCAGCTCCAATAGGAATGAATTCCTTTTCCTGAGCCTGGATTCCCCACTTTGATTTCCTAGACCTGCTGTGGCATGCGAGGGAGGGCAGAGATCAAAGAGAGAGAGAGAACATGGTCCATTTCACTCTTCTTGCATCTTGTTCTTTTCCCCATCTCTCTACACACTGTTTCGCGTTTGGTCCCTCCAGAACCAAGGGTAGGCTGGGGTACAGAGCAGGGGAGCCGGGTAAACAGTATGAATCATGTGTCTTTCGTGGGGCAGTAATTCTCTCCTGCGTGCATAATGGGTCAGGGAGAGATCGTCCATTTCTAGACACTCCGAGCTTGCAGTTAGTCCCTTGCTCAGGCAATGCATTTCTTCAATAATCTTCCATCACTCTCCCGATGGGAGGCTCCTCTGTTGGCTTCAGTGACAGTCAATGGCTCAAGAAAAACACTATGTTAATTTTGTGTTACTATACTAAAACACTGAGACACGTTAAGTCTACATAGAAAAGAGCTTTATTTTGGCTCACGGTTCTGGAGGTGCACAGTCTTGGGGCCTCACCTGACGCTTGGCTGCAGAGGTGGAGGTGGCACAGGGCATCACAAGACTCGCATCTGTGTCTGTCTGCTCTCTCTCGTTTTCTCATAAATCACTGGGATTAAGTCAGGGGGCTCCACTCTAATGACCTTGGCTAATCCTATTCACTTGCAAAAGATTCCAACCATAAAGCCCTTTACCAGTTTCTACCCTTTTAGTATCTCCCCATGGGGACTAAACTTCAACAGAGGAAGTCGTGGGGGACATTCAGTCTACATCTAAACCACAGCATATATCACCAACACGTAGGTTTCCATTTGATTTTTAAAAATGTAATTGAAAAAACAAAGATTTCATTTCTAATAGGATTGGAAAATATTTAGGAATGCATTACTAATAGAAAATGTATAACAGAAACCCATACGATGAAAACTATAAAGCTTCAATGAAAGACATAAAAGACTTATATCAGAGAAAGCATTTACAGATTTCTCTATGACATAACTAAAATTTTAAAAATGACATCTCTCCCCTAGTTCATGCACTGGTACTATACTACTGCACTATAAATTACAAGGTAATCTAATTATTTCATCTACTTATTTTAAAGTTCATCTTGAAGATAAGCAGGAAAAAAATGAATGTAATGGGAGATTTTTCTCAATTACCACTAATGCCAACTATCAAGGTATAATGAATCTAAGAGTGTAGTACAAATCTCAACAAGAGTAATAGAATAAAATGGCCATTAATTTGGCCCTAATACACATATATAAGGTTATATGAGGGTCAGGCATTTGGCAGAATAGTTAAGCTGCCGTTTGGGATAACTGCATCTTGTCTCAGAGTTCCTAGGTTCAAGTCCCAGCTACTCAGACAATACAGCTCCCTGGTAATGCACTCTCTAAGAGGGAGCAAATGATGTCCTAAGTACCTGAGTCCCTGTCACCCACATGGTACACCTTAACTGTGTTCCAGGCTCCTAGCTTTGGTCTGGCCCAGTCGTGATGGTTGTGAGCATTTGAGAAATAAGCAAAGAGATGGAACATCTCTCTGTCACTCTGCTTTTCAAATAAAATAAACTCAAAGATTTTTTTAAAGAACTTACTCTATTATGGGTAAGAGATTAATTATTCTATAAAAGAAAATGGTTATTTTCAGAAAGTATATATGAGAGTATACAGGCATTTATGTATAATTATAAACGTGCATATATCCTTAGAGAAATTTCAAATGTAAACTAAATACTAGGTACTGGGGAAAGAAAAACAAGCGGGTTTTTGGTTTATTTTTTGCAGGTAGCAGGAAACTTACAGTGTAACCATATACTACACTCCAAAATTTATATTTATAAAAATTAATAAATTAGAATAAAAGCAGTTAATATTTAATGTGATCTTAGCATAAGCAAGGAATTTTGGAGCACAAAAACAACAAACCAAATCACAGAGTATAAGTTACATAGAAGGACAATGAAATTTCAGCAAAGGCGCCCAGGTAATTTCTACTAGATTGAATAGTAGCTCCCCTAATGTCCTGTCTACCTGGACCCTGGGAAACTGACCTTATTTGAAAATACAGAGCTGACAGTTAAATGTATTAGTATGCACCCTAATTCAATGTCTGTTGTCCACGTAAGAGAAAACACACACACACACACACACACTGAGGAAAGCATATCATGTGAAGATGGAAACAGAAACTGAAGTGATGCAGCCGCAAGCCTAAGACTGTAAAGTTCGAGGAGAACCACCAGAAGCCAGAAAGAAGGAAGGAAGGCGCCATCCTTGGAGCCTTCCAAGAAGACCTAGCTCTGCTAAAATTCAACCTCAGACCTGTAGCTTCTAGACGTGTAGGAAAATCAGTTTCTCTCGTGACAAGTCACCCAGTTTGTGGTAATTTGGCACAACATCCCTAGGAAATGGGGAAATGAAATTTTTCAACACATGTAAATCTTAGATAAGCATATGGAAAACTAAATAAAACTTGACCCTTACTTGATACTACATCCAGAAATTCAAATGGATCACATTCTGTTACACCTTTACAATAAAACAGATGAAAATCTTAGTGATCTTTTTATGATGAGCAAAAGAAGGCATAAAAGTATCCGTATCATATATGGATTCTTTTGGGCTTGGAAAAGATTTCTAAAACAGGACACAAAGAGCAGAGACAATATAAAAAAAATCAATAAATATGACTTCACCAAAACTTAAAATTTATGCTCTTCAAAAATAATATAATGAAAGGCAACCCACATACCTCAAAAATATTTGTACAACATATATATATATAAAGCAAAGGGACTTTATCTAAATACATACAGAACTCTCAATAACACTATAAATGGTCCAAACTAAAAAAAGGGCAAATTATTTCAACAGAAATTTCACCAAAGAACATATAAGAATGCCAAAAAAATACATGAAAAGAGGCTCAATATCATTAATTGTTAGAAAAAAAGCAAATTAAAGTCGCTATGACATACTGCTACATACACATTTTACTTGCTAAGATGTGAAAAACTGACCATACCAACACCAAGTGTTGGCGATGATGTGGAGAAATTGAAACCCTCATACACTGCTGGTGTGAACATAAAACAGTAAAATCACTTTAGAATACAGTTTGGCAATTTCTTAGAAAGTTATCCCTAAATCCACTAAAGGACTCAATCACTCCACACCTCGGTATTTACTTAAGAGCAATAAAAGCATACATTTTGAAAAAGATGTGAATTTAAACGGTCATAGGTGCTTTTTTTTTGAAATATTAAAGAGCATGAAACAACCAAATTTCCATCAATGGGTGAACAGATAAATTAAAGCACAATCCTACAATGAAATGCCACTCAGCAATGAAAGGAAACTGGATATTGACATATGAAATAATTTTCATGGCGAGTGAAAGAAGTCCTAAAGTGCTACACAATACAGGAATCCATTTATTAAAATGTCTAGGTATTGCAAACTAACGCTCAGGGACACAGCTCAGTGGTTACTGGGGAAGGGGAGGGGGTGTGAACAGCAGATGAGCAAGGTGGCAAAAGGAATGGATATGTTCATCATTCTGATTATGGTGATGGTTTAATGGTTATATGTCAAAATTCATGCATTATACACTTTCAATGTGTTCAGTGTATATTTTAATTGTTCCTCAGTAGGCTTGTAAAACACAAAGAAGGGGGTGAGTGCTTTGCCTAGTAACCAAGAAACCTGCACCCCTCAGCAGAGTACTTCCGTTCAATTCTCAGCTCTGGCTCCTGACTTCAGTTTCCCACAGATGCAGACCCTGGGAGGCAGCAGTGCCAGTTCAACTAATCAGGTTGCTACCACTGCCGTGGGTGACTTGGATGCTGTTCCTGTCTCCTAGCTCTGGCCCTCACCCAGCCCCAGTGATCTGTGAATTTCTGGGAGTAAACCAGAGGAAGGGTCTCTCTTTCTCTCTCATTATCTCTTTCTGCATTTCAAATACATAAAGTTTGAAAAAGAATAGAATCTGGCTGGCACTGTGGCTCAGCGGGTTAACACCCTGCCCTGAAGCACCAGCATCCCAAATGGGCGCCGGTTCGAGACCCAGCTGCTCCACTTCTGATCCAGCTCTCTGCTATGGCCTGGGAAAGCAGTAGAAGATGGCCCGAGTCCTTGGGCCCCTGCACTTGCGTGGGAGAACCATCCGATGGGAGATCTCTCTCTCTCTCTCTCTCTCTCTCTCTCTCTCTCTCTGCCTCTCCTCTCTGTGTAACTCTGACTTTCAAATAAATAAATCTTAAAAAAAAAAAAAAGGATAGAATCATAAAGAAAGTAAAAGGCAAACTAAAAGAGGAAATGCTTTTTTGTTAACAATGACATAAAACTGTTATTGTACCAAACATATAAAATGGCCTTATACATCAACAAAAGTACATCTCAAAAAAAATCGGCCGGTGCCGTGGCTTAACAGGCTAATCCTCCACCTTGCGGCGCCGGCACACCCGGTTCTAGTCCCAGTCGGGGCACCGGATTCTATCCTGGTTGCCCCTCTTCCAGGCCAGCTCTCTGCTATGGCCCGGGAAGGCAGTGGGATGGCCCAAGTCCTTGGGCCCTGCACCCTCATTGGAGACCAGGAGAAGCACCTGGCTCCTGGCTTCGGATCAGCACGATGCGCCGGCCGCAGCAGCCATTGGAGGGTGAACCAACGGCAAAAAGGAAGACCTTTCTCTCTGTCTCTCTCATACTATCCACTCTGCCTGTCAAAAAAAAGTCAAAAGTGTAAACTGCTTGCAACTGAAAATAAACTTTCAATAATTATATTAATAACATAATTGAAAACAATGCTTTTTTTTTGCCAGTTCTCATTTATGAAAATGGCATTTTTCTTCTTTAATAATTAATGCTCCTACCAATGCAGTGAGATTGGCATTCATGCTCCTGAAATAGTAATATAGTTCAAAACACTTCACAGGAACCATTTGCCAAAATTTTCACAACTTGGTACTGCAATAAGGAGTCATTTAATTTTGCCCTTTATAAGATTCTAATATTTACAGTTTACATATCCGCCATATTCTCTAACTGGAAAACACCTGAATTATCCTGATTTTTCATAAAGAGTAGGCTGCGGCAGCCAGATCTCCCTCTGTCCCCCGCGAGAGGGGAGGGCTCCCTGTTATCAGGGAATCCTCTTCTCCATGGCGCATATGATGGACACCACAGCATCCTGTGAGCAGCACCCAGCTACATGGTCCCAGCCCATTCTCTCACCCACGCCTCTACTTATGTCTCACATCACTCAAACTCTGGGCAGGGCCCTCATGTCTTCAGAAAAGCCTGCGGCGCCGGCACCCCGGGTTCTGGTCCCTGTTGCTCCTCTTCCAGTCCAGCTCTCTGCTGTGGCCCGGGAGTGCAGTGGAGGATGGCCCAAGTGCTTGGGCCCTGCACCCGCAGGGGAGACCAGGAGGAAGCACCTGGCTCCTGGCTTCGAATCGGCACAGCGTGCTGGCCATAGTGGCCATTTAGGGGGTGAACCAACGGAAGGAAGACCTTTCTCTCTGTCTCTCACTGTCTAACTCTGCCTGTCAAAAAAAAAAAAAAAGAGCAAAAACTAACTTCTCAAGAAATACAAAATCTCTAAGGATGCCTGTGTCAGAGACTGGACCCATAAGTGGCCAAAAATCCACCCCCTCTCCCTTCGCTGGCAGCTACCCCAGGCATAAGGGGAAGATTATCACTTGACGCGTAGAAGGGGAAGTGACAGATACCAGGGCATGATGAGCCAGCTTCCATTCACTGCCCTCGCTTTCTCCCTCTCCTTTCCATGCCATGTAATTTCTCATCTCCTTTGAGAGTTATCAGAGTTTTACACACAGCCTATTTATCCCTGACAGACTAATAAAGAAGATTTAGCTAAACCATCTAGAAGACCAAGACTGTCCAGTCTGTAAATACTGACACCAAACGGCGACTGTGTCCATGGGTGAACTGGCAGAACCGCGGCAACAGCACGGGTCTGAGCTCATCCACTGACCCAATCAGAGGCTTATCAGCTGTCCTGAGGACTCCCCAAGTACCAGCAAAGCGCTTTCTTTCACAGCTTGCCACGTCAAGGACAATATCGAGTCCTTCGCAAGGCCGGAAGTGAAGCCAGAATGGTCACTATTCCAGGCACATTCTGGTCGCCCCTGGCTACCTCCCAGTAAGTGGCAGGACAGATGAAATTTCAGTTATGCTCACAGGCTTCACCTTTCGTTGTTTAAAAAAATATATTTATCTGTTTATTTATAAAGCAGAGTGGCACAGAGAGGGAGAGGCAGAGAGAGAAAGAGATCTTCCACACACTGGTTTACCATTCAAATGGCCACAACAGCCAGGGCTGGGCCAGACCAAAGCTAGGAGCCAGGAACTCCACCTGGGTCTCCCACGTGGATGCAGGGGCCCAAGAATGTGGGCCATCCTCTGCTGCCTCCCCAGGTGCATTAGCAGGGAGCTGTACTGGAAGTAAATCCGCAGAAACTTGAACTTGTACTCTGATATGGGAAGCCAGCATCGCAGACAGCACCTTAACCCACTATGCCACAGTGCTGGCCCCTTAACCTTGTATTCTTAAAAGGAACACATGATAATGACGAAACACGAATTTTGTTAAGGCAAGCCACTTCCTTGACCATGAAACTACATTAATAAAATGGAAATATGAGGGAAAATCTGGGTACTTCTCTGAGAAATAAAGACAGAGAGGATAAGATGTTGGGTTCTGATTAAGAACCCTGGGATCAGATTCTGGCTCTACCACTACCTTTCCTGGGTCTGTCACTCACCTCTTTGGGTCTTGGCTTTCCCAATGGTAGAATCAGTGTGTAGAAGTCGTCTCAATAAACTTTGTGCCTGACCAGCCAGGGAGACTTCAAATACAAGATGGGATATGGCCAATTCACACATGGAACACAGAGACTTTAAGCTACAAAGCAACTCACGATCTGTTTGTTCCAGAAAATTCTCCATCTTTCCTTCCTTAAGGCAGTGTACCTCATGACTGAGTCTTGGTGGCAGAGGCTGTGTGGAATTCAAGAGGTCATCAAAAAACATCTACTGGTAGACATCCCTGCATTTGCCCATATGCTTGACTATGCATGTCTTACAAACAAGGGATTAAATATATATTTGGGGACTGAGTAAATAAACAAATGAATGAAGTATGAAGAAATCTGTGGGTCATATTTTTAAAGACTTATTATTTGTTTGAAACACAATGCAAGAGAGGGAGAGAAGGTCAGAAGAGAGGGAGACAGGGATAGAGAGAGGGAAGAGAGAGGTCTCTTCCATCTGCTGCTTCACTCTCCAAATATCAGCAACAGCCAGTTCTGGACCAAGCTGAAACCAGGAGCCAGGAACTCCATCTCTGTCTCTCTCCTGCGTGGTTGGCAAGGAGCCGAGTTCTCAGGCCATCTTCTGCTGCTTTTCCCGGTATAGTAGCAGGGAGCTAGATAGGAAGCAGAGCAGCTGGGACTCAAACCAGCACTCCCACATGATCCCATGTGGGATCAAGAGGCAGCTTAACCTGCTGCACCAGGACATCAGCTCTTGTGGGCTACATTTCAATGTAACCAACCAGACTGTTCCTGTCTATCTGGGTATCAGCAGAAACCACTAAGTGCAAGGACAGATAGAAACTAGTGAAGACAGTATTTTCAGTCAGAATTACATCTGAAATGTGCAGCAGAGTGATTATCCAGGAAGCACTATGACAGCGCGACTGGTTGAACTGAGTGAAACCTATGGGGCAATGGGCAGAGTCGCTGGGGATCTGGGTCCGGGGGTTAAGAGCTCCGTCACTTGGATCACTGAATCGTACTTCCTCTCTAAGGCCAGTTCGGCTGGTGAGCTGAGCAACCAACTTCTCTGCCTCAACGCAGCCCTGTAAATGTGTGCAGCAACCTCAGAGTACAGGGAAAGATTCATATTGGAACTGGGGAGTGAAGAAGGAATTCTGGTCATGTTGGGCAAGGTAGGAAAGAAACAAGGGGTAGAGCAGGGTAGGGAGGAGGGTCTGAGCCACAAACTGAAGCAACTATTTAATGGAAATTATGAAATCCTAGGCACAGTAGCACCCATGAAATACATGGGTTCTGGGTAGGAAGCATCCACTCCTTTTCTGCAGAAAACCTAACCGTGGTGTAGTGCCCGAGAAGTGCGAGTTTGTTATATCAGGGTCTTCATGCACACACACATGTATGTGGCTGTGTCTGTGGGTGGGTGGGTGTGTGGGTGTGGGTGTATGTGGGTGGGTGGGTGTGTTGTAAGAAAGTGGCTCACACCATCATGGAGGCTGACAAGCCCCAGGATGTGCAGGTGGCCAGCTAAACACCCAGGAGAACTGGTTGTGTAGTTTCTAGTCCAAAGGTCAGTAGGCTAGAGACCAGGAAGACCCCATGTTTCAGAGTCATTTCATTCTGGTAGGCCACCCACATTAGGAAAGGCAATCTCTTTTGCTCAGTTTATTGACTTAAATGTCACTTATCCAAAAAACACTCTCACAGACACACCCAGAATAATGGTTGATGAAAAATCTGGGTGTCCTGTGACCCAGTCAAGCTGACAGATAAAACTAATCATCACTTTTGGGAAGCATCCATAGATAATTTTAGTATTTATAATAATGTACATTTATGGAGCACTTACTGCATACCAGGCCTAATTTTAGGTATATGACCTGAATGATTTTAGCTTCACCTTTGATAACAATGTTGACCTTCCCATGAAGGGAAGGAACAGGGCTCAGGCTGCTCAAAGTAGTTGTGTGGGGTTTTTTTTTGTTTTTTTTTTTAAGATTTATTTATTTATTTGAAAGTTAGAGTTACACAGAGTGAGAATGAGAGGTAGAGAGAGAGAGAGGTCTTCCATCTACTGGAAGTTGGCTGCAACTGCCGGAGCTCCACCGATCTGAAGCTGGGAGCCAGGAGCTTGTTCTGGGTCTTCCACATGGGTGCAGGGGCCCAAGGACTTGGGCCATCCTCTACTGCTTTCCCAGCCCATAGCAGAGAGCTGGATGGGAAGTGGAGCAGCCGGGTCTCGAACCAGCTCCCATACAGGATGCCGGCACTGCAGACGGCAGCTTTATCCACTATGCCACAGTGCCGGCCCCTCCAAGTAGTTTTGTCATCAGCAGGCATGGGCATGTGGGAGCAATGAGGAGTAACTGGTTTGTGAGAACATGTGAGGGACCCTTGTTGGGGGACTCCTAGGAAGAACTAGGAAGGGTGATGGAATGGAGCTGATTCTAGCAACCAAACTGGTGGGAGTTCATCCATTCACAATGTGAGTATCAAAGAGACGTGACCTTAGCCTTCTAGTTCACAAGCTCCTAAGTCCCTGTTTTTGAGGTCATCCATTCAAAAGCTGTAAAGGGATGAATTTACTTTAGGCAGCATGGACATATAGCACAGGTTGTACCACGTTCCAACACACAGGTCACACTGAGAGCATGTCACACATATGAGATCTTTTCACTATGCTTGACTTCTAGCAACATCGCTATATTTCTACTTGGCTTGGAGTTCTTAATTTCAAAAAAAAAAACAATTTAAGCAAATACATCTACAATTCTAATGCTATGTCAAAAGATACTGATTGTAATGTTATATGAATGTAAAATTACTTAATCTTTATGAACATTACAGTGAGGTAGATACTATTACAGCCCGTGTTTTACAGATGAGAAAACAGAGGTAAACAAGTTTAAAGCTTAAATATGGGTTCCACATAGAATGAAAGCAAGGATTCAAACTATGTATTCTGGCTTTCAAGTCCATGTCCTTAACCATTATACCATGGACTCCTTCATCTTGGGGGTGGGGTGGGGTGGTAATATTTCTCTTTAAGTATGTCTGTCCACCAGTTAAGGCCCGTTTTAGAGGAGGAAGGAAAATAAAAAGAAACCAAAGTGCCTGGGGGCTCAAAGAAAATAGACATCCCCAAAGGCCCCCATGCAGTGCGGGTCTAACACGCCCAATTCCCGGTCCCTTCAGAGCAAATCCTTGTTCAGTGATTACTTTGTCCTAATCCTGGTCTGGAAAGTGATTGGACAGTGCTATGGTGTCTGCCAAGAGTGAATTTTCCCGCAAAACAAATTGTATCAGACTGTGCCCTTCTTATCTCCCCATCCAGGTGGTCCTGGACTGCAAAGCAATCTCCACCCCACTAGTCTGAATGGCAGCTTCTTCCCTTCCAGGGGCTCAAACCTCAGCTGCCACTTCCATCATGGGCAGAGCTGTCAGGGTAGCAGTTTTCCAAGAGCTGCCTTTCCCAAAAATCTGCCTTTCCAGGGAGGATGCCTGTCTCGTTCCAAACTAGTGATCTCTGGCCCCCAGGAGGGGGCGAGCAGGCACCACGTGCAACAAGCATTAGCCTGTAGAAGACCTGGATTCTCATTCCAGCTCTGTTGAGGGTCAGTTGTATGGTCTTGACAAAGTCACTTAACTTCTCTGGACCTTAGCCTCTTTATCTACAACCTAAGGGGGAGAGCCAGGAGGAACCTGCTTTTCTTTTCTTTTTTTTTTTTTTATTTGACAGGTAAAGCCATGGACAGTGAGAGAGAGAGAGAGAGAGAGAGAGAGAGAGAAAGGTCTTCCTTCCGTTGGTTCACTCCCCAAATGGCCGCTACAGCCGGCGCTGATCCGAAGCCAGGAGACAGGTGCTTCTTCCTGGTCCCCCATGAGGGTGCAGGTGCCCAAGCACTTGGGCCACCCTCCACTGCCTTCCCGGGCCACAGCAGAGAGCTGGACTGGAAGAGGAGCAACCGGAACTAGAACTGGTGCCCATATGGGATGCCGGCACCGCAGGCGGAGGATTAACCAAGTGAGCTATGGTGCCGGCCCGGAACTTGCTTTTCAACACTAGTGGAGGATTTATAAACATCTTTTAATACTCACTCTGGGTTCTGTGGTGCCCTTTTGCATCCAAAGCACAGTAACGGAGATGCTCTACCCCAGCCCTTTTTCTCCAGGTGGGTTATTAACCAACCAGGTGCTGCTGGGATGTAGACATCTATATTCCTTCTTCAACATATCTCTTTCCATTTCTCTCCCTCTCCCTCCCTCTCTCCCTCTCTCTCTCCAGTCCCCTCCCACCTCTGTATCTTTCTCTCCATTTCTTTTTCTCTTTCCTCAGCATACTTCCTCTCCCTCCACACAATTCCAAAATTTCAAGACCAATCTTTGATTCACAAGCATGAAAACTTTGGGGGTGAACCCCATCTTCAAGTGGCAAAAACACAAACTATACACAGATGTCCTATTTCAATCTGTGGCTTCAAACTTTAGTCCTTGCTACTCTATAAACTCTTGTTCATTCTTAGAGCGTTTTGGGGGTGAACCCATCTTCAAGTGGCAAAAACACAAACTACACACAGATGTCCTATTTCAATCTGCGGCTTCAAACTTTAGTCCTTGCTACTCTATAAACTCTTGTTCATTCTTAGAGGCGTATGTGAGTCAGGATATTCATAACCTCTCTTGTTGATGCAGCCTGTCTAGAAAGCTCCAGAATGTGAGTACATGTGGTTCTTGCAGCACAGACAGGCACAAAGGCTTGAGCTCAGCCTTGCCTTCACCTCCTTCTCCAGGCTCAGATCCTTGCCAGAGCTCATGATTTAAAGATACACAAAGGATCCTGCATGGTGAGGAGCAGAAGGAATTTGGAACGAGCCTCCTCTCTTTCTTGGAGGGCTCGTGAGACAAACGATAAAGCTCCAGTGATGGGGAGAAACACAGAGCATCACAGCCACATGTGGTCGTCGGGGCCTCGGGTGCTAAGCGTTGTGGCGAGCAGCACACCCGTCTTAAAGAACATTTTCCTTTACAAGTAAATTAAACCAGTCAGCCCACTGAACAGTGCTCCGATTCATCAGGAAAACTGGAGGGCGAGCCATCAAAGCAGCTAACTGCAAGGCCAGTCCCTGCTGCTCTCATTCTGTCTGTCAGAGCAGGCGAGATGGGTAAATAAACCAGCACAGTGCTCCCCTGGCCCGGAGCCTTTCCCATCGTCCCTTGGAAATGTTCTTTCAGGACAAGCGACCTGTCGAGGGGACCTATGTGCTAGTTTTTGATAGCAGCGTTAAAGCTTTGGAATGACTTGATTGGGGAACGCAGGAAACTAATGCCAGCTTTTTAAGAGCTGGCACGACAGATCAGTGGCCCAGCTTGGTCCCCTCCCTGCCAGCCCTGAGTGAAGCTCCTGCTTGGTCCCTTGACAGAAACAGGGCATATGGCCTTGACTTCAGCCAGTGCAGGAGAGGGAAGAGGGCAGGCCACATAAATCACTTGCAAAGCTGCCAGCCACGCTCGCTGCTAAGAATTGCCCTCAATTTCCATAGCCTTCCTTTGTTCTACCAACTTAAAAAAACTAAGAAGCACACACATTCCGCATGCTTTAGAACCTTAAAATATCGATGCTGCTCATTATAAATCACCTTTATCCATCACCAGAAAGTCATCCTTGTCCCTAACCAGCAGTGTCCTGAATCTGCTCTCCTGTAACTGCCCACTGCCCCAGGACAATGCTTCTGGGACTGGAATAAAGGTGGCTTGGTCAAGAATGAGATATCTGGATCCCTTAAGCTCCTTGGTATTGTGGAGTTAGGGCACTGGCAGAGTTGGGACAGTATTCAAGGAGGCTCCTGGAGCCACCAGGAGAGCTATGAGGCAATTCATTTTCTTTACAAACTGTGCTTAGCTTTGGTAAGCCAATGGCAAAACTAATTAAGACATTCCGGCAGCCAGCTCATTTGTCAGCGAAGGTAACACGGAGAAGGCATTTGGGAAAGACTGGAGTTGGGAGGAATCTTCAGTCAGTGGGAATCAGAGAGAAGCAAATGGTCAAAGCAGTAGCAGACTCTTCTCCCACAAGCAGGTACTGCACTAAGCAGAGAGAGAGGATGCATTAATTACACGTCTCCTTGCTAAGATTCACTCCCAGAGTGTCGACGGAAACTAATGAACGCAATCATAGCATCACTCAAGAACTTTCCACCTGCCAAGCACTTTACAAGATTAGCTCATTAATCTACTTGCCCTCCTGTGAAGTCGGTAATTATTATTATGCCCAGTTCGGAGATGGATCAGAGATGAAGCGACTTCTGGGGATCTCTGGGCATGTCACAGCCCTGCTCGTTCTGCAAGGCAGGGCACAAGTCTCTGAGCTGCTTCGTGTCTGTCTCTCCTGTCACCCCAGCTTCCACACTGAAGAGCGGAGAGACTAGATGGGCTGGATCATCATTCCACATAATTACTGAATAATTCCTCTTTGATGCAGTCATTACTAAAAGAAGAGATACTATTTAATGACTCTAGCTGATGACCATCCATATCTAAAAACAATGATTTAATTCAATAAGCAGATATTTACCAAATGCTTCTCATATTTCAAACATTATACCAAGCACTGAACACACTGCTAACAGGGTAAAAAAAAAAAAATAACGTGGAAGCCCCTTTAATTTTTTGGAATATTATTTAACCTGAATATAAGGAATTTTACAGAATATTTAAACAAAATACTTATTGGTTCATGTGCTCCCTCACTCCAACTTTTGCTTCCTCTAGATTTTCTTGACATAAGAAAGAACCAATCAATTAACCAACAATATCTAGGTCTTGAGAGAGAAAGGAGCCCTTTGTCCATGAAATGGTGCTGAACTTTTTCCATAGCCACTAACACTAACTTCTGGAACAAGCAGGTGTTTCTCACCTTGGCATCCAAGTAGAGCATTGTTCCAAGACGGCAAGAAAGCCAAAGCCATTCTGTAAGTTACTAAGGTGCTGGCGCTGTCAAAGATGTGGGAGGTAAAGGTTAAGTCATCTTGTAAGGGGATCGGTGCAGTTAAGCTGCTGCTTGTGATGCCATCATCCCACATGAAGTGCTGGCTTGATTTCTTTTTTTCCCAGAACCCTTTTATTTAAGGAATACAAACTTCACATATTTCATAAACACAACTTTTTTGCTTCTGATCCAGCTTTCTGCTGATGCTCCCAGGAAGGAAGTAGATGATGCTCCAAGCGCTTAGGCCCCTGCCACTCGTGAGGGAGACCTTGATGGAGATCCTGGCTCCCAGCTTCAGTCTAGCCCAGCACTGGCTGTTGTAGCCATCTGGAGAATGAACTAGAGGATGGAAGATCTCTCTCTCTCTCTCTCTCTCTCTCTCTCCCTCTCTCCCCACACATCCTTCCATCCTCCCTGTCTGACAATCTTTCAAGTGAACAGATAAATCTTTTTTTTTCCTGTGACCAATACAAGGAACTCTTGTTTTTAAATCTCAGGATCATATTTACACTTTATTTTTTTTCATTTTCAATTCTCTTTATATACAGAAGATCAGTTCAGAATATATTAAGCAAAGATTTCAACAGTTTGCCCCCACATAGCAACACAAAGTGAAAAATACTGTTGGAGTACTAGTTATACCATTAAATAACAGTGTACAGCACATTAAAGACAGAGATCCTACATGATATTTTTTAAAAATTAATTTTCTATGCAATTTCCAATTTAACACCAGGTTTTTTTTTTTCATTTTCAATTATCTTTATATACAGAAGATCAATTCAGTATAAATCTTTTTTTAAAAAGTTACTTGGTAACTGGTCTCAGATATTAATTTTCTAATAAAACAAGCAGTGCCATATTGTAGAGTAAGCTCAAGCACACACCTTAAGGAACCAGGTAACTCAGGGCCCTCCTTCAGCTGGCAGACAACCACGAGCAGCTTAGAGGATACAGCTTGAGGGTGGTGTGGGTCTCAATTACTATACATGTTCCCTAATTTGGGGATGACTGAAGCCAGGGCTGGAAGGACTCAGTGTTCGATTTCGCAATCCTTAGGTGAAAAGTACCAACAGGCATAGATACACTGCCCGGTAGCAAGCACAGGTGTCAAGTCTCTGGTAGCAGAGGTAGGAAGCACATGTCAGGAAGAAAAGAGACGCAATGAGGGGCGCCCATCTAGCTATGTTTTGTGGAACAAAATGGCCATTCCTGATGCTCTGCCTTCCTAATCCAGGGTGACAGTGCCTATGCAAGCACGTGATGAAGACACACAGGTCTGGTGCTCTCCTGGCTCCATGAGGTAGGCATTCCCTGGAGAGACACTTCCACCTCCAGGTACCTCATTTCTTCACCTCCTAATCAGATTAAATTGTGTTTCATGAGATGTTGGTGAGGATTAAATAAAATAATCCAATAAAATGCTTTCTATGCCTGGTTAATAAGACTCACAAATAAATGTAAACCTCTATGATTTTAAAATTTTTAAATGAAATTTAATGATAAAAATGCTTATTTTCAATATTATCGTGGCTTTTTTAAAAAAGTCTCATTCAACATTCATGGATTAAGGATTTGCCTTCTAACAATGAGTACATGGTGCTTTATTCTTGGCTGTAACTGTGGGATCATAGCATTTTTGTTTTAATTAGTTTTTTAACTCAAAAGTTCCCATATGGATTTGGCAAATACTTTTGGATTTAAGCTATATTCAGAAACCCATTACTTCTTTTATTAAAAAAAAAAAACCTAGGGGCCAGCGCCGTGGCTCACTTGGTTAATCCTCCGCCTGTGGCGCCAGCATCCCATATGGGCATAGGGTTCTAGTCCCAGTTGCTCCTCTTCCAGTCCAGCTCTCTGCTGTGGCCTGGGAGGGCAGTGAAGGATGGGCCAAGTGCTTGAGCCCCTGCACCTGCATGGGAGACCAGGAAGAAGTACCTGGTTCCTGGCTTTGGATTGGTACAGCACCGGCTGTAGCGGCCATTTGGAAAGTGAACCAACAGAAGGAAGACCTTTCTCTCTGTCTCTCTCTCTCTCTCTCTCTCTCTCTCTCTCTCACTGCCTATAACTCTACCTTCAAATAAAAAAAAAGAAAAAATCTAAAAGTAAATCATAAATTTTGGAGCAAGGATCCATAAACCCAAGTGTGTAGAGGGTATCAAGAACAAAATTACAGATTTTTTAAAAAAATGTAGTGCATTCTGAGAGCAGAAAGGCAAAACTGATCATTTCTATACCCATTTCTGATAATCCCACCAGGATTTAAATGGAGTGACACATTATTAGCATGAGAATAGAGGAATATTTCTAAATGAGTTGACATAGCTTTGGGGTAGAGATATTTCAGACCTGCCTATTAAATCCTCAAATCGGTCCCTCCCGATAAGTTGGGAGTGTACTGTTAGTCGCCAGTGCAGCCTGGAGGAGAGAGGGGGACTTGCCTAGCAAATCCTGCCTGCCTGCTGCCCTACCCCACACCTCTCATGTTGGCCAAAGTAGCACAAGTTTACCTGCCCGAAAGCCAAGATAACAATGCTTGTGAAGTGTGCTATGAATGTCCCTGTTATGTCAACAGGAGTACGTACTCAGCCTTGTGATGACTAATCAGTCTCAAAACCTATAATCACTGAGAATGAATGAGCAAGGTGTCAACGAGGACAACAGCAGCGGTCTGGGGGAGGGACAGGTGGAGGGGAGGCTGTAATGTTCGGATCGGGGCGGCTCCGGCTGTTGCGGCCAATTGGGGAGTGAACCATCGGATGGAAGACCTCTCTCTCTCTCTACCTCTCCTCTCTCTGTGTGACTCTGACTTTCAAATAAATAAATACATAAGTCTTAAAAAAAAAAAAAAAAAAAAAGAAAGTACAAAGTATGCAGACCAGCTCAACATTCCCCACTCCACAAGTCTCAAGAGCTGGAAGCAAGGAAAATAAGCCTAAGAGATCCAGAATAATCAATGTGGGACCACTGGAACACGTGAGCTGAACCACGCACAGGTTTTCAGCAGGTTTTTCACCTTCTCATTATTGACATTTGGGACTGATTAATTCTTCATTTGGGAGGCTGTTCTGTGCACTGTAGGATGTTCATCAGCGTCACTGTTCTCAATCAACTAGATCTGGCAGCACTTCCCAACTGTGACAACCCCCAAAATCTCTCTAGATACTGAGAAACGTCCTGGGGTGTGGTGTACAAAATAGCCCCCAGCTGAGAACCACACATTTTTCTCAAAGTCAGATAAAGTTTGGGGGCAGTATCCTAAGATTATTTAACAAGGGGTCTTCACAAAAGTTTATGGAAAATGTATATTATGGAAAAACAATGCATGGATTTGAATTTCTTTTACCCCAAAATAAAACTACCTTTTAATTCCACTTTTCCACAAATGTTTTGAAGTACTCTCATAAATATTTTCTACAAAATGCCATTCAGTTACTGAATTAAATGGTTTCATTTTTGTTTTATTTGATACTTGGAAATTCTAGTGTGTGTTGTGTTTTGTGTATGCGTGAGTTCTGTGGGGGTGGGGTGGGGAAGCTTTGTAAGTTGCTTGTCACAAACACACAGAAAAACAATCCCCTCGGCTGGCACCGTGGCTTAACAGGCTAATCCTCCGCCTTGCGGTGCCGGCACACCGGGTTCTAGTCCCGGTGGGGGCACCGGATTCTATCCTGGTTGCCCCTCTTCCAGGCCAGCTCTCTGCTATGGCCCGGGAAGGCAGTGGAGGATGGCCCAAGTGCTTGGGCCCTGCACCCGCATTGGAGACCAGGAGAAGCACCTGGCTCCTGGCTTCAGATCAGCGAGATGTGCTGGCCGCAGTGGCCATTGGAGGGTGAACCAACGGCAAAAAGGAAGACCTTTCTCTGTCTCTCTCACTATCCACTCTGCCTGTAAAAAAAAAAAAAAAAAAAAAGATCTCTCTCTCTAACTCTTTCAAAATAAAATTAAAAAAAAAAATAAATCTTTAAAAAAAAAAGAAAAACAATCCCCCCAAGATCAATGATAAATAGGATACATTCATAAGAGATAAAAATGGAGGAAAAAACATTTTCATATTTCAGAGCACATACTCACTTAACTGCTTGTATTTTCTTTCTTACCATGCACAGACTCCAAGAAATGTAACTGCAAATACAGTCAAAAGTTAATTATACTGTTATGAATTATATCCTTTTATCACTCTCTGGGGAACACTTGGAATTTGAGCGTGAATAGATGTGTATAAAAATCTATGTTGTAGTCAATATACAATTTATATCATTGAGCTAGCATAAACAGAATGAATTCTCACACTGTGTCATAGAAACAATGAGGAACAGAACTATTTCTTCTTTGGAATTCCTAAGAAGCGCTTTAGTGTCGCCAGCTCTGGGTATTGACAACATTTTTACTGGAAATACTCCATTCTTGGGACAGGCAGAGAGACACAGTTAAGTGAGAACAAAAGCATACAAAGACGACATAATAGGCTCAAATTCAACAAATAAAATCTTCAGCTGAGGAGAAAAGGGAATGTTTAAAAGTATGAGGTCAAGACCTTGGGGTTTTTTAAAGCTCTTTTGGGGGGCAATGTATTATTATTTGTAAACTTTTAGTCGGCAGACAATATTTGTACATCTCGGGTTCAGTGTGATGATTATCACGTGTACATACACATGTATACAGGTGACTTGAGATCAAGTCCAAGTCACCAGCACATCCATCTTCTCCAGCATTTACCATGTCTATGTGTTGGGAACCTTCACGTTCTTCTCTTTCAATTATTTTGAAAAATATGATAAATATTGTAGTCTATGAGAGCATTTAAAAAACTTCATTGGAAAAATGGAATTAAAAGTTTGAGTACATTTTGTTGCAAAAACAGCTTTTTGGTGCAAAAAACATAGCTCATTACAGGTGAAAAATGTGTTTTATGAAAAAAGCAAGCACATAGTTCAAATGTGTCTTTGCACCAAAATAAACTCACAGTTGTAATTTTATTTATCCATGAACTTTCTGAAGTACATTTGCATAGTTACAATATTGTGCTACAGAACACTAGAACTAATTCCTTTTAGCTGTGTTTTGGTACCTTTTATCAAATCTCATTTGATCTACCCTAGAGGCCCCACCCTGCCCCACCCACCCCCACCTCAATTTCTTTTTATTTAAATTTTATTTGAAATGCAGAGTGACAGAGAGAGAGGGAAAGTGCTGGTTCACTCCCCAAATGGCCACAACAGCTGCGGTTGGGCCAGGCTGAAACCAGGAGCCTGGAGCTTCATCCCAGTCTCCCACACAAGTGGCAGGGGCCCAAGCACTTGGGCCATCCTCTGCTGCTTTCCCAGGCACCTTAGCAGGGAGCTGGATTGGAAATGGAGCAGCTGGCACTCTGGCGCTCTGATATGGGATGCTGGCACGCAAGCCACAGGATAACCTGCTGTGCCACAGCGCCAGCCCTCTTTTCCAGTTTCTAATGACCACTGACTTACTTTGTACTTTCACAAGATCAACTTCCATAGCTTCTACAAATGGATAAGGACATGTGTTATTTGTCTTCTTTGTGCCTTATTTTATAAACCCCACATCTGTTTCAGACAAAGCTGTGTATGCCCCGTGTTCTTCTGAACACACATCTTGAGGTTTAAGAGGACAATAAGCAGCAAGGAAAAAAATATAATTCAAAAGTGTATCGATTTAGTATATATAAAAATAATTGAAAATGAATCTTGATTTGAATGGAATGGGAGAGGGAGCGGGAGATGGGAGGGGTGCAGGTGGGAGGAAAGTTATGGGGGGGGGGAAGCCATTGTAATCCATAAACTGTACTTTGGAAAATTATATTTACTAAATAAAAGTGTTTATAATAAAAAAAGAAATTTTAAAAAATAATAAAAAGAATGAAGTGTCCCTAAAAAAAAAAAAAAAAAAGGTGGATCTTCATATGGCATCTCACCTAATCTTTTAACATCCCTGGGAAGTAGACGTTACTGCCCCATTTTAAAGATGAGACCAGAGGCCCAGTGAACAACCTGTCTAATGTCAAATGAGGAGATGCCACAGCTGAAACAGGTCTTTCAATTTCAAAGCCATTCTCTGACGATTAAGCCAATTAATGGTAACCTCTCTGGCCAGAATATGTGTTTCTTAAATACAGAGACTTGACTATATTATTCATTTTCTTTCAATATCCTCAATTCAGCTAATTAGGAGCTCATTTAGGTTAACAACCTTTATTAAAACTATAAATTTATCTCACTTATCAATCTCCTAGGCATCAGTATAAGTACAAGTAGAGGAGCATGTTTCTGGATTTTATATTTGAAAACTGGCAGCTCTATTTACCAGCTATGTGTCCTGAAGAACACCACTTAGCTTGGGGGTGGGGGGCAAGGAGAGACTGAAACACCATTATTGTGACATAGACTTATCTGACTTTGCCGGGATACTTAATTACTATATGGGTCTACTTTATAGCAGATAATGCATTCTGGATTCTATATAACTGATTCACAAATGTTATAATACAACCTAACTTTAAACAGAAAAGATCGTATCTTAAATCTGGTTTTCATAATCTGTAAAATAATACTTATTCTACATCTGTTATTTTTTTAACTTTTATTTAGCAAATATAAATTTCCAAAGTACAGCTTATGGATTACAATGGCTTTTCCCCCCCATAACTTCCCTCCTGCCCACAACCCTCCCCTCTCCTGCTCCCTCTCCCCTTCCATTCACATCAATATTCATTTTCAATTCTCTTTGTATACAGAAGATCAATTTAGCATATATTAAGTAAAACTTTCAAAAGTTTGCACCCACACAGAAACACAAAGTAAAAAATACTGTTTGAGTACTAGTTATAGCATTAAATCACGATGTACAGCATATTAAGGATAGAGATCCTACATGAGGAGTAAGTGCACAGTGACTCCTGTTGTTGACTTAACAAATTGACACTCTTGTTTATGGCATCAGTAATCTCCCTAGGCTCTTGTCATGAGCTGCCAAGGCTATGGAAGCCTTTTGAGTTTGTGGACATTGATCTTATTTAGACAAGGTCATAGTCAAAGTGGAGGTTCACTCTTCCCTTCAGAGAAAGGTACCCCCTTCTTTCTACATCTGTTATTTTGTTGTGTGTGTCAAATGGAATAGTTTGTCAGAGTGCTTTGGAAAATGATCAGGAAGGTGTTATTATGAATTAAATGTGTGTGTGTATCTGCTTTTCAGCTAATAAAAGGACATTTTAAATACTGTATGCACTGTATAAGAGAGGTCTTCAAAAAGTTCATGGAGGGGGTAGCGATGTGGTATAGCAGGTAAAGCCACTACCCGTGGTGCCAGAATCCCATATGGGCATCAGTTCAAGTCCTAGCTGTTCCAGTTCTGACCCAGCTCCCTGCTAATGTGCCTGGGAAAGCATCGAAAGGTGGCCCAAGGACTTGGGCTCCTGTAGCCACGTGGGAGACCCAGAAGAAGCTCCTGCCATTTGCGGAATGAGCCAGTGGATGGAAGATTCTCTCTTCCCTCCCTCTCTGTACTCTGCCTTTCAAAATTAAAAAAAAAAAAAAAATTAAAAAAAGTTCATAAAAGTGCATTTTATTAAAAAAAAAAAAAAACCTATGCATGAATTTCAGAAACTTTTTGTCCCCAAATAAACATCTTTTAAATTTGTTTAGTTTTTAGCAGGTTCAATGCAGTTCTTAGGTACAGTTCTGAGAATATGATATTCCCTTTCTCCCTTCCACCTTCCCCTTCTCTCCCTTTTAATTCTATTTTCCATAAAATTTGTGAAGTATGTATCTTGTTTTTTCCTTTAAATCTAAAATAAAACTGTCAACTCATAGCATAGCTTTACACTGAGAAAACAAATAATATTTTTCAGTAACAATGCCATGTAGTGAAGGGCAGTTTCTCCCAAGGTTGTAGGCATTAGTGCTGCCCACAACAATAACCTTGACAGATCACTGGGCATTACCTTTGTAAATGCGGTCAGTCTAATCAATAAATACCTTAGATTCCTTTCATACATATTGCTTCAGCCATAGATCTATTTTTTTTTTTCTGCAAAGAGGCCCAAACACTGAAAATGTAATATATTCTAAGAATTCCTCAATTAACTAATTTTTCATTCATCTTTACATATATATAGCTGTAATGCTTCATAGGCTACCCACCTGTCAGGGGTTCCAACAAACTAGTAAACACTAACTAATGTTGGAGAAAGCTACTTCAAGCCTGAATTATTTGATGCACTATGAAATAGGCGTGCTATCCCTATGGAAATTCAAAGCTTACTGTCTCTTCATTTGCAATTCATGTGCCTACATGAGACAGTCAGAGGCAATGTTCTGCCTGAGCTAAGCTGATAGCCAATACAGTTAAGACAGCATTTCCCAGACGGCAAGCCATCCAGGGAGCTGAAGCTAATTTTCTAAAGTTTCTACATATCGTGTGCTTTTTTCTAAATTTGAAGCAAATTTAGAAATTTGCTTCAAATGCTGTGCATCAAATGGCAATTGCATTACTAACAAATAGCCCCATGGATGGGTGTTCAACACCATGGTAAAGCTGCCACCTGGGATGCTGGGCACTCCGTACTGGAGTGGCGGGGTTGAAGTCGGGGTCAAGTTCCAGCTCCACTCCTGATTCCTGACTCCAGCTTCCTGCTGCTGCAGACCTTGGGAGACAGCAGTGACGATTCTGCAGTTGGGGTCCCTGCCAAGCCATATGGGAGACCTGGATTGAGTTCCCTGTTCCTGGCTTCAGCCTGGCCCAGCCTGGTTGAAGTGGGAATTTAGAGCGAATTAGTGGATTCAAGTGCTAGCTCGCTTGCTCTCTCTGCCTTTAAAATAAAATACATAAATAAAATGCTTAAAAATAGTTCCATATATGAAGTAATTATTGAGTTATAGTTTTTTACCATACATGTCCCTTTGAGATAAAAGCCAATGAGAGGATGCCACTGACAAAACTTTCTGAGACTTGGGTAATTTATAGGGGGCAGAAATGGGAAACCTTAGATACAAGAGAAAAAAAGTTTGCAGAAAATTGGAATGAAAGATAAGTTTATTTTGGTGTGAAAAAAATGTGAAGCTCATTCAGTTTCTTCCATCATACACATTTTCCATGATCTCTTTTAAATACCCTTGTATTTCTATTTCTCTCTGTATTAGGTGATTACATATGGAATTGTGAAGTTATATTGCAATAGCTCTGGATGCCACTGGTGGGATATTGGTTGAGGATTTATTTTGGATGATAATTTGACTTCATTAAGAGATAATATTTAAGGAAATTATTTACTTTCAGTCAGTGCATTAGTTTCAATGCTTTAGTAGGTACTGATCTGGTCTCTCTTCAGCGGAAAAGCCCCAGTGGTATGGCATTTGATTAGACAGACTGGGCTGTTCTAGGGTTTGTGGGGTGTTTTCAGAGGAGATTGGTGGGTCCGTATGGCCTGAATGCGAGGATCTGCTCTCAATGGGGATGGGCACTTTCCAGTCAGCTGGGGAACCAGAGAGAAGAAAAACGTGGTGCAAGGGCGAACCTGCACTCCCCTCTGGAGCCACGCCACCCTTCTCCTCCTGCCTCTAAGAAGTAGAAGCTAAATAATAACTGATAAGTAACCTATTGGTTTAAGTGTTCCTAGTTCTCCAAATGTGGTTTTTTTTATTAGGTGTAAATTCTCATCTGGTTTAAGAAAAATGAAAATTATAGTTTGTAAATATGTCTTTACTGTGTTCTTAATAAAATCATAGTATGTAATTTTAGGATATTATGTGTCATTCTGGTTGTCTTTTTTTAATATTTATTTATTTGAAAGGCAGAGATACAGAGAGAGAGGCACAGAGAGTGAGAGAGAGAGAGAGCTTCCATCTGCTGGTTTACTCCCCAAATGGCACCAACCACCAGAGCTGAGCCTCTCCAAGTGCTTGGGCCACTGCACTCATGTGGGAGACCTGGAAGAAGCTCCTGGCTTCAGATCAGCCCAGCTCTGGCCATTGCAGCCATTTAGGAAGTGAACCAGCAGATGGAAGACCTCTCTCTGTCTTTCCCTCCCTCTCTCTGTAATTCTGACTTTCAAATCAATAATTCTCTCTTTTTTTTTTTTTTTTTTTTTTGGGCAGGCAGAGTGGACAGTGAGAGAGAGACACAGAGAGAAAGGTCTTCCTTTTTCTGTTGGTTCACCCCCCAATGGCCGTTGCGGCTGGCACGCTGCGCTGATCCGAAGGCAGGAGCCAGGTGCCTCTCCTGATCTCCCATGTGGGTGCAGGGCCCAAGCACTTGGGCCATCCTCCACTGCACTCCCGGGCCACAGCAGAGAGCTGCACTGGAAGAGGGGCAACCAGGACAGAATCTGGCGCCCCGACCAGGACTAGAACTCAGTGTGCCAGTGCCACAGGCGGAGGATTAGCCAAGTGAGCCGCGGCGCCGGCCACAAATCAGTTGAGCCGTGGCTCAACAGGCTAATCCTCTGCCTTGCGGGGCCGGCACACCGGGTCTCTAGTCCCGGTCGGGGCGCCGGATTCTATCCCAGTTGCCCTCTTCCAGTCCAGCTCTCTGCTATGGCCCGGGAAGGCAGTGGAGGATGGCCCAAGTGCTTGGGCCCTGCACCCGCATTGAAGACCAGGAGAGGCACCTGGCTCCTGGCTTCGGATCAGTGCAAAGCGCCGGCCGCAGCAGCCATTGGAGGGTGAACCAATGGCAAAAAGGAAGACCTTTCTCTCTGTCTCTCTCTCTCACTGTCCACTCTGCCGGTCCAAAAAGAAATGTATAAACTCATGTAAGCTGGTGATATAGTTTTTTTTCAGTGAATGAAATTAGCACACTTCTCTGCTCATCTTTTCAAATTGAAATATAGCCATGACCAAGGTAGAAGTGAATTCTAACCTTTTCATAGACCCTTGAAGGCTGAGACACCTGACACAGATGCAGCAAGAGCTTTGATTGGAGCTCATCATTATACCTGCTGCTCAGGGCTCTGGGTAGTCAGGGTAGGCTCCAGGGTTCTTATGTGCAGCAGGATTACACCTCCTCTGGGAAGAGTAGGGTGGAAAATTCAGGTCCTTGATAACACCGATGGGCATTAAGATGCTGGCTGTCTCATGGAGAAGCTATAATATATTCATTCCGTGAATAAGCACTTTGCGCCCTTACTGGTGCCAGCCATGGTGCTGGAATCTGTTATACAACAAGGAAGACACAATCCCTGACCTTTGAAGGTTAGGGTCTGGTGAGAATACGACAGTGAGGGGAAGAAACAAACTTCAAAAAAAGAATTATGGATAATGTCGAATGCCATGGAGAAAATAAACAGAGAGCAATGAAGAGAATGTTAAAGGGAGAAGTGCGCATAACAGGGACCATCTCTTACATGGTGGCCTGAACCAACCAGGACGAGTGTCCTGCTCTAAACACAAAGTCAAGAGGAGAATCACACAGGCCACTGCAGGCCAGGTTGTGCATCACCAAACAGAGGAGCAGGTGCCAGCGCAGGTCCAGACAACGGTACATACTGGCAACTCCTGGAGGGGATGGCGGAACTTGGGGACCTCTCATCTGCCCCTCCCCTCTGTGGGTTATCCGCTCTAAGCACTTCACACACACAAATGCATTTTACAAATAAGAACCCGGGAGCACAGAAAGGCAGGGTCCCTTGCCCCAGGTCACACAGCAGTAGAGCATGTCTCACGCCAGACTGTCTGGTGCCTGGCCCCTCACTCTTATCCGCCCTGCCATTTCACTCTGAGAGGTGTGGTTCACTCTGAGGAGAGAAGAGGTTTACAGAAGACCCCAAAGCTTGGAGAAGGGAGACCACAGAGCCCAGCCAGTCACTTAGGAAGCCATTAGGGCTGCTGTCACGAAGAGTTTCTCCTGGAACCGGCATTCTGGACATTTTTATCTACGGTAGGAACAATGCAGGCTGATGTCAACCAGGGGAGCTACAAGGAGGATATTAGGAAAAGGAGTGACCAAGGAGGAGGATCCTCTTCCACATTTTGGAAATGTACTAATACACCTAAGCCAGCATGTGTTCTGAAGTGCTTCCTGTTCAGTCCAGCGCCACATCATTTGGCATCAGGAGACCCCATGGGTCAGCCGACCAGGGGTGCACCAGCCTGTCCCCGGGAGTTACCTGACTGTGCCCTTTCCAGGTCCTCTCCCTTCTACTCCTGAACCAGCTCTTACCCCTGCCCTCCAGTCTTGGTCTTGAAATTTCAGTTTCCAGTTGCATTTCTATCTTTCCCTCCAGGCTTGGGTGCACCCTCTAGCAGGTCAGCCCTATGCACGACAGTCTCCGGCAGGATGCTTCCAGCCCTGCTCAACCTTTCCAAGCCCCAGTTCTGGCAGGTGCCGGTCTGCTCCAGCCTGTGTCTTGAGGGAGGTTCTGAGCCCTCCTGGGTGCCAGGCTCTGCTCCATCCAAGGCTTAGAGGAGTCTGTCAGGGGAGCTGCCAGGGGACACTGACCTCCGAAGGTTTACCATCAGGCCGTAATCAGATTAACCAAAACAGAGTAACAGTGGTATCTTCAACCTCAGCCTCATCCGAGCAGGACCTTTTTATTTCAACTTTTCCCCAAACTTTCTGAAGTAACCTCAGAATTCCCTAAGCGACTCAGTGGTCGGGGCCACCTGACTATTTGGAGTCCACGCAAGTATGTCAGGCAGTGCAAATAGAGGGAGGAGAGAAGTATCTGGAAGATGACCCCCAAAGCAGAAGATCACGCCAACTGACATTCCAAATGCTATTTCTGAAGTTGCTGGTTTTTATTTTTTGCCTTTTCTTAGGTACAACCAGACTGCCAGTAGATGATAATAAGGGTCATTATATGTGCCTATCTCTGAATGATGGTAAAGTGTTCAAGCCTTTTCTGTCCAAAACACATCATGGCAGAGGGGATCAGAGGGCCACTGGTCCACTCTGGGCTTTGCCGGTGTCTGGCCAAATCACGTGACCTCTGGGGGATCTTTTTCCCCCACCAGAACACAGTAATTTCCTACTAGTTAACCTGTAAGGACCCTTTCAGCTCTACACTCAGGCCTCAGTCAGGACTGTCAAATGCTGCCTGCGACACTGGCCATCTGAGGGCACTGGTGCTTATGGGAGTTGGCCAAGTAAAGCTGAGAAGCAGCTACGTGTGAGCAGCTTCCCAATCGGCTGCGGCTTCAACTCAACATGGAGACTTCCTCTAAGAGGCTCCCAAAACCGCCACAAAAGCCAGTTGGCGCAGGCTCTACTGCTTGTCTTTTGCTTTCTTCCTGCCTCTTGGGAAACCTATTCAGAAGGAGAGCCTGCTTCTGAATCTCTTAATGAGAGGGCCCCGGACTTCAGAAACACCGTGTCCCCGTTTCGAGGTAGAATTTTCCATGCTGGCCCTCTGCCTGCCCAGGGATGCCTGAAGTTGAATGGAATCGTGTGAGAAAGGCTGGCTCCCATGGCATGGTTCCCCACGGACAGCGGGAGAAGCTGAGAGAGAATCGTCCCCTCCGCAGAGCCAGCAAAGGCTCCATTTTCTGGGTCTTGCTCTGCTTCTCTGTGCTGAACTCCGACCTTCCTTCCTGACACGCCCAGCAGAGCGCTGTCCTCTTCCATTCTCCACACCTCATGGTTTTCCATCTGTGGGAGCGCTGCAGGCCCAGTGCCTGGCTCCCCCAACCACTTGAAATTCCAGGGAGAAGCCCTCATTGGTGTCAGAGGGGAGGCTGTGAGGGACAAAGGTCCAAACCTGGAGCTGAGAACCAAGAATGGTGGAGGATGCTATGGTCTGAACAGCTGTGAACCCCCCAGATCCATCTGTTGGAATCCCAAGCCCCAAGGTGGTAGTGTTAGGAGGCTCTCCCCTTTGTGAGGTCATTAGGTCATGAGGGAGGAGACCTCATGGGTGGGATTCATGCCCTAATGCAGGAGGCTGCAGTTCGATCCCTTGTCCCTTCTACCACATAAAGATGCGACAAAAAAGTGCTACCTCTCAACCAGGAAACAGGTCCTCACCACACACAAAATCTTCCAGTGCCTTGATCTTGGACTCTCCAGCCTCCAGAACTATGGGAAAGGAATGCTTGTCGTTTAAGCCATCCCATGGGGAATTTTGTCCTAGCAGCCCAGATGGACTAAGCCTAAGCCTAAGCCTGCAAGGAAGCACCTCAGCAAACCAGGAGGCAGGCTCTCCCTACAGGGTTTCTCTACTCTCTCTCTCTCTCATCCCTCTTCTAGCCTCTCTACCCATCCTACCAAGTTGCCAAGGAGGACACTCAGTCCTGACCAAGTTCTTTGAAAGCCCAGCAGAGCCACACGATGGTGGAGTTCAGGCATCTCTTGACTTCTCAAGGTCATATCCTCCCAGTGGACTGAGATGCCTTTTCTGAACACTGTGGTTTTGGTGTAAACACAGAGCAGGCCATGGCTTTCTATTTTTTAAATGACATCCAGCTACTCTAATACATGCTCCACTCCCAGTACCTCACCTGGCCTGCTCCGCGTAGCAGGGCCCTCCTGTACAGGGTCGATCACTCTCTGGCTAACTGATCCCTGTCATAAGCTCACTGAAGTTCTACTTCCAAATCAGCTGGGAGCCCCTGTGAGTGTGGAATTAAATCACCTACCGAGCCTCCGGCAGAGCTCTACCCTATTGGGTCCCCATTCCCAGGTCACTCAGTAACTGAGCACAGGGAGTAGCCCATCCTGGAAGCTGCATTTACAGGAACTTAGCAGCTGAGAGCTCAGTAACGTATTCCTAGATGTCTTTTCCTACTCTATCCCTGTTTCTCTAGCTTACACATATGTTGGCTCAAGCCCACGTTGCAAACCATTATACTCTATTGCCATCTAGTGCATGTCCTACATTTTACAGAGGAGGAAAACTGAGGCCCAGAGAAAGACGGAGCAATAGCATTCTGTTAAATACTGTTAGCAGGAGAGTAGACCACCCCAGGGCTGTGCATATCCCTGCATGCTTCTTTCACGATGTCATAGTGCAGGAGGTGGTAAGAGATGAGACACTGTGGTAAAGAGCGACTCCTGACCCACCTGGAGTAGAATGTGACTCATGTAGCACAGAACTGCTCATTTGTGACTTCTGGATATTGGCTGGGATAGGGTAGTACATGGAGTAGAGCAGAAGGGGCATGGGGGAGCATCTCCCTGAATGCTCAACTTGACGAAACAGCATGTAGGTGCTTCTTCTAAGTGTGTAGTCTTTGTTTCACTCTGACCTTGGCCATTCCCATTATAAAATACTTTTATCTAAAAGACTTAGCCGGGTAGGCACTGTGGCATAGTGGGTAAAGCTGCCGCCTGCAGTGCAGGCACTCCATATGGGCACAGGTTCGAGTCCCAGCTGCTTTACTTCTGATCTAGCTTTCTGCTATGGCCTGGGGGAGCAGTGGAATATGACTCAAGTCCTTGGGCCCCTGCACCCATGTGGGAGACCTGGAGGAGGAGGCTCCTGGCTCCTGACTTCGGTTTGGCACAGCTCCGGCAGTTGCGGCCATCTGGGGAGTGAAGCAGTGGATGGAAGACCTCTCTCTCTGTCTCTGCTTCTCCTTCTCTCTGTGTGTAACTCTGACTTTCAAATAAAATAAAAGACTTAGCAGTAGCTAAGCCACCATGTAAACAATCTATGTATAAACAATATAATCTACATTTATACAAATCAATTTTTAAAAATTGAACACAATCATCATTTCCAAACTGAACCTACTGATTGTTCATGCAAGCATTAGCTATAAAAGTGACCAGGTCCACTCAAGCTTCCTGTCCTGCCAGATTTGCTCCCAGAGAGCACATATCAAGACCCCCAAATCCCTGGGTATGTGCATTTTGGAAAAGTTGACAAGCAATTTTCATGCTTCATTTGAGACTCACTGAGTTAAGAGTTGGGAGTTTCTGACTTCTTATGATAACCAAGTCCAATCCACTCTTGCTGCTGCTGTCACTAGGAATATTCTGTGTTTCTGCAAAATCTCTGTGTTAGCCCCAGCCCCTTTACTCCCATGAATAGCTGTACTTACAGACAGGGCTGAAGAAATTCAAATAGAATGATACAGATGGCTCGAATCTAATCTGCATGATTTTATTTTATTTTTTTAAAGACTTATTTATTTATTTTAAAGTCAGAGTTAAACGGAGAAAGAAGAAGAGGCACAGAGAGGTCTTCCATCTCCTAGTTCACTCCCCAACTGGCTGCAGCTGTGCCGATCCAAAGCCAGGAGCCAGGAGCTTCTTCCAGGTCTCCTGTAGGCGTGCAGGACTTGGGCCCCCTTCTACTGCTTTACGAGGCCATAGCAGAGAGCTGGATTGGAAGTGGAGCAGCCTGGACTTGAACCAGCCTCTATATGGGATGCTGGCACTGCAGGCAGTGACTTTCCCTGTTACGCCACAGCCCCGGCCCCTGCCTGATTTGATTTTAAGAAGAGGAAATTTGAACACAGACAGAAGATTGTACAGAGAGAAGATTGTCATCTACAACCCATGAGGGAAAGTTTGGAAGAAAACAACATTGTCGACACTTACAGATTGCACTTGTGAAGAAATGTGAGAAAATGAATTTCTACTGTCTACACCATCCAGTCTAAGGTGGTTTATTATGGCAGCCCTGGCAAAATATATGTAACGTAAAAGTTGCCATTTTAATCAAGTTTAAAAAGCATTTATTTACTTATCTGAAAGGTACAAAAGACAGAGAGAGAGGGAGAGACAGTGAGAAAGAGATCTTTCATCCATTGGTTCACTCTCCAAATAGCCACAATGAGCATGCAAAAGTCAGGAACTTGGAACTCCATTGTAGTCTCTTACGTGGGTGGCAGGGGCCTAAGCACTTGCACCGTCTTCTGCTTCTTTCCCAGGTGCATTAACAGGAAACTAGACTGCAAGTGGAGCAGCCAGGACTTGAACTGAGGCTCCGACATGGAACACCAGTGTCCCAAGCAGCAGATTAAGATGTTGTGCTACAACAGTGGCCCCCATTTCGACTAAGTGTGCAGTTTAGTGGCATTAAATACATTTACACTGGTGTACAGCCATTGCCACCATCCATTTCCAGAACTAAGTCTCATACACATGAAATGTTAACTTCTCATTCTATTCCACTCCTAGTCATATGCAATGCAACCGTCAGTCTGAGCTAACACAATCCCATCTCACTTGATTGAAATTCAGAAAAGGCAAACCCATACAGGGCCCTGTAGGAATAAGCTCATCAATAATTTAATGGAGCTATGTGTGAGGATATGAACTGGAGGCCAGAACATGGCTCTTTCTGCAGACACTGTGGTTTGATCTCAACTCTAGTCCAGAGCCAGAAGCTCAGAGCCCACTAGATCAACTCTCCTGCATGTAGACAAGATAAACTAGGAACCGTGATTCCCCTGTTCTTCCAGAAGGCTATGCAGTCTCCAGGAAATAGTCTTCATGAAATGAGTAATCACCTCTGCTTTGGCCATGGGGAAGCAGCAACAGCTCAGTAGATTAAATACAAGTAGGAGACATGGAAAACTAATACCTTCTCATACAGCCCCGTCGCAAGCTGCCAAGGAGATTCTCTTTACTCACCTCTGAGGCTAACTGGAGCCAACCACAATCCAAAAGGGCATGGGAAACTTCCAGGATAGAAAGCAAAATAAACTGTATGAAGAAATCAAGAAATGAACCGAGCTCAGACTGTAGGTCATAGATGAGCTTTGTAACCGGAATGATACAGGTTTGAGGGGGAAAATACCTAAAAATGCAGCTGTACACATTTTGAAAGTTTGTATTTATTTCAGAGGCACGGAGCGGGAGGGAAGGAGGGGAGGGAGAGGGAGAGGGAGAGCATGTGCAGTGCGAGAGAACAATCTCACTGGCTAGTTCACTTCCCAAATGTCCACAGTGGCTGGATGTAGCCCAAGCCAAAGCTGGAAGCCAGAAACTCAATCCAGGTCTTCCATTTGAATGGCAGGGACTGTTACTTGAGCCATTACTGCTGTCTCTCAGGGTCTACATCTGTGAGACACGAGTCAGGAGCTGGAGCCAGGACTGAATCCAGCCACTCTGATGTGGGGTGTGGTCATCTTAACTGTGGGGCTAAACACCTGCTCCCAGGTGGTACAAGTTTTGCTCACTGTTTAGTCATTTAATTGTGTAAGATTTGGAAATCATGGTTCTCCAAACAAAGATTAATATAAACAACCTCCTTCCTTCTGTGTGCTGCTCTCTGATATACACTGTTACCCCGACTGGCAGATTTTTCCATCCTCCCCTTTCTTAAATTGTTGAGCCTGGAGACACTGCTTAAACCTTAGCTACAACAACAACAACAGCAAAAAGCAGGTTCTTAGGGTTTGACATAAATCAAAGCGCATCCCTCCAGAAAGGACTGGGAAAGCTAGGGTCCAAATAACACTGCCACTTGGACACTTAAAAGCTTTGTCTTCAAAGGACATCAGAGTCACGCATAAGACCCAAGCATGAGGCTGAAGTTCAAACTCACAAATTTATCAAATGGCAGCATCAACAGAGAGTAGCACTGACTAAATGTCATTCACAAACGTCTCCTCCAGCCATAATTCTTGGCTAAACCTCTTGACCTCAGATCTTCATTTCTACCAGGAGCTACCATTAACTTGCTGAGATTTTAGTATTAAAATGGTTTCAAACCAGAATGCCTTCCACCAGAGACTGTAACTGTGAAAACAGCAGAGTTCAAACTGGCAATGATTGAAAAATTGAGTATTGAAAAGACAGAAGGCTAAATACAGAAGAAATTACACAGAGTATTCTAATTACAAACTTGCTTGTATGCCTTTACCACAGAAAGCCTTATACTCACAGTGAAAGATTAAAACAAAAATGAAATAAAATTAAGTAAAACAATTAGCAAAAAAATATCCTGCCAAGGGAAATCCATGAGTTGGTTCCACATGTTGGTGTTCAACACTCCAGAGTATTTATTCTGTGCCCAGATATTTGCTCACCCTATCCTAATTACAAGAACTGCTTTGATTTTGTATAACACTGACCTTCACTGACATATTTATAATGCATGTAATACAGGTTGTTTTGCAAATTTGCCTGGAAGTCACTGAATCTGAGCTCTTTTTTAAAGAATATTTATTTATTTATTTACTTGAAACATAGAGTTACAGAGAGGCTATGAAAGAGAGAAAGAGAGAGAGGTGTCTTCCATCCACTGGTTCACTCCCTAAATGGCCACAAAGGCCAGAGCTGGGCTGATCTGAAGCCAGGAGCTTCTTGGGTCTCCCACGTGGGTGCAGGGACCCAAGCATCTGGGCTATCTTCCACTGCTTTCCCGGGCCATAGCAGAGAGCTGGATTGGAAATGTAGCAGCTGGGACTCAAACCAGCACCCATATAGGATGCCGGCGGTGCAGATGTAAGTTTTACCCACTATGCCCACAGCATTGGCCCCTGAGCTCTGGTTTTAAAACACTCAAATATGGGCCAGCGCCGTGGCTCAACAGGCTAATCCTCCACCTTGCGGCGCCGGCACACCAGGTTCTAGTCCCGGTCGGGGCACCGGATTCTGTCCCAGTTGCTCCTCTTCTAGGCCAGCTCTCTGCTGTGGCCAGGGAGTGCAGTGGAGGATGGCCCAAGTCCTTGGGCCCTGCACCCCATGGGAAACCAGGATAAACACCTGGCTCCTGCCATCGGATCAGCGCGGTGCACTGGCCGCAGCGCGCTGACCGCGGCGGCCATTGGAGGGTGAACCAACAGCAAAGGAAGACCTTTCTCTCTGTCTCTCTCTCACACTGTCCACTCTGCCTGTCAAAAAAACCAACCAACCAACCAAACAAACAAACAAAAAAAAAAACCACTATTCTCTCTAAAATATAAATTAAAAAAATAAATAAATAAATAAAAAACACTCAAATATGCTTTGGAGTCAGAAAAATGATCAATCCGAGGCAAGCTTCTTAATGCCTGTGACAATAGTTACTAAAATAAAAATATCTGTTTTTTTCATTGAGACATGTAATGGTGTCAGTCACTGGACCAAGGACTAACATAAATTATCGCAACTGATGCTCAGACAACTCTCTGTGATAAGCATACTATTATACTTGCAATTCACTAAAGAGGAAGTGTATACATGGAAGGATAAGTAACTTGCTAATAATCAAATAAATGGTAAGTAGGGAGTTGATCTCTAAACTCACAAGTTCAGCTATGCCATTTTACCTCTGAAGCATCTCAACTGCAAAGTATCAGCTAAACTACTGAGTTCATAGAATTGTTATAAAATTTAAACAATAGTGCACTTTGTAACCACATGATAGAGTTTGGCAGATAGTAGGTACTCAAGAAACACTGGGTTGCTAATACTGTGTAGCTGCCTAAGGTGGCCAAAACTGTCACAATGCATATCACCACTGGAGGAAAAAAGTTTATTTACAGGAACTTAACAAAAGCATGCCAAATAACACCTCCAGACTGTGATAGCACTCATGAAATTTACACCAGCAAAAAATAATTGTCAAATACGGTTATGAGCTAAGCACATCAGGATCTCCATGCACAGACACAAGTGTGGTTAACAGCAAGAATTACGTGGTGCTATGTGGCCTTGTGGAGTACCTACGCTTATACATGACTGTAATGTATCTTTAGTCCTTATTCCTGCTTCCCACTCCTGGAGGACTCCTATTCATCCTTGAAGGCCCTGCTTAAGCGCTTTTCCCTCTGGGGAACCTTGTGTCACACCCAGAGGCAGGGAGCTGCCCTGCCCGCTATACCACTACAGAACCACCCTCGATGACAACTGAGCAGAATCCATATCTCAGGAAACATCTGACACTCAGACACAAACCGGGGCCCAATATAAAAAAGGTACACAGTACTTTTATTCAATGAAGGAACATTTGCAATGTGCTGATTTTGAATTCTTAATACTCCAAGTATCTGCAGCAGTGTAAAGCAGGGTTCAATAAATACATAGCGCAAAGTCCGTCTACATCCATTGGACTTTCTGTATTAGAGCACGTGATACCACCTCACGGACAACAAGAACGAGGGTCAGATCTGGAGTGACAAGGACAGCATACTAGAAAACCCCAAAGTGAATACATCCAGCTGGGCTCGCCCAGCTCACCTTGTTGTTTCCATGTTCATCTTCCTTCTAAGCCCAATTGTTCTAGTTCACAAAGCCCTCTCTGCAGTTCAGGGTTGCGCTGGGGTCGTAAGCAGCACATGCCAGCTTTACTTGTATAGGCATGAGAGTAGATGCACGTGGAAAACATGAGTCTGAATGGCAAGGTTTAGTCAGGACACCACTGGAAGCTTCGAGCGGGGCTCGCCCTTTATCTTGAATGAAGTTACAAAACTTCACCAGTGGGACAGCGCCCAGCATGGTGGCACATGAGAAGCAGAATCCTGGAAGCCTTGCTGTTCCCATCTCTGTTTTAGGTGGGGTAGTGAAAGAGGGCAGCTTCAGGATGATACTGCTCTGCCCTCTCGTTCCACCACTTGCTACTCGTGAGACCACTAGCCAGTGAGTCAACATGCGTTACCAGCAGTAACATGAGCATGAGGATACATCTAAAGGGTGTTGACAGTTATATAAAGTACCCACCTAGGACCTAACGCTGAGTATGCTCCATGTTAACTTATGTTAACATGAAAATAACATTAAGTAACATGTATATAGCATTTACATGTTAAGCATGTAAATAACATTAATTAATGTCAACATTAGTAACTATTAACTCCCTTGTTCTTCCCTTCCTCCTAATACCAACTTTCTCTCTAATAACAAATCAACTCATCTCATGGTTCAAGATCAGGGGTCAGTGCCAGCTGATCAGATTTTAAATTTGCCTCAAGGCCCAATAAATTAACCAAATGATGGTGATGATAATTTGGTCAACACGAGTAGCATTGGGAAATACTTGTTTCCTACATATCTAGCAAAAAACACAAAATGGCATACCTGTGAAAGAATCTAAATTCCTGAAATATAGTTGTACAATACAACATGATGTGAACCATTAAAATTCTCTCTCTGTGTCTTATGGTACTAATTTAAGATCAGAAATCGCCCTTACATATTTTGATTTCCAAAGCCTTGGCATTCTCATTTAAGCTCTAGTTCTTCTTGGACTCAGTAAATGGACTCGTATTTGGCTGAGAAAGGAATTGCAAATACTCAGTACATAATTCTTTTCTCAACCTCTCAACCTTGAGAAATTCAGTCAGAAAGAGAAAGGATATTACAAATGTTGAGTCTACCCTCGCTCAACTATTTTTTAAGATTGTCTCTTAAATCAAAGCATGGGAAAGATAAAAACCCTTGGTCTTCCTCAGCAATACCGCCAAACCTCCAGGCTGACTGAGCCTCAGTATTTTGGTCTCTTGCTTTTACAAGTTTTGATCAAATTGCATTATTCATATTCATGCTGTTCTTTCTTAAGTAATGGCTTGAGAAACACGTGCCAGGAAAAGCAAAATTTTTATCGAGAAAAGGAACTGAATGAAGAGAAAAGCAAAACAAAACTCCTCACTCCTCAGTAAGCCTGTGTATCTAAAAACACCCTGGAAGTCAAACAGCTGTTTTGTCCAGCTGTGTTCTCCATGCCTACTCTCAGAAGCCCAAAGTCATTTGCACTATTGCAAATGAGTCCATTAGAGGCCAAAATCTTTCCCCAGCAAGGGGACCATGGAAAACTGTTAATCTTCCTGATGTAAAGTAAGCCTTAAAATTCACTCTTCAAAATAACAATTTGGTTGGAGGTGCAATGTTTGCACTGGGAAGCCAAGAAAGAACAGGAGGGGCTGGTGCTGTGGTGCAGTTCCAGCATCCCATATGGGCACCAGTTCAAGCCCCAGCTGCTCCAGGTCCTATCCAGCTCCCTGCTAATTTATTGGAAAAAGTAGTGAAAGATGGTCCAAGTGTTTGGGCTCCTGCCACCCATGTGGGAGACCTGGATGAAGCTCCTGGCTTCGGTTTGGCTCAGCCCTGGCCATTGCAGCCACTTGAGGAGTGAACCAACAGATAGATCAAAGATTTCTCTTACTGTCTCTCCCTCTCTTTAACTGAATTTCAAATAAATAAATAAATAAATAAATAAATAAATAAATAAATCTTTTGGGAAAAAAAAAGGAGGAGGAAGAACAGGAATCTGGTAGCCCACACTGGTTAAGGCGATCAAAAGACTGGCAACAACAGAGGCCACCACTGCTCAACTACAGGAACATTTGCATTCTCACAAAGAGTGCACTTCATGTTGCTCTCAGAGATCTGTACTGTTCGGGTCACTTAATAAAGTTGCAAAGCAGGTGGATTTCAATCTTCTAGCTTCACCTACCAGTGCTCCAATACTTCTTTTTGCTGCTGTTTTGTTTCTTGAGAGGTAGTCATTAAATGTAGACCTGCTGATGTGTAGGCTGACCATGTTGTTTTTCCTCTTTGGTGTGTGTGTGTGTGTGTGTGCTTACTGTACTGTACCAGCCTGTACTGTACTGTGTCCTTACTGTACTGTACCAGCTCACAAGATCCTTAAGGGACAAGGCTCTATTTCTGTCCTTTTGACATCCCCTACTTAGCATTGATTTTGGCACTTAGTAATTGCTGGAAAATTTTTTAAATTAATTGAATAAATTGATCAATATATTAATTGGTAACACCTTCAACATATTACCTCTCTGATATATAGATTTTATAAAAGAAAATGACAAAGCACTTTTAGGAATACTTTTAGGAACCAAGCAGTGAGATGTCAGACACAGGGAGGGAGGCAGGGGCACACAGGAGATCCCACCCAAAACCTTTCTTAGACCAAATCATACTGCAGCCACCACCAACTCGTATGATTAGGACTGTTCCCAATGAAAGCATCTGTCCTCTTAGGGGTAAAGAAACACAGCTTCTATGCAATGCTGCCCCACGGCCACTTTTAATCACTCACCACCCCAACCATTGAAACTATGTTTGACCTCCTTAAGACTCTCTGATCGTTCTTGAAGTCATTTTTGCAAAGATCTGGTCAACAGAAAGAGGGATAAGTTCCAGGCTTGAAAGAATTGGTTTGTTAAGACAGTAATTTTTAGCATTAGAAGTGGCAAAACACAGAAGTGACAAAACAACTCTTATCCAAGAGGCTCAAAGTACCTTATGAACTCCTCACGTGAATTCTTCCTGGACCCCCATGGAGAAGTGAGGTTTTATCTTCTATTTTCAGAGAAAATTGATTCTCTAAATGAAATGACTTTCTACAGTGGAGCAAAGAAGTGGAGCTGAAAACCTACTGACCTGAGAAGACTTATGGCCAACCCATTCTCCCTTCAACAACCTTTTCATCTTCACCATTACTTTTTCCAAGAAATATGAGTATGGACTAGAGTGTTTAAACTAGGAAGAATGAACAAGAGGATACAGAACAGAGCGCACACTCCAACTTGTCAATGGGGAAGCAGGATTCTCCAGTGCTCCCCAAAATGAAAAATCTTGCCTTCTAGTGAGCCTCTAATCTTCTTTGAATGCACTAATGTGGTTTGTCTGGAAAGAGGGGGAGATAGATTTGATTAAATTAAGTTGCAAGCCAGCATGCAAGAGGGAATATAGACAATTTTGTGCTGAAAATGTAGACTTTCCATAGTCTAAGCAAGACATGCTTCACATATTGAGAATGGCCCCAGTAGACAGAGAAGCAGCATCACCGTGTGGAAGAAGAATGGTCTTGCATAGCTTCATCTTCTAAGATTTTTAAGTGTTATTCAACCTCTGTTTTAAAGAAAAGATTGATTTTCAACAATTTTATTGTAAGAACACTGCTATTATTTGGATGTCGCTTATTCCTCCAGAGGTTCACACGTTGGAGTACTGGTCCCCAGAGTTGTGGTGTTAGGATCATTAAGTAGTCGGGGAGGAGTGTGTGACATGAGGGCCTTTAGTCAGTGGGAGCATCCTCAGAAAGGATTAAGGTGGAGCTCATAGGACCACTTAACGGCTCTTCAGAGAAGGTTGTTACCCAAGCCTGAGGCTGGCCCCACCCAGCCTCTGGCTTCCTGTGTGGTGATGTGAATGCTTGCTCCCACACACTTTCTCTCCATTGCCAACTGCCTTGAGGAGATGCAGCTAGGGAGGGGCAAGGAGAGGAGAAGACTTGCAAGATCTTCTGCCATGCTGTTTGCATTTTCTTCCTCCAAAACTGTGAGCTGAATACACCTCATGTATCTATCTCATGTGTTTCATTATAGTAACACAAAATGGGCTAACATAAGCACTTAACATGAGATCTATTCTCTCAAGAAATTTTTAAGTGCAGGACATATTGAAGTGTTAACAATGTAGTTGTTGTTAGCTATAGGCACAAGGTTGTACAACAGATCTTAAGAACTTATTCCTGCATAACTGGAACTTTCTACCCAAGAAAAGTGACTCCCTAGTATACCATCTTCCTTTAAGCCTCTGGCAACTACTACCCTGCTCTCTGCTTCTATGAGTTTGACTATTTTAGATTTCTCATATAACTGTAATCAAGCAGTGTCTGTTCTTCTGTGCCACGGAAGGCTTATGTCACAAAACATGTTTCGGCTGGTGCCGCAGCTCAATAGGCTATTCCTCCACTTTGCAGCGCCGGCACACAGGGTTCTAGTCCCGGTCGGGGTGCCAGATTCTGTCCCGGTTGCCCCTCTTCCAGGCCAGCTCTCTGCTGTGGCCCGGGAGTGCAGTGGAGGATGGCCCAAGTGCTTGGACCCTGCACCCCACGGGAGACCAGGATAAGTACCTGGCTCCTGCCATTGGATCAGTGCAGTGCGCTGGCCACAGCACGCCAGCCGCAGTGGCCATTGGAGGGTGAACCAACAGCAAAGGAAGACCTTTCTCTCTGTCTCTCTCTCTCACTGTCCACTCTGCCTGTCAAAAAAAAAAAAAAAAAAAGATAATGTTTCCCTGTTCAGTATATGGCAAGATTTGTTTCCCTTTTTAAGGCTGAATACTATTCCATTGCATATATATTTTTCTTTATTAATTTATCTTTTGATGGAAATAGAGGCAGTTTCTGTATCTTGGCTATGGAGAATAATGCTGTAATGAATAAGGCGATGCATCCATTTGCTCAAGATCTTGATTTCAATTCTTTTGGACGTATACCCAGAAGCGGTGCTGCTGGGTCACAAAGCATTTCTGTTTTTGATTTTTTGAACACCTGACATTTTTTCACAGTGGCTGTACCACTTTTTTTTTAATTGATTTTAATTATTTGAAAGAGTTATAGAGAGAGGTAGAGACAGAGAGAGAGGTCTTCCATCTGCTGGTTCACTCCCCAGAAGGCTGCAATGGCTGGAGCTGCACCGATCCGAAGCAAGGAGCTTCTTTCGGGTCTCCCACATGGGTGCAGGGGCCCACGGACTTGGGCCATTTTCTACTGCTATCCTAGGCCATAGCAGAGAGCTGGATCAGAAGTGGAGCAACTGGAACTAGAACCGGCGTCCATATAGGATGCCAGCGCTTCAGGTCAGGACTTCAACTTCGCTGTGCCACAGCGCCAGCCCCAGTGGCTATACCATTTTATATCCCTACCATTTAAGTACAGGGTTCCAGTTTCTCCACATCATCACCAAGACTTGCTACCTTTGTTGAGGGCTGGAGAGGGATAACCTTCCTGGTAGGTACACAGTGGTATTTCATTACAGTTTTGATTTGCTTTTTGGTAATAATTAGTAATGTTGCATATGTTTCATATAACCACTTGCCATTTATTTGTATACCCAGTTTGGAGAAATGGCCATTCATGTTCTTTTTCAAACTGGATGATTATCACTATTACTATTACTATCACTTCACCAAAACCTCACAACAATAAATGAATAAAGTTGCAAGATACAAAATCAACATACAAAAAAAAAACTGGATCTCTGTATACTAACAACAAACAACATGAAAGGAAATTAAGAAATATTCTCATTTATAAATGCATCAAAAATGAATAAAGTAGTTGGGGATAAACTTAACCAAGGAGATGAAGACTTGTACACTGAAAACTATAAATCACTGAAAAAAAAAAAGACACAAAGAAATGGGTGGGCAGCCCAATTCACAACAGATTTGATATTGTTAAAAATGTTCATACTTCCTAAAGAAATCTACAAAGGTAATGCAGCATATACAAAACACCACTGGCAATTTTTATAGAAATAGTGATCTTGAGAAAAAAGAACGAACTGCATGCATCATTCAGCCTTGTTTTAAAATGTATTACAAAACTATAGTAATTAAAACAGTATGGTACCAATAGGTCACTGGAATACAAGAGGGATCCCCCAAATTAATCTACATATATGCAGTTAACTGATCTTTGACAAGAGTGTCAAGAATATACAGGGGAAAGAAAAATGTCTCCAAAAATTAGTTTTGGGAAAAGTGAGTATGCAAATACAAAAGGACAAAACTGGAACCCTAGCTTACACCACAGACAAAAGCATCAAGTCAAATTGAATTCAATATTTTAAATGAGTCCTGGGACTGTGAAACTTCTAGAAGAAAATAGAGAGGGACGTTTCATGACACTGGGCTTGGCAGTGATTTATTAACTATGACATCCAAAGCACAAGCCACAAAAGCAAATGAGAATAATGGAATCACATTAAGTTACAAAGATTCACAGCAAAGGCTACCCAACCTCCTTTAAATCCAGTCTACTCATCTACAAAATGGAAAAATCAATACCTACCCTCTCAGGGTCTTCAGTTCAAAATAATTAAAATATATAAACAACGTCTGGCAAAAGGAACTCAACAAAAGGCACTCATTATTATTAGTGAGCTTCTTTTTCACTTTTTCTTTTTAGTTGGAACTAATTACAATGAGTAGGAACATAGGATTTAGTCATACCAAGTTGGGAAGAGAAACAGAAGGGGTCAGCGCTGTCCCTAGTGGGTGAAGCTGCAGCCTGTGACAGCAGCAGCCCATATCAGAGAGCCAGTTCGAGTCCAGGTGGCTCTGCTTCCTAGCCAGCTGCCGCTAATGCACCTGGGAAAAGACCAGAAAATGGCCCCAGTGCTTGGGCCTCTGCCACCAACTGGAAGACCAGGAAAGGAGTTCCAGGCTCCTGGCTTCGGGGTGGCCCAATTCCTGGCCACTGAGCCATTTGGGGAGTGAACCAGAGGATGGAAGATCTTTCCTTCTCTCTTTCTCTGTTTCTATGAAATGTTGCCTTTCATACATAGAGTTTTAAAAAAATGGGAGAAAACCAAAACTGCTATGTTTTTCGCTCAACCATTCCCTTCTTTTTTGTGTGTGGGTTTTTTTTTTTTTTCTTTTTTTGACAGGCAGAGTGGACAGTGAAAGAGAGAGATAGAGAGAAAGGTCTTCCTTTTTGCCGTTGGTTCACCCTCCAATGGCCACTGAGGCCAGCGCGCTGTGGCCGGTGCATCGCGCTGATCTGAAGCCAGGAGCCAGGTGCTTCTCCTGGTCTCCCATGGGGTGCAGGGCCCAAGGACTTGGGCCATCCTCCACTGCCTTCCCGGGCCATAGCAGAGAGCTGGCCTAGAAGGGGGGCAACCGGGATAGAATCCGGCGCCCCGACCGGGACTAGAACCTGGTGTACCGGCGCCGCAAGGTGGAGGATTAGCCTATTGAGCCGCGGCGCCAGCCATCAACCATTACCTTCTTGAGAGTGACAACATGGACACAGGGAAGAGTCAAGCTAAATTGGTGATTTTTCTTGACACTTTCAACTTGTATCAACATAAGAGGAATGGAGAATATGAGCTTTTTCCTGAAACTATACCCAGAATAATGCAAATAACAAAAATACTATAACATCATGCATGTGTAATATCACCTCAAATTTTAATGACTTTCAAAATTTTTTACAGATGTGGAAAGAGAAAACAAGAGGGTATAAATGAGCTGACAATTAGAGTTTATTCAATTAAAATCTGGTGACCTGAGAACATATGGTTTTGATTGTGAAAAGAGTAAGCAGGAAGGAGACTAAAATATCAATATTCCTATTAGGGTCCAGATCTTTCTACTACATCGTAATGTATAAAAATGGCTGTAGTCTATGTTTTCTTGGTTTTCTGGCAGGAATGCAAACTGGCTTAATACAGTAATTCATATCGTTAACAGCTTAAAGGATAAATAACACCTGATCACCTCTGCACATGCAAAATAATAACAATTCAATAAAATTAGTATCTGTTCATGATAAAAAAAAATAATCTTAGCAAATTAGGAACAGAAAGGAATGCCATATTCCTAACAGGTTAATAAAGGATAGCTATACTCATTATAAAAACCTTTAGAAAATAATATTTCTAACGGTGCAATGTTAAAACACTGTATGTAAGAGCAAGAACAAGCTAAGAATTTCCCTTGTCGCTACTTCAGTTGGAGATACTAGTGAGCACAGTAAGATAATATTTATATATGAGGGTACTTCAAAAAGTTTATGAAAAAATCAAGATACGTTTATTTTTATGCATAAAGGCTTAGTAATTTGACAGTAGGATGGAATGTTCTCTCTTTTTTCAGATACATTTTATTTAGTTGAAAGGCAAAGTGACAGAGGGAAGGACAGGCAGAGACAGAAAGGGATCTTCCATCCACTGTTTCACTCCCCAAATGGCCACAACAGCTGGGGCTGGGCCAGGCTGAAGACAAGAGCCTGGAACTCCATCCAGGTCTGCCACGTGGGTAGCAGAGACCCAAGAACGTGAGCCATCTACTGCTGCCTTCCCAGGTGTATTAGCAGGGAGCTAGATGGAAAGCAGGGCAGCCAGGACTTGAACTGGTGCTCCAACATGGGATGCCAGCATCACAAGTGGTGGCTTGACCCCATTGCACCACAACATCCAGGCTGGAATGTCTACTCTGATCACCACTAAACGTTCTATTGCTAGAAATAAATAGGTAGAGGGCCGATGTTGTGGCACACTTGGCTAATCCTCCACCTGCGGTGCCAGCACCCCGGGTTCTAGTCCCGGTTGGGGCGCCGGGTTCTAGTCCCAGTTGCTCCTCTTCTAGTCCAGCTCTCTGCTGTGGCCAGGGAGGGCAGTGGAGGATGGCCCAGGTGCTTGGGTCCCTGCACCCACATGGGAGACCAGGAGAAGCACCTGGCTCCTGGCTTTGGATCGGCACAGCACCGGCTGTGGTGGCCTTTAGGGGAGTGAACCAACGGAGGAAGACCTCTCTCCCTGTCTCTCACTGGCTATAACTCTCTCTCTGTCTTTCTCTCTCACTGTCTAACTCTGCCTGGCAAAAAAAGAAAAAAGAAATAGGTAGAGACTGCATGCATATTTGTGTATCATCATTTACATTTTCCATGAGCTTTTTGAAGTACTGCCATATGTATATAGGAATTGAAATAAATAAAAAAAAAACTGTCATCATTTACCACTGATGTAAAACTCCAAAGAATCAAAGGGTGAATTAACAGATGAGCTTAAAAAGATTAAACAATTAAACATTTTTAAATGTTATATGTTAAAACTACCACTGCAATAGTTATTCTTAGGAATAAATCTTAGTACATATAGGTGCTTTATGAAGAAAATGAGAAAAAAAAACTAGAAGACTCAGACACCTAATAAATGGATACCTCAATAATTCATGGACAAGAAGACTCGAACAGTAAAAATGTTAATCTTCCTTAAAGTAATCCAGACATTCAATGCAATACCACTGAAAATCCCCAAAGGGATATTATATAAAACTGGATGAATTAAGCGTACAATCTCTATGGATAGACACATAAAGTGCAAGAAAATCTAAGTTGCTCCTGAAGAACAACTTGGAAAGAGAACTTGTTTTGCAGACACATTTTTTATGAAGCTACAGTAGTTAAGACAGTGAGAAAAAGTTTTAGAATAAATAGGAATGAAATTAGACAGATAAACGAGGCAGCATGGTACATTTTAGGCTTTTATTTAGTGAGAAAGATGCATAGGAGAGTGAGAGCTTTGTTTAGGGGAGTGAGGTGAATGGGGGTTCATACCGAGCACCAGGTACCAGCCATGTGGATGAGCATCTAGGCCAGGAAGCCTAGAGCACATGGCCCGAAGGCCATGTGCCCTGGAGGCGCGGGGCTACAGCTAGCCCCTTCCTAGCAAGAGGCCAGGGAAAAAGAGCAGCCCGGCTTTTAACCCACTCCAAAGGGGTGTGGTTAATTACCTGATTGGCTGGTGGGCACCCAGGTGTGGCTAGATAGGGGAATGAGACCACTCAGGGGCGTGGCAAAGGCATCAGGTAGGGGCATGAGGTCATAAAGGGGCGTGGCAAAGGCATGGTCTTCCCGTTCACAAATTTAACAATTTTAACCTGTATGCCTGCCTACTTCATTCCCCCCTCAGAGACTCCAGACCTTAAGGGGATGTTGATGGGCGTCAAGTCACCATCTTCTGTAGCTACTTTCTGCTGATTAGGGGCGCAGACCCTGCCTGTTCTCGGTCTGGAAGTTTAAGCACCTCATGTGCTTTCTCCGTTCGGGCCGAAAAGTCCTCTATCCATCCTGTAAAAGTATCAATAAAGACTAGAAGGTACCTATAATTGCTTGTTGACAGCATACTGATAAAATCAACTTGCCAATCTACACCTGTTTATGCTCCCCTCCTCTGCACTGGAGTCAACAGAGGAGGTGGCCTTATGTGGTGAGGGTTTTTCTGTAAACATAGCGGCCAAGAGCAAGTCACTTCCTTTATGACCATATTTAGTCCCTTTCCTCCAAAAGCTCGGGAGACCAGTTGTACTAAGGCATCTCTTCCCAGGTGGGTAGAGTTATGTATCTCCTTTGTAATTTTCCATTGAGTGGCCATTGGTAGCATAATTCTATGATTTAGCATCCACCATCCATTTGCATTTTTAGTATAGTCTCGCTGTTGGGCCCATTCATTCTCAGGCTCCGTACAGTGAGGTTCCTTAACCCCTTCCACAGATTGAGATATAAGGGCCATTTCCAAACTTTCCTGTGTAGCTGCTCTATCTGCTAACGCATTTCCCTGGTTAACATAATTATCTCCCTTCTGATGTCCCTTGCAGTGGATGATGGCCACTTCTAATGGCTCCAGTACTGCCTGAAGTAGAGCCAGTATCTCTTTTCCATATTTAACAGGGGAACTCTTTGCAGTCAGTAAGCCCCTCTCTTTCCAGGTTGCTGCGTGTACATGTAACACAAGGAAAGCATATCTGGAATCTGTACATATATATTAACTCACTGGTCTTTTCACAGTTGTAAAGCCCTAATCAATGCAATAAGCTGCACCTTTTGGGCTCAAGTATTGTGTGGTAGTGCTTAGATTTCTATTGTCTGCCTTTCTAACTCCTTCCTTCATGTAGCTGCTGCCATCAGTAAACCATGCGACATCTGGATTTTCCAGGGTTTCATCTCATAGGTCTGACCTACTAGAGTACATCTGCCTAATTCAGGAATTCTTCCTAACAACCGTCAGATAGAATTCCCTATACAACACACAAATGTATAATCCCTAAAGAAAGAATTTATAAGTTTGACTACATTACAACGAAGAATTTCTGTTCACCAAAAATAATTATATTAATAATGAAAATTTAAGCTCCTAAATAGTACATTTTTAACCAACAAAGGATGTCACTATAGACAAACAACTAACAGAAAAATGTACAAAAGGCAAGAAATAGTATTTTACAGGAGAGGAAATGCAAATGTCCAAGGACCAAAAGTGTCCTACTTCAATGATAAGTAGGAAAATAACAAAAACAGGGGCTAGTTTTATGGTGCCATGGGTTAAGTCACCTCCAGAAATGCCAGCATCCCACATGGGCTCTGGTTCAAGCCCTGGCTTTTCTACTTTGAATCCAGCTCCCTGCTAATGTTCCCAGCAAAGCAGCACAGAAAATGGCCCAAGTGCTTGGGAGACCTGGATGGAGTTCCCGGTTTCTGGCTTTGGGCTGGCCCAACTCTGACCACTGCAGCCATTTAGGAAGTGAACCAGTACACAGAAGATCGATCTATCTCTCTCCTCCTTTCCTCCCTCAATCGCTCTTTCAAACAAATAAATCAATCTTTAAAAAAAGAAAGAGAAAATAACAAAAATAATTTCACACATAGATTAATCATGTTACACTCTATCAGCAGTTTCTAAGTTCTGATGAAGATACAGATAAAAAGAAAAAAAATCATCAAGTGATCCTTGTCCACTGCTGGTTAGAGATTAAATTAGTACAGTCTCTTTTGCAACATTTGGCTTAACTCAAGTTGTGTTTTCCTAAGATCCAGCAATTCCACTCTTTGATATAAATCCTGGAGAAATTTGCAATTGACTGAAATTAGAATTCCAGACTTGCCCACACCACATTGTCATACTACCAAAAATCTGGACTTAACCCAGATGTTCACCAACAGTAGAATGAATGAATACCTTGCTTTATATTCACAGTTAAATGCTACATCAATGTGAAGAAACCTCAAAGATAATATAAGTTAAAGAAAGAAAGGAATACATAGAGGATGATTCCATTTACATAAGGTTCAAAAATAGGCAAAACTAAATATATTTAATATAATTTTTGTGGAGATAGCAACATAGTACAGTTACCAAGAAAAGCAATGAAATGATTAACATGAAACACAGACTGGCTGCCACCTCCAGGGAGGTACAGTCAGGCAGGGGCACCAGGGGATTCTTCATGCTGCTAACGTTGTCTTCTAACCAGTCTAATAGGTACACTGACATTTCTCTTCTTACACTGCACATAGGTTTAATATCTCATTTTGTGTGTATGATGTAGTTCCTCCCATTTAATAAAAGAAACAGGCATGTTCTGCTTGAACCCATGAGTAATGCTAAAAGTAAGGGCCAGAGTGTCCAGACAGTGTAGTGTGGAGTCATAAAATAAAGACAAGTAAACAAATGCATTAAGCATCCTCTCTGTTCACATGGCTGGGGGCAGACAAAATAATAAGGCCAGGTGCGGGGTTTTGCAGCCAGTGCAATATCTCTGCAAGGTATTGCAACCCATAGTTCACTGACCCTAGATACAGGGATGATTATCACACTCCCGTCACGCACAGCAGAACCTGGTCCCCAACTCTGGCAGATTCAAATGGACGAGCCAGTGAAATGAACGCCTTTAGTAGCCTTAACAACAACAAAGGGCCTAATAAAGATGTAAAGGTTTTTTCTCCACAACACTGAGCACGTTCTGCATTGTGTTAACCTGCTGACACGATTTGTAATGGCATAGAAAGGTCACTAAAGCCTAAATCCACTCAGTGAGATTCCCTACCATGATCTTCTCAAAAACACACGCTTTATTAAATATCAGCTCTCATCTAATTTCCAAGAAGGCCATCCAGAGGTTAGGGTGGGCTCAGGTGCGCCAAGCATGGCTATTATTGTGTCTTTCATTTGCATAGCATCTGCCCTCTGAATCACTCAGCGCGTTCTCTTCTGCCGGCCCACATTAGTCTCTGATCTACCCTGGCAACACAGGGAATCCCTGCTTCTTTGTAAATGAATAGCTTAAGTCAGACACAAAGAATTTTCTGTAATGAGATTAATTTCCATTTCTTTAAAGGAGCCATTCCAGGGAGGGTCAGCTTCCATTAACTGGGGCCTTGACACATTAACGTGGAAGTGGAAGAAATGAGGGGGCTCCCAGTATAAACAAAACATGTGGTTTTGCAAACCTTCCAGATTACCTGCGTGAGTGAGTCCCTTAGGGTGGCAGGAGAAAAGCTGTCCTAGGATTTCCCAGCCCCTCTGTGCGGTGGCCAGGAGCTGCTGGGATGCTGAACTTTTACTGAAGGCCCAATTCCCTCTGATTTGATAAAAAGTGAAGTGATGACAAAACTGTAAACCAAGAGGCTCATGTCGTAGCACAGTGGGTTAAACCACCACCTGCAACACCAACATCCCATGATCAAGTCCCTGATGCTCCACTTTCGATCCAGCCTCCTGCTAACATGCCTGGGAAAGCAGCTGAGGATGGCCAAAGTACTTAGGCCCCTGCCACCAACACGAGAGACCCAGAAAAAGCTACCGACTCCCGGCTTCAGCCCTGCCAGCCCTAGCTGTTGCGGCCTTTTGGGGAGTGAACCAGCAGATGGGAGATCTCTTTCTCTCTCTAACTCTTGCCTTTCAAATAAAATGTATCTTTAAAAGAACCTGCAAGTCGAAAAAACACAGGGGCCGGTCAAGAAAAAACACAGGGGCCGGTGCTGTGGCTCACTTGGTTAATCCTCCGCCTGCGGTGCCGGCATCCCATATGGGCGCCGGTTCTAGTCCAGATTGCTTCTCTTCCAGTCCAGCTTTCTGCTGTGGCCTGCGAGGACAGTGGAGGATGGCCCAAGTGCTTGGGCCCCTGCACCCGCATGGGAGACCAGGAAGAAGCACCTGGCTCCTGGCTTCAGATTGGCGCATTGCTGGCCGTAGCAATCATTTGGGGAGTGAACCAACAGAAGGAAGACCTTTCTCTCTGTCTCTCTCTCTCACTGTCTAACTCTATCTGTCAAATAAAAAAAAAAAAAAAAGGAAAAACACAGTCTGATTTGACTGTTTTGTTCTTTGTGGATGTAAAGAGGAGGCTTGTTTTCATTACTCTGCCCCATGTCTTCTTGAACTTTGCAGTTCAGTTTCCATGTTGTACGATTCCCAGTTCTAGACCAAGAGAATCTACTATACTTGGCTTATATTTTGTAACAGGACAGAGTCCTATGTCAAAGGGCTCACCTTTATCCACTGGAGCCAGAGTGACAGGCACTATGGAATGCATTTGCATACCTTGTCTGGCTATGGCAGGGGCTGCACAATGCTGGCTGTCTCTTAGAAGGAGTTTGGGAGAGAAGAACAGACAAGAATACGGAAATATTTTGTTTAATTCACATTGTAAAGAATAAAAATTCCATCTTAATGAGAACAAATACCTTGCATACTAACAGGCACACAAACTCAATATAATACGCTTTCAAAATAGCTGTATTATTTGGAAAGCAATTTCCGAAAATGGGATGCAACATTTCATATTGGGTCAAAATAAGCAAGGGCAGTAATCTGGGACGGGCAGTAGAAGGTTACAGCTCTCTCTGCCTCAGCACTTTCTTAGGAACACGTTTATTACTATTTCCACCTTTTTAATTACTTAACAAGAGGAGTCTGCCTGGCTATAAGAGAAGTGCAAACATGAATCACCTGGCCCGGCAGGGGAGCTACTGCAGTCACAGCTCACCCCCTACTCCCACCGGAAGGAAAACGGAGCCAAGAGGCACCGTGTGATGCGCGCCAAGTCATAAACACTTTGCTGGATGAGTGTATTTCCTGTAAAGGCCTGCAGCCAAAGCAATAAAATTCTGGCTTGACCCAACAGAGCTACTGACAAGCAGGAACATGCAGATGAGAACCCAAGCCTGGAGCTCGACAGAACGAGCCAGTTCTCGGCCTGCTGCTCAAAGGTGAGGAGTGAAACCCCTTTGACCAGTAGGAGGGCCTCTCTGCTGCCCCTCAGCCCCCTGGCTGTCTCCCTGGAAAGGCCATCCTGTCCTAGCTTCTGTCAGGCTCATGGCTCTAGCTCTCTAGACATCCCCTTTCTGATCTCTGTGCTTTTTGCTATGGTTTGAATGCGTCCCTTCAAAATTTCTGTGTGGGAAACTTAACTCCCAAACACTATGTGGCTGATATCTGGGGGTAAGGTCCTGGGGAGATAATCAGGATTAGATTAGATCACAAGGGAGGGGGCCCTGTGACATTGGTGGCTTTATAAGAAGACGAGACCCAAGCTAGCACCCTTCCCATTACCGTGTGATGCCCTCCACCACATTATGAGTCAACAAGAAGGCCTTCACTCAGTGTAGCCCTGCAACCTGGAAATTTGCAGACCGCAGAACTGCAAGAAATAGGTTTCTTTTCCTTATAAATTACCTCACCAGAGGTTTCCAGTTATCGTCACACAAAAGAGACTAAGAAAATCTTTGGTAGTTTTCTTTAAAAACTACCAAAGTCCATCTTATAATGCCTGTATTACTCAAATGATCCCAGATGTATCAATATAAGCAGTTGGTACCTCTGTTTCCTTATTAACACGAAAAGGTGAAGCCAGTGCTGTGGTGTAGAAAGGTAAGTCTCTACCTGCAGGGCTGACATCCCATATCAATGCCAGTTCAAGTCTTGATTGCTCCATTTCTGATCCAGCTCCCTGCTATGTGCCTGGGAAAGCAGCAGAGGATGTCCCAAGTGCTTGGGCCCCTGCACCCAAGTGGCAGACCCAGAAGAAGCTCCTGGCTCCTGGTTCTGGCATGGCCGAGTTCTGGCTGTTGAAGCCATTTGGGGAGTGAACAAGTGGATAGAAGACCTCTCCCCCCCCCCCCATCTCTCTGTATTTGCCTTTCAAATAAAATAAATAAATAAATCTTTTTTAAAAAAAAAAACATGAACCAGGGCCGGCGCTGCGACTCAATAGGCTAATCCTCCGCCTGCAGCACCGGCACACAAGCACACAGGGTTCTAGTCCGGGGCGCCAGATTCTGTCCCGGTTGCCCCTCTTCCAGGCCAGCTCTCTGCTGTGGCCCGGGAGTGCAGTGGAGGATGGCCCAAGTGCTTGGGCCCTGCGCCCGCATGGGAGACCAGGAGAAGCACCTGGCTCCTGGCTTCAGATCAGCGCGGTGTGCCTGCCGCAGTGGCCATTGGAGGGTGAACTAACAGAAAAAAGGAAGACCTTTCTCTCTGTCTCTTTCTCTCTCTCTCTCACTGTCCACTCTGCCTGTCAAAAAATTAATTAATTAATTAATTAAAAAAAAAAAAAAACCATGAACCAGATGTGATGAGAAAAAGAGAGATCAAGCACTTAGTATCAAAGCAAATCTGCTCACAGATGCCTTCCCACAAAGACACTGGGGGCAGCTGCATTTTCCATGGTGCTTTTCTTTCAGTGGAGAATGGCCCTTTCTATTCATACTTCTATCCAAATTGAGAAGACCAAGTGAGACCAAGAGGACCCACTGGTTTTCCTTATAACTGTCCTGCTTCACTGATGTGTGTCACTTTTCAGGTTCATGTGAGCATTTGAATTCAGGAGTCAGGATGTAGCAGAGACACTGGGAAACTTTTCCTGTGCAGGACCAGAGAATACATACATACGGCTTTGTCAGACATGAAGCTGCAGTTGCAACTATTCAACTCTTTCTTGATAAAGTGAAAGCAACCCTGGATTGATGAGTGGACATGATGTGCTCCAAGAAAATTTAATTTGCAAAAACATGTGTTGGGTTGGATTTGGCCCCTAGGCCATCCAAATTTCTGATCCAGTTTATTTATCCCCCTCATTTTACCAATAAGAACACCCAGATAATATCAGGTGCTAGTTTATGGAAGAACTAATGCTATGACCTCAGCTTTCAACACCCAAAAGCCCAGTATAAAAAATGTCACCATTCACTGATGTCTGAAGTCCAGTCTCCATGAATCTCATCCTTGAACAGTTCACCCGAGCACTTAAGCACAGTCATGCATATGTTACTTCTGTTGCCAGATTGCAAGTCCCCTGTCTTCTATGCTTTTTGTATTTCCCCACAGTATTCCCCAAAAGCATTTTACGTAGAGTAGATGCTTATTAAGAACATGTAGAACTTTGGAGTGGGGGTGGGGTCAAGTCAGGGGGACACAGGACACCTGGAATAGGTTCCAGTGAAATCAAGAGACACGGCAGGCAGTGAAGACAATGGTGGTCCACCCTGCAGATGAAGCGTCCTGGATTATTCACTCTAAGAACCAAGAGCCATCCATACTTTCTATACGGTCCACCTCTGCCCCATCACTCCAGTGGCCATGATCTGCTTTCACATCTGGTGAGCCCCTCTGCCACAGTTTACCCTGCCTTGCTGGACACAGTTGGAGCTGTAGGAAAAAGGAAGAAGGCAGAAGTAACGGGATTTAGCAAAGCAAGCCATAGGTGCCTTTCCCCCTTGGTAGTCTACAATGATTCGGCAGTTACGTGCCTTGGAAGGACTGCCCCATCACCTTTAGGGATGATTTCCTAAAATGGCAGCCTGGGTGATGTGCATATTCTTTCATATATATATACACAAATATCTTCCTGACTTTTTAAGAAAGGAAAAAAAATTAAAGAACATCCAGAAAGAGTTTTATACTAATAAAGGCTCCCAAAGAAGGAGAATTTGCTGCTATAACTGAATGTTTCTCTTTATAACGACTCTTATAATGAAAGCATGTTTGGGGCCGGTGCTGTGGCACAGCAGGTTAATGCCCTGGCCTGAAGCGCCAGCATCCCATATGGGCGCCGGTTCGAGTCCCAGTTGCTCTACTTCTGATTCAGCTCTCTGCTATGGCCTGGGAAAGCAGCAGAAGATGGCCCAAGTCCTTGGGTTCCTGCACCCGTGTGGGAGACCCGGGGGAGGCTCCTGGCTCCTGGCTTCGGATCGGCTCATCTCTGGCTGTTGTGATCATTTGGGGAGTGAACCATCGGATGGAAGACCTCTCTCTCTCTCCCTCTCCTCTCTCTGTGTAACTCTTTCAAATAAATAAATAAATCTTTAAAAAAAAAAAAGAAAGTATGTTTACCCCATTTTGGAAGTGAGGTAACTAAAGAGACTGAGTAACTTGCCCAGTGTCAGGCTACAGAATGTGGGAGCCAGACTTTAAACAGAATCATCATAACCCTTCTTGCTTCAGCCGCCCTAACTTCTCCCAGCTCTACAGCTATCAACTCATTTGCCTCCTTAAAGCCCTTGGCTACAAACACCAATGTCCACCTACTGGGAAATAAGTAAGTTTCCTCAGATCAGATACATGCACGTCCAGAAAGGAGCCCCCAGCCTGGAGGGAATTCAGAGGAGAACCGTATGAATAATTAAGGGCCTAGAAGGGATTGATCTGTCATGAAAGATTAGAAGAATTCAATACATGTAGCTTGGCTAAGCTGAGACCAAGGGAGGAGGCGGCTGGGGGTGGGGACATGCAGCAGGAGACTGAATTCATCTCTGTATAGGTGGATTTTCCACTTGCTACCACACAAAGAAGCAAGAGGAAGTCATAAGAAGGGGAAGGATCAAGGATGATCTCTCAAGGAAAAAAATTGGCCTAGAATTCAAAGAGGAGCTTGGTCCAGACGCCGTAAATGAAAGTATAAAAGTCCAATAGCTCTGTATTTTCTCTTTTTAAAAGCAATGCATTTCCTTTGCAAAATATTAAATTCAAGGTCCTGGCCACATCGCTCCAAGCTTGTGGTCTTCCCCGTATCCTTCACACCTGGAATTCAATCGACTGAACCAAGAGAGTCAACTATAAATTATCCAAGAGAGAGCAGGCCTGGAGGTGTGTCAGGCTCACCTGAGTACCAAATGTGCAAGGCCTGGCACCACACATTACATAAACGTCCATCCTTGATTCATTCAGCCAAGGTCACATACAGGATCAGCCAATACACAAGTGTACTTCGACTCCAAGCCAGCTTTATATTTACTTGTTCTTAAAGTAATTTTGTAAGCCAAGCATTGGATAAAAGTGTTTCCTACAGTGGTGACCAGGGCAGATTTGGTGCCTGTCATCCTGGGACATTTAATGTAACGGGGAAGACCTACATTAACATGATGCACACACAGGTGGGAAATACCATGAAGGAAAAAAGAATGTGGTGTTTATGATGCTATCAAACTGGGGACATCTTCATCTGCTGCAACAGGACAGAAAGGACAGAGAAAGTAAGGCCTGGACGCTAAATAGGAGTGTAGTGAAGAATTAACATGGAAGAAAAGAGGGATTTCACCTCTCCCCCTTGCCACTGAAAGCCGATCGTAGGGCCCCTAGAATGTCAGGCTTGGTAAGCCTCTTTGCCTGCCCGAGGGCTTCGGCCACAAAACAGTCAAGTAGTGGGATTTACTATGGGAGCTTTGGGCCCCGTTGTATTCATTGTCCAACCTCCAGGAGGGGTGGACACCAAGTATCAGCCATGTGGGAAGTGTATGCCTGAAGTCTGGATGCTCCTGACTCAAGGTGAGCTTCCTGGTGGGCAACATTGTGCATATTTTCACACATAAGAAACTCTGCTAAGAACTCTGTCTTGAATGTTAAGAATCAAGCTTAACATATATGTAACACAGAATCATGCCAGAGTCACAAAAGAGCGACACAGTAAAAGCTGCTGTCTCCATACAATGCACTGACTGAGGTCTTCTTACTTTGTATTCAAGGAATGCTCTCCAAACAGAGCATCATGGTTAAGAGAGCCATGTGTCTAGAGTCAGACTTGAGACTCCAACTCTGCCACGGACCAGCCGTGACCTCTATGTACTTTAGCTTCCCCAGGACATCGTGGAGATGATAATAACAGGGCCAACTTTATATGGGTTTTGTGAGGCTCTAAATCAGGTCGCATATAAGGACATTTTTTCCATACTGCTTTACACAAAATTATTTCTCAAAATATAATATCAGGAGAAAGGAGAATGGTAGGACAAAAGCACCATCAGGTATCTAGCCGCCAAATCCAGAAGCCACAGTCATTCTGTCTTGGGTTCCAATATGGTAGAACTGTTTAAATCCTATTTCCAGAAGCGGTTAACGTGAGGATATGTTCTTAGGGGGCAGGAGCAGAATACGTGTGAATTCTGACTGCTAGTGGTCAGGTGATCACCATTGCAGGACACTGCCACAGAGCCAGAACTCGCTCAGGAGTAAGACCTATTCCAAGGCTCCAACTCCAGAGAGAGGGACCCTGAAAGCAACATTTGGCAGCAGGACCCTTCAGAAAAATGACTTTGATCCTGGAGCAGGGGACAAGGAAACTAGACATTCCAAAGAAGGATGCCCCAAGCATGAGCTATTCTTCAAACAGAGTCAACCCAAAGTGCCCAAGCTTACCCTGCCCTGGGAGATGCTGGCCTTGCCTACACAGCAGAATCCTCTGCAGAGATTTCCAGAAATGCCTGTGCCCATGTTCCACCTCAAGGCACCACAATCAGAACCAGACTATTGGCGATTTTTTAAAAAGCTTCCTCCAGCCCCTTACCCCTCTGATTCCAATGCGGAAGGCCTCTGCTTTCCAGTCCCCCCAGGTGCAGCACACAGGAATCACCGGGCATTCTGGGTAAAATGCAGATGCTGATTCAGCAGGTGAGGGTAGGACTCAAGACTGCATTTCTAACAAGCTCCTAGGTGCTGCTGCCAGTGGTCAGTGCACAGTGGACTTTGGAGTTTGGCAGCCTGGGCAGCCCTGGGAGTGAAGCCTGAAGTGGGTGCTTGGTAATTGCAACTTGGCGACTAGGTCTTTGGGCTGGGAAGTGTGCCTCAATCCAAGGCCCTGCTGAACAAGAAGGAAAAGAACAGAAGTCCACCATGTCCTTCTCAGGACGGGCAGGACCCTGGGGTGGACCTAAGGCTGCATACAAGAGCAGTCAGTAAATTCATCTCTGCAGCACTGGGGCAGCATGACATTCGAGAAGCATTTGTGGCTGGAATGAAGAGATCTAGGATTTATAAGTAAAAAGAGGTACAGGATGGCCAGCGCCATGGCTTAACAGGCTAATCCTCCACCTTGCGGCACTGGCACACCGGGTTCTAGTCCCCGTTGGGGCGCCGGATTCTATCCCGGTTGCCCCTCTTCCAGGCCAGCTCTCTGCTATGGCCCAGGAGTGCAGTGGAGGATGGCCCAGGTCCCTGGGCCCTGCACCCGCATGGGAGACCAGGAGAAGCACCTGACTCCTGGCTTCGGATCAGCGCGATGTGCTGGCCGCAGCGGCCATTGGAGGGTGAACCAACGGCAAAAAAGGAAGACCTTTCTCTCTGTCTCTCTCTCTCACTGTCCACTCTGCCTGTCAAAAAAAAAAAAAAAAAAAAAGAGGTACAGGAAACAGGTGTACAGAAAGCAGTGTCTGTCCCCTCCACCCCCATTCCCATAAATCCCAGGCCCTGGAAACAATAATTCACTCTGCATCTGTCTATGATTTTTATTATGTAAGCACCTCTTTGTATTTTTACATTACTGCAATGAAATACCCGAGAAAGATACTTTGAAGGAAAGAAAGAGGGTTTATTTGGCCTCCTAAGTCTGGAAGTTCAATTGGGTTAGCCTCTGATGAGAGCAGCAATGATGGAGTGTGGAGCAGAGGTGGAGGGAGGATCACATGGAGATACAGAAAACAGACAGAGTAGCTGAGACCAATTCAGGCTTTTATACCCTCTCACTAGGACTACCTTCCATGGGCAAAGCCCCAAGGACCTCGCACCAGGCCCATCCCCTACACAGCAAAAGTGGATTAAGTTTCCACTCTCTTTGTGCCATTAACTTAGGATTTTGAGATTTAAAGTTCTGCATGAGTTCTTGTCAAACTCATCTCAAACTATAGCACTCATTTAAATAGAATCACATGATATTTGTCTTCTATATAACGTCCTGAAGGGTCATCCATGCCATAGCACGTATCATAAATTCCTTTCCTTTCCAAGTGGAATCACATTCCATCGTATATGCTTTTTTGTTTTCCATATTTTGCTTATCCATCCAGCTTCAATGGACTTAGGTGACTTCCACCTTTTGGCTACTGTGAACAATGCTGCCGTGAATACAGGTGTAAAAACATCTCTTGGAGACCCTGCTTTCAATTCTTTGAGGTACATATCCAGAATTTCTGGATCATATACTAATTCTATTTTTAATTTTTTTTTTGCTAAACTACCATACTGTATGCCATAATAGCTGTACCATTACACACTCCCACCAAAAGAGCACACAGTGTTCCAATTTCTCCACATCCTCAACAATACTTGCAACTTGCTGTGCTGACTTTTGATCATAGCCATCCTAATGGGTATGACAAGGTAGGTCGTTTTGACTCCGACTTGTAGTTCCCTCATGCTTATTGATGGTGAGAGCACTCACTTTGGTAAAGATGGCAAAAGCTCATTCTTGGCACATGCAGGCAGCTTCTTATGATCTACTACTTCACTGCACACTCTCACATGCTATTTGCCAAAGCCCTTCACAAATATTTGCTTTAGTTTACCATCAGGCTTGACTCAAGAAGATACGCCATTGCTCTGTCACTGCTTCAGAGTTTGGCCAACCGCGGTGACTGTCCGGCTCATGAATATCACGGTGAGGCCTACCTGTCTGTATCCCTCCAGACCTGTCCACCATCATGCTAATGACTGTCTGCTTGTGGGCTCTGCTTCCCAGCAGTGTTGAGAATCCCCTCTCCCCACAGCGCATGTGACAAGTGCAAAACCAAAGTGTAAAATGATCCATCCTAACGCAGCTCTCACCCAGCTCATGAGGAGAGGCTGGGTGAGTACCTGGCTGCCTCTCTCAGGGACTCCCAGAGCAAACTGGCTTGCTAACTCCTCTCTTTCTGGCTTCCTTTTTCTCCCTGCATCCCCTCCCCACTTCCCCTGTAAGTGCTTCCTCCTAAATAAACAAGCTTGCCTGGAACCTTTGCCTTGGGGGTTGCTTCTTTCCTTTGACACTTGTTACTAGCAGGTGCCTACTCTTGGTTGGTGTGAAATAAAGCGACAGATTTTAGGTCGGTAGAAATGTTCAGGAGAGTCTGGGCTTTTCCCTGACCTACTTCCCAGATTCCACTGTCAACATTTCCTCCAAATACGCATGTGCCTCAAGGAGATCTCTGTGCCCCCCCCACCACACCTCTAATTACGAAGTGTATCAAGGCAGCAGGTCACAGGAAGTTGCCTAGATTAGGCATCTAAGTAAATGTTTTTGCATCGTTTCCTGTTAATGTAGGTTACAGTGTTGTTATACTGGGGACTTATATTGGAACCCACATTTCTCTCACGATAAACATCTTTACAAGGATACTTCAGAAAGTTCCTAGGGAAAAAAAGAATTAAAAGATAAGCTTATTTGGGTGCAAAAACTTGAAGCCACTCATAGTTTTCCTTTTTCTTTTTTTTTTTTTTTTTTTTGACAGGCAGAGTGGATAGTGAGAGAGAGAAAGACAGAGAGAAAAGTCTTCCTTTGCCATTGGTTCACCCTCCAATGGCTGCCACGGCCGGCGCACCGCACTGATCCGATGGCAGGAGCCAGGTGCTTCTCCTGGTCTCCCATGGGGTGCAGGACCCAAGCACTTGGGCCATCCTCCACTGAACTCCCTGGCCACAGCAGAGAGCTGGCCTGGAAGAGGGGCAACCGGGACAGAATCCAGCTCCCCGACCGGGACTAGAACCCTGTGTGCCGGTGCCGCAAGGCGGAGGATTAGCCTATTGAGCCGCAGCGCTGGCCATTAGTTTTCCAGTAATATGCATTTCCATAAACTTTTTGAAGATGTGACATATGTATAGGTTTCAAAATTTTTTCAATTTTATTTTTTATTTACTGAAAGGCAGTGAGACAGAGACAGGCAGACAAGGAGAGATCTTCTATCTGCTGGTTCACTCCCCAAATGCCCACAACAGCTGAGACTAGGTCAGGCCAAAGCCAGGTTCTAGAAACTCAATGGAGTTTTCGCACATGGGTGTCAGGGACCCGAATGCTTGAGTCATCCACCACCTATTATTTCCCAGGCTGTATGTTAGCAAGAAGCTGGAATCAGTAGTGGAGCCAGGACTTGAACTCGGGCAACAGCATTTAATAAGCAGGCATCCCAAGGGGCATCTTAACCACTGTGCCAAACTCCCTTGTTTCAAACTGTTTTGCACCAAAATAAACTTTATATTTTAGTTCCATTTTCCACCCACTTGTTGCAGTAGGCTCAGAGAGTTGAATGCTAGTCAGAACATTCCGACCAGTCCTGAACGTGAGATCTTTTGTGTGCTGAGCTCCTCACCCCCTTCTCTTCTCCACAGGTCTCAAAGTCAGTGGCAAAATCTGCGTGGCAAAGTATCCGAGGCCCATCAGCCACGGTTTCTCCTCAGCCCAAGGGCAGCCTCTGACAAAAGCTGAAGGGCAAGGACGATCTTCTGTCTTCCCAACAAAGGAGGCCTTGCTCGGTGAAGTTTAATTTCTGATGTCTCAGCTACAGTTCAATGCAGCCATTTTTGAAGAGCATCCCAAGTCTACTGATGGCCAAATTGATACCAACTGTAAACTTTTAAGCTTCTCATCCAAATCTCTTTAATTAGTCTTGAATGACGCTCTTTTAAATTAACTTGGGGAAGAAAAGGGAGAGAAATGCGCCAAAGATAACTCGCCAACGAGGATTTACACCAGTCTTTGTTTCATTTTCTCTGGCACAGACACTGACTACCAGTTTTTGTGTGTGTGTGTGTTTTTTTTTTTCCCCTTGAGGAAAGTAGTGAGAATGTGAACAGCGGTCTGGATTTTTCTTGTTCTGTTACCATAATTAGAAAAATAGACTAAAATTATGCAGGAACAGATTGAGGGGAAAATGCAGCCCTGCTTTCATATGAAAAAGCTCACTCCTTTTTAAATTCAAAGAATTCTCTCCTCCTGCACATCTTTCATCTCCAAGTAGTTACTGGACCTCTTTTAAGTATCTTTTTGGGTTTAATGACAAGTGTATTTTTCATAAAGGTCCAAGCATTGAGGGAAAAGTGTGTTCATGGTCATCGTTACTGTATGTTAACAGACAGCATACTAATACCCTGGGGTCTTCCCCGTAGAAGCAGGCCAAAGACCACCACCCCACAGTCAGTCACAGGGTTCTGACAAAATCAGGTCGCGACAAAGAAACCAATTATATTGGTTTCAAATAAATTAAAAATGTGACTTAAATAGCCCATTGGTTAGTCATCCTATGTTACACTGTCTGAGGGCTGCAGCCATTACTGGGAAGAACTGTGGAAATTCTTTCAGTAAGTACACACCTTTTTAAGTATGTGAAGAGTTACTCAAGGATTCAGCAGTATTTCCTCTCTGACACTTCCCTTTCTTTCTAACCCATTCTTCCTTTGGAGGGGGAAAAAAAAGTGAGTTTTGTTGTAAGCCTGCATCCAAACCACAGTGAGTTTACAGATAAAGAAATTTAAGGACACAGACTTTCTTCACATTCGGTACTAGGACACCTGTCACAGAATTATCTGAAGTACTTAAAGAAAAACAAAATTGGCCGGCGCCGCGGCTCAATAGGATAATCCTCTGCCTTGCGGCACCGGCACACCGGGTTCTAGTCCCGGTCGGGGAGCCGGATTCTGCCCCGGTTGCCCCTCTTCCAGGCCAGCTCTCTGCTGTGGCCAGGGAGTGCAGTGGAGGATGGCCCAAGTACTTGGGCCCTGCAACCCATGGGAAACCAGGAGAAGCACCTGGCTCCTGCCATCGGAACAGCGCAGTGCGCTGGTCGCAGCGCGCCAACCGCGGCGGCCATTGGAGGGTGAACCAACGGCAAAAGGAAGACCTTTCTCTCTGTCTCTCTCTCTCTCTCTCACTGTCCACTCTGCCTGTCAAAAAAAAAAAAGAAAAAGAAAGAAAGAAAAAATTACGGGGGCCAGTGCTGTGGCACAGCGGGTTAACACCCTGGCCTGAAGCGCCAGCCAGCATCCCATATGGGTGCCAGCAAGACTCGGCTGTTCCACTTCTGGACCCAGCTCTCTGCTACAGCCTGGGAAAGCAGTAGAAGATGGCCCAAGTTGTTGGGCCCCTGCACCCACGTGGGAGACCCAGAAGAAGCTCCTGGCTCTTGGCTTTGGATCAGCACAGCTCTGGCTGTTGCAGCCAATTGGGGAGTGAACCAGCAGATGGAAGACCTCTTTCTCTCTCTGCCTCTCTTCTCTCTCTTTTAACTCTGACTTTTAAATAAATAAGTAAATCTTTAATTTGGTCTTTTCATTCCTTTCTTGATGCACTCAACTTGCCTGCATTCTATCTCTCTAAATGAACTTCTCTTGCTCAGCTTTAACTCTGCTGAGCACCTAACATAGGATTTAACACAATGGATCCTCAATTAATACATAATTCATAAACTCTACTCTCATATTCTTCATGTGTCACTTAGGTGGCTTCTGGCTTGGAAATTACTGTTGAGTTCTTCTGCACCGTTCCCTTCCACTGGTGGACCAAAAACAAAGTCCTCTGAAGCTGTGGACCTGGAGTCCTCCACAAGCCTCCCCACCCATCTTCTTAACTTCCAGCTCCTCTCACCATCATCATCCCCTAGTCGTTAGCTGGAAAAAAAAAAAGTTTCTTGAGCACCCACCCAGCTCCTGGAAAACTGATATTTCAATCTCTATAGGCTTAACGAGTTTAGATAACTTCACAGAGTTTTGGGACTTAAGAAAGATCACATTTTACATGTGGGAGACCAAGAAAATCCTAATTCCAATTCAAACTGCTTAGTGTGAGAGTCCAGAATATGAGGCATTTTGACTCTCCAGGACTCTACACATACTACAAATCTCCCTTTCCCCAAACACCCTTTCCAGCATGCCGTACCCATTCTATGTGATTTCCTAGATTATTCCTACTAACGCTAACTTTTCCTTACATCTTCCTACGGCACCGATTCAAACTTAGTTACCACACACACACATACACACACACACACTCCCTCCACCCTCAAACACAACTTATCCTCCAATACATGCTTCATTGAGTTCTAATTGCTCAGTGCAGCCACTTGCTCACCTAAAGGCTGCTCCATCCTCTTCCTCTGGGCCCCCAAAACCAAGCCAGTACCCATCTGCTTCCTCTAAGTCCTGGACAGCTCACATGGCAATTTGTTCCTTCTTTGCATTTCTAAGCATGATTAGTTAAATTAAACAGCTTAGCACTTGGATATTTCTTTTCGCTTAGCCTTTCATCATTTAAGTTTTTTATGTCAATTTCTCAGCCTAGACTGTAAGGGCATTGAAAGTAGGGACAATGTCTTAAAATTTTTCTTGCATGGAACTTCCTGGTGTTAAACAATTATCAGGACTCAATATGTATTAGTAGATTATATCTTAATCCAAGATATCTGCTTAGTAAAATGTGAAAGATAGTTTCTTTGTGCTTGAGGTTAAAATTAATTTGGTATTTGGAAAGTGTAATAACCTATTTTCTCAGCAAAAGTAAAAAGTGAAGGGAGCAATCTGAAGAAGGGAATGAAATTTAGATATAATTCTTGGGATATAAAATTAAAAGGCCATCTGCCTTTGAGATGCAGCAGATGTGTAATTGTAATTCACTGCTCATTTGCCACTTGAATCTTGCAGACATTTAATGCTGTAATTGTTTATACAGTAAGATTCTAAATACCCTTTGGAGAATAGCTTGCTTAGCCTATAGTCCCTATACTCCCTACCAGCAGATGAAAATTGTGTTTTTTTTCCCCTGGAGCTTTGAAAGTAGAATTAAAAAGAAAATTTGCATGGTGCCTTTTTGAAGACAGTAATTTGACAATATCTATAAAAATTGTAAATGATATACCTTTCATCCAACATTCTCTACTGAAGAATTTGTCCTTCAACTTACTCAAGCCATCTGCACAGAGATATATACACATCAAAGGTCACTGGGCAACTACAAGAGACTAAAACTCACCTAACTCTTAAGCAGGGACTGGACACTTAGAAAAGTCCACTGGACAACTACAAGAGACTAAAACTCACCTAACTCTTAAGCAGGGACTGCTCAAATAAATTATGCACCATTCACACAACGTAATTCTGTGGAGCCATTAAAAAGGATGAGGTGACGCACAGGAGTTGACAGGCAATGTTGCACATGCTCGGAGAATTTCTCGCAGGCCACACGAGACAGAGAAGAATTAAGAGCCTGGGGAGGGATGCAGCCCCGTTTTCACTAAAACTCCTCCGTATTTTATTTTTCACTGTATTCAAATGTTTTTACAAACTAATAATTTAATTTTCCAAACATAGTATTATTTACAAAGATTTAGATTCAAGATTGAAATGGCAAAATATCTATGAGTTTCAAAAATGTCTTCATGATGCCTAATTGCATGATCATAATGAGATTACAATAATTATCAAGAAGAGACTGTGTTTCTCTGTGTTACTCAGACTCCAATCATTTTCTGTCATTTCTCATAATGGACAGGAGGTCTGGTGTGTCAGAGGCAGGTATCAGTGGTGACAATAAGGATGAAACACTAACAGTTCTTTGTGTAGACCACTTTCTCAGAGTGATGGTTCTATTTTAAACACTTTGATGTTCCCCTGAAATTCTCACACACCAAATAAAACCAATCACTTGCCTAATCTGGTCTACTTACAGAACTCTTTATGCCCATACTTTTGGCTAGAGGGTCCCTATGGTTGCCTGCACTAAAGCTATGCCCTTGCACCTTCTTCACTGCTGGAAGACCCTAATATGCCAGCTACTTTCTTGCCAGCCTCATTATAGCTGCAGTGGCCTCGTGTACTGTTCAGGGTTATTAGTTCCAGACAACAAAATCCACCTTAATTAGTTTAAGCAGAAAGGGATTTATTACCAGGTATTAGAACATATGCGCTACCAAGCTCATTTGCCACAGAGCTTAAATAAACGCCCAACCACACCCCAGGATTGTTCCAGCAGAGAAGTCACTTTTGTCACCGAGTCACTGCTCCTGACGCTAGAGACCCAACACTAGCATTTCCACACGAGTTGGTCCGAAGCAACCTAATATTTTTGCAACTTTATTTGTGAGAAACCCCACAGGCAGCTGCTATAATTTGCTCACTTCACCTCACCTCTGAAGTCTGGCACTAGTGAAGTTGCATGGTGGAGGCTGAATCACAGCAGAACTCTGACTGCAAGGGAGGCTAAGAAATGCATTTTTTAGATCCCCAGCCTCTTTAACTTGGGAAAACATTCTGAAGAAGAGTTGTGTCAAGTGTCTGAGGGAGCAACCTCTAACATGACCCTGCTTGGTACAATGAAAAATGAGGGGACATGTTCTGCAGAGATTTGGGGAGATAGTTTCCTCCTTGATAACAATAAAATGTTGCAGGAAAGTTCTTTTTCCTTTTTTGTCTTCTTTCTATTTTTGAACACAATTGCAAAGGGCATGATGCTTGGAGCTGCTGCCCTCATCCTGGAGCCATGATGGGAAGCAAGCATTGCCAACACTCTCCCCAGCTCCATTTTTCACTCTTTCACTCTCTCTTGAGTTTTTCTCCTTGAGTCAATATCAATGCTCACAATTTTTCCATCTCCAAAATCCTTCCTTGGCTTCTTCACACTCCTGAAGCTGCCATCTGGTCTCCACTATCTCCCAGAAGGTCTACCCAGGGTGGGTATTAGACCTAGCAGTTAAGACAGTGGTTAAGATGCATGCATCCCATATCCTGGTACCTGGCTTTGACTCCTGATTCCAGCGCTCCTGGGAGGCAGCAGTGACGGCTCAAGTAGTTGGGTTCCTGCCACCAGTGTAAGGGGATACAGACTGGGTTCTCCACTGCCAATTTTGACCTGGTCTGCCCCAGCCATTGTGGGTATGTGGATCTGGGTATCTGTGTGCTTCTTCCTCCCTCTTTCTCTCCCATGGTTTCTTTCTCTCCTTTCTCCTTTTCCTCTCTGGGGCCTCTTTGCCTCTCAAATAATAAAAAGTAAAAAAAAAAAAAAATTAGAATTGCCTGTTCTCTGTGTTTATTCATTCACCTCCTCCTTGCCCCTCTTTACTCACTTGTCACTTGCTCCTGAATTTACCACGCCTATGAAGCATCTCACCATAGGCTCACAATGCCATCCTGACTGGCAAATCCAAGAAGTATTTTTCAGTTTATTTTCCTTAATCTCTCTGCTGTACTTCAGTCCTGATGACCCCATTCTTGTCTTTTGCTGAAACTCCCTACTCTCTTTCAATCCAAGTCAGTATCCCTACCACATTTCCTTCTACTACTCTGTTTCTTTGCCTCTTTATGGGTGACCCTGCCCTGACCGCCCCTGCAATGCCTCATCCATGGCTCAGGGCTCCTCCAGCTGTACACTCCCCAGGCATTTTTCATCCTTTCTTGTTTTTCTAGCTTTCCCCTGAATACTGATGACCCTGAAACATGAAATCTTCCCCAGTTTTACACCCATACATCTCACCACCGTGAAACAGCTCCATTAGAGTGTCTCACAGGCCCTTGAGATGAACATATCCAAAATGCAGGCACCATTTAGTCCTTTGAAAGCTGCTCTTCTTATGTCTTCACCCACCTCCTCACTCAAAATACAGATCTGAGGTCATCACTGACTGCTCCCTCTGCCTTCCATACACAATCAAGAGCTAATCAACTGCTGATTTCACCTAATGCTTTCTTTTTTTAAAAACTTTTATTTAATGAATATAATTTCCAAAGTACAGTTTATGGATTACAATGGCTCCCCCCCCCCCATAACTTCCCTCCCACCTGCAACCTTCCCATCTCCTGCTCCCTCTCCCCTTCCATTCACATCAGGATTCATTTTCAATTCTCTTTATATACAGAAGATCAGTTTAGTACATATTAAGTAAAGATTTCATCAGTTTGCACCCACACAGAAACACAAAGTGTAAAGTACTGTTTGAGTACTAGTTATAGCATTAAATCACAATGTACAGCACATTAAGGACAGAGATCCTACATGAGGAGTAAATGCACAGTGACTCCTGTTGTTGACTTTAACAAATTGACACTCTTGTTTATGGCGTCAGTAATCACCCTAGGCTCTTGTCATGAGTTGCCAAGGCTATGGAAGCCTTTTGAGTTCGCCGACTCTGATCATCTTTCAACAGGTCATAGTCAAAGTGGAAGTTCTCTCCTCCCTTCAGAGAAAGGTACCTCCTTCTTTGATGACCTATTCTTTCCACTGGGATCTCACTTGCGGAGATCTTTCATTTAGGTGTTGTTGTTGTTGTTGTTGTTGTTGTTGTTTTTGCCAGAGTGTCTTGGCTTTCCATGCCTGAAATACTCTCATGGGCTTTTCAGCCTGATCTGAATGCCTTAAGGGCTGATTCTGAGGCCAGAGTGCTGTACCTAATCCTTTCTTAACTGTGTTCCTGAAGCAGTTTTCTATACATCATTGGCAATGACCTAGTCAAAATGCAAATATGACTGCTTCATTAGTTTGCTTAAAACTTTTCAAATATTTCCCATCATTTACAGGAAACAGATCAAGCTCTTCAACAGAGTATCATCCTTCTTCGTCTCTGGAGTTTCACCCTCTGACTTCCTGTCCTGGATTTTTTTTATCTAATAACTCTAAACTCCCTAACTGTTCTAAAATACACCATGCAACTGAATGATTCTGTAGCCTTAACCAGGCCTTATATTTTCCCTTTACTTCAAGTTAAGATACCACTTCCTCCTATATTCCTTTACTTAACAAATGCTTACTGAGTTCTTTCTAGGTGCCAAACACTGGTAGGAGCTAAAGGAGCAAAGGAAAATTATGGTGAGACATATCCCTGTTCTTAAAAAAATCACAGTCCATATACTAATCTCCCTCTTCCTCCAATCCTCCTGGCTGGACTGAGCATCCTTCTCTGTGCTCCGGTTGTACATACTGTTAGTTGCCTGTATGGCAACCACCACCACCTTCTTCCTTCTCCTTTATGTGGGACAGACAATGGGAAGTGACCACATTCCAGGCTTCAGCAGTAGTTACTGATGCATCTAAGCTAATCATGGTGATCCATGCCTCCTGTCCAGTGATCACATGAGTATCCCAGATGCTGTGGCTTGAATGGTAATCCCCTCCAAACTAATTTCATTGTCAGGGCCAGCACTATCGCATATGAGGGTTAAGACACTGCCTGTGGTGCTGGCATCCCATATGGGTGCCAGCTACCCCACTTCCAATCCAGCTCCCTGCTAATATGCCTGGGAAAGTAGCAGAAAATGGCCCAGCTGCTTGGCCCCTGCATCCATGTGGGAGACTCAAAAGCCCCAGGTTCCTGGCTTCAGACCAGCCCAGCTCTGGCTATTGAGGCCATCTGGGGAGTGAACCAGTGGATGGAAGGTATCTCACCTTCAAACTCTGCCTTTCAAAGAAACATATACATCTTTAAAAAATTTTTCATTGCCATTTTAACAGTTTCAAGAGGTGGTTTTAAGAGGTGATTAGATCATGAGGGTTTCAGCTTGTGCAGGGGCCCAAGTACCTGGCCCATCTCCCTCTGCTTTCCCAGACCATCAGCAGGGAGCTAGATTGGAAGTGGAGCAGCCAGGACTCCAACCAGCACCCATATGGGATGCTGGTGCCTCAGGTAGGGGCTTAACCTACTGCGCCACAGCAACAGTCCAAGGATTTCCCTATTTATTTTAAAGTCAGTTTGAGCAGGTATTTATTTCACTTATTAGCAGGAGTCAATACAAACCCATACAAAGTCAATACAAAGCCTCTTTCTTGCACTTGTGTCTCCCACATGGAGATCATGCATCCGTGCTGTTTTCTTCATGCTCACTGGCCTGGCATCAGTTGAAGTCTACTTTATGGCTCAACGGTATAACCTCATTATCTTCTTACCCAATTCCCTCCCCTCAGGCTCTTCCAACTCATTCTCCATCTTACTTCCAGAAGACACTTCTACAGTTCAACTCTCAACACACCACTCCTTGCTTTAAGTGACTACAGAATTCAAGATAAAGTTCCAATTCCTTACTGTGTCTTTACAAGCCATTTTATGTCTGCCTCCAACTAGGATTTTGATCTCTCATCTCCCTTTCCTGTTGCCTTCCCCATACCAGAGTATCAAACAGTTGCCGGGACACGGAACTCTCACTTGCATTTACACATGCAATGCCCTATACCTGCAGCTGCCCACTACCATCGCCCACCACATCCAGCCCTGAGCTCACCACAACTCCTGTGGCTCACCAGAAACTCAGAGGGCCCTGAAATATACTCCTGTGCTCTGTAGCACTTTGACTATTTCTCTTCCTTAACATTTAGCTCACTATGTTGTAATTTTGTTCATTTGTTGTTGACCTTTCCAGTTAAAATCTAAAACTTCTTGAGAGCAGTAACCACATGGTATTTTTACACACACACACTTCTATGCACATTTTCAGTACTCACCACAAGGTCTCTGAGACCCTCCACAAATGTTTTTAGAAAGGGAAGGGAGGGGAGAGTAACAGAGACAGAAATAAAAGAGAAAGCAATGGAAAAAGAATAAAGCCAGCACACACTCCTTGGGGAGAAAAAGAGGGCAGCTAAAACAGTCCAGAAAATAGTCACAGTTTCTACTTTGAAAAAGCCCAAATAGCAATATGCCCCGTCCAGATACAAAGTCTGAATTTTAAAGCATTCTTTGCCAACAATTTTGTTAAAATGCCCAAGAGAATGTATACCACCAAGGCCCTTAGCTTCTAACTTGCCCAATCCTTGGTACTTCAAGCCTTTGGGATACGTATTAAAAAGGCTGCTTTACTCAGTAACCATGGAGAATGGAGAGAGAACGAATGGTTGTTGACACAGGCAATGTTCATGTTCCCCAGTTGTAGCAGCACATGGCGCTCGTTGTAATGGTCTCATAGAAAGCACTCCTGGACAATATTAACGACCAACAAGGCTAATGACCACAGACTCAGCCTCAGGCCATGAACACATTCTCCTGCTCATTAATCCCCAGGAAATGACCTCAACCATGTTTATTACTGCTCAATTATGCTCACCCTCCTCGGAAGGCAAACAATAAAGCACTTCAGTCTCAATACCAAGCTATGTTCTTTCTTTTCCTTTGACACATGGGCAATAAAGACACGAAACAAGTTAATAGTCCAAATGCCAAGCATGTAAAGGAAGTAGTGCCTTTCCCTTATCAGCTCCCAATCATTAGTAACACCTTAGAGGTCACAAAGCAGGAAAATCAGGTCATTCCTCATGATTTATACACACTCCGGGTGTTCTCTGTAGGCACAACATAGCATTAAACACATTACTCTTCAGATGATTGCATTGTGGATGAAAATCTGAAAACTCAAAAAGCAATTCTTTGCCACTAGGCAAAAAAAAAAAAAGGGGGGGGGGAAGAAACTGACTTCTTGAGATATCAACTGATCAGTAATTTAGTCAATAAGAATGCAATCAATAGAATACGTAAAGTCCCACAGACAAGCTGTGAGTAAATTAAAAATTAAAAGACCCTCAAGGAACACGGAATCCAGTTGCACAGAACACACACCCTGCAGGGGTTTTAAACATGCCCTCAGCTATACAAGGGGCCTTCAAAAATTGCACGGAAAACATGCATTACTTTGTAATTCTATTTGCCATGAATTTTTCGAAGAACCCTCATACTGACCCCACATCACCATGAAGTGGTCTACACGCTCTCTCCTTGAAATTTTGCCTTAGTGACAAGTTTGCAGTCAGGAAAAGGCAGCAAAAGCAGGTCTGTGTGACTTCTGAGGCATGGTCATGAAAGACCATGCAGCTCAGATACTTGGGTTTGAACCTTGGGCCACCACATAAATGCAAACACACTGAAGCAGCCATATCATAAATAAGCCCAGGTCATGTGGAGAGGCCCCAGTAAGTGCTGTGGTCCACCAGCTGGGGTGCAGCAGATAGCAGCATCCACTGCCCAAGGTGTGAGCTTCCAGATTGGTTCTCCACTCACGCTGTGCAGTCATCCCAGCTACCAAAGCTTCCGAGTTGACTCTCCAGGGTGAAGAGACGAGCCATCCCCACTGTGTGCCTGGTTGGAACTCCTGACCCACAGTATCAGTGAGCAAAACAAAATGGTTGAAGTTACAATGTGTAGGTTAGTTGGTTTTGCAGCAGTAGCAACTGGATTACAGACATAAACATAGCTGCTCCGTGTTCAGCAATATTTGAACATAAATGCTCCTAGCTCAGTCACACTCTACAGAAATCTGTGAGAAAGCACAGGCATGTAATGGAACTGCATTTAACCTGGATCTAGCGGGGGAAAAAAAGCTCCAGAACTGCTTCCGTTAGGCCAAAAGGTGCATTCAATGTGGGGAAAATTAATTCCAAAGTCAAGGCACCATTGATCTGGTATAAATGCTGATTTGTATTATACGGCAATACGAACTCTTTCCAACCACAGCTGTTAGAATGCCCCTTAGACTCGGTGCTCTGTTCTTTCCAGTCTACAGTCTTTCCTCAGAATTCCTGTGAAGCTAGTGCCACTACTAGATCTCTCTCTCCACACAAATCTAATCACTGACCCGGCTCAGCTTGTAACTCAACTGCCCACCAGCCATCTCTGTTGGCAAATGCCGTTATCACCCCAGCACCTTCAATTCAGTGGTCCTAAGTTAATCACAACCTATTCTTCAAATTGGATTTCCTGCCCCAAAGTTGCTCCTGTGTCATACTCCCCGCAGCTGCAACAGCTGGCACTCTGTAGAACACTGGCTCCTCCTTATATGTGGTCCTCTATCATGAATTCATACAGTCCTCGTGATTCTCCCTTCAGAATGTTTCTTAAATCCATCCCCTTTTCTCTTAGCTCACTGCTACTCCCCCATTGCCTCTTTGCTTTCAACCCAAATTTATGCAACTGATCCTAAACTGGTCTTCTCTCTCCAATTTCCCCAGCATACCCTGAATTTGCCAGTAGATCAAACTTGCCAAGCCCCACATTCATTAAATCTGTCCCATTCAACAACACAGAGTTTCCAGTTCAGGTCATTGCAAAGAATTCAAAACATCCTCCCTTACCCAGTCCCAACTTACAAGTGAGCATTCCTTTTTTAAGTTGTCCTTTTATTTTTAAAATTTTTTTATTTGTATGCATCTCATAAACACAACATTAAGAACACAGTAATTCTTCCTACTGTTCCCACCCTCCCACCCACTCTCCCCCGCCTTTCCTCCTTCCTCTTCTGTTTAGTCCAAGAAAGAAAAAAAAAAAACTGACAGAAAGAATGAAATAAAAAAAACCCAAAAACTAAGAAACCTGTTCTAGACGAGGGCTGATCCCTGTTACTGCTTCTTGAAGGTGATTTCACCTTTTTCCTCCCTTCCTCTTTTCCCTTCCTTTCTCCCCCTTCTTTCCTTTTGGAAACTTAATTGTCTTTAAAGCCAAACCCAAGGATGATACATTTTTTGCAAGCTCTTAGACATAACTATAACTTATGAGACATAATAATATCCTCCATTTAATACAGTAAAAGGAAGTGATTCTTGAGAACAAGTTTTACTATTAAGTCTCATGATACAACTCTTTTGGGACAGAGGTCCTACATGAGAAGTTAATACACAGTGAATCCTGTTGTTTATTTAACAAACGACGCTCTTACATATGACATCAGTGATCACTCAAGGCTCTTGACTTGAGCTGCCTCAGCTACGGAAGCCTTTTGGATCCACTAGCTTGACAAGGTCGTAAGCAAAATGTAAGTTCTCTCTTCCCTTCAGAGTAAGGTACATCCTTCTTTGGCGGCCACTTTTTCCACTGGGGTCTCATGTAGGACATCTTTTGCCAGAGTGTCTTGGCTCTCCATGCCTGAAAGAGCATTCCTTCTAATTGCTTGACAGATCCCTTCCTTCAGTTAGCCTAATCTCCTTCCAACCAATCCTTCCTCCACACTCCTACCTCTGTGTCCTCACCCCATTCCGGCTACTGGCAATTCATCACCACTTCTTCCTACATTTCCCAGATGATTTTGTTCCTGCTATGAAAACACTCTTTCCTCTCCAACCCAAACTGTATGCGCTCTTCAAAAATCGCTCAATGTCATTTTTTTCTACTACTTCTGTCTTGAATGGATCTCTTGATCTATTTCCTTTGTCCCTGACCTCTACTCCCTATTAATCTGGATTCCTTCCTACCCACTGACAGTTCTATAGCCTTCATGATAGACCATGTTGTATCTGTTTTTACCTAAATGTCTTCTGTTCTTTTTTCTCTAAAGAGATGTAAGATTTGAAATTTTTCTCAAAGCCTGGACTGGTACAAAACTGTCAGGAAATGATCAATCAATGACTGAATTTTTTAAAAAATGTATTATGTAGATTATAAGGTGCTGGGATCTGCCAAACTCATTCCAGGAAAGAGTTGCATTTGAAATTCCCTGCCTATGACTTTCCACTATTGGGTTCTCCTTGTCATTCATCCTTCAGATAAAGGTCACCTCCGCAGAGAAGGCTTCTCCCACCACCTACTCTACAATCGTCATCCAAGCTCTGTCTGCAATCATTGTTTTTAATTGACTTTAGGTTACTTATCACTACCTCACAGTCCAATTTATCTTCAAGGTCTACAGTTTTGCCTTTCCCAGAATGCAGATTTGACAATAGCAGAAGGTTTGTTTCTTTTGTTTACCACTGAATCTATGACATTAAAACAGTGTTCAGAAGATAATAGGTACTTAATAAATGTGTGGAATGAACGGATGGCAAATGCTGTCTCATGAAGCATTTACAATCTATTAGAGAAAAATAGATCCAAATGTCATATATTATATGGTAATAAGTAAAATTAAATTACACAGAGATATCCCAAAATAATTCAAAAGGTCTTAGGAAATATATAATTAAAATATAAGCTTATTTTGGTGCAAAAAATGAAGTTCATGCTTAGTTTTCTATAACATGCATTTCCACGAACTTTTTGAAAACTGTTCAATATGCATGTCTTTTGCACCAAAATAAATATCATTTAGTTCCACTTTCTATGAACGTAGTGGTGGGGGGATGGTGAAGAAGAAAGCGATAAACATTCCAGACACTAGACAGAGCCTATTGAGTCAGTGTGGCATTTGTGGGGAATGAAAACAGTTCAACACCACTAGAAGATGAATTTAAAGATTGGAGGAGGGAACAATGGGACAAGAAGCTGGATGTGTAGACAGAGGTCATATTGTGAGTCTTTTCCCACATATAATCAGAAGTTAGTAAATTGAGAATATTATGTACTTAGACCTTTATTTTATAAATATCTCTCTGGAAAAGGCACAGAGTAAAGACAGTAGTGAAAAGAGACTGAAAGTGGGAAGTCCAGGTAAGAGTCTCTGCAGGTAACTTAGGTAGGAGAGATTCTAGATGCACTAATGTGAGGGAGAGGCCTAGGTAGACGTACACATTAGAAAGAAACTGAATAAGTAGAAGCAGTATGGCCTGCAAATAACTGGACAAGGTAGATGAGGAAGAACAAGGAATCAGAAGTAAATCCTAGGTCTGTAGATACCAACCAATGTGAGGCACATACACAAGGGACAAAGTAGTAAGTCTTCTCTGGGGTGATCTGAATTGGAGACACCTATAGGAAAAGCAGGAGGCTAAACCTAGTAAGTGTTTGGATTTTCAGTCATCAGGAGCTTGGGGGCAAGCCCTGAGCCAAAGACATGATTTGAGTGTACAGATGACAGTTAAAACCATGAGTGTGCATGACATGGCTTGGGGAAATGAACTGGATCTACAACTTAGGAAACTGTATCTCCAGGACTAGTTCTTAAGACTCAGATTTCAATATCCAAGGTTATAAAGAGCATTCATTATAATGCAACATGAGTTGCAGGCCAATGTTACCTTGACACTGGAATTTCGTCTCCTTATTTGATGGGTTCCACATGGTCTTAGTCGAGCATGCTTCCAGGACCTTAGATTACAACCAGCCTAAATACCATATGTTCCATTAGACTTCATATTCTGGCACAGAATTCACTGAGAAATTGCTACCTGCACCAGGAACATATGCTCTCCAAACCACCATTGAGCTTTGCAAAGCGGCCACACAATTAATTTTTAGCAGAGATGCACTAATAGCTGCCTCATCATGTGTAGCAGGACTGAAAGGGAGGCACTCTGCATTTGCCAGAGAGAACATATTTCAGCCCATATTTTAGTCATCTCCCTTTAGAGAAAGAGAAAATTTTGTTAGTTATTCAAGACAGGAATGCAAATTTAAATCTGCTCGTGACTGGAGTGGTTCACATGACCCTGGAACCATCTGTTTTTCTAAAATCACTGGCTGGCCATCCAGAGGTGGCCACTTGTCCAGACAATAGGATGCAGAATTAGTATATATGGTACCATTTTTTAGATTGAGTTTGGTTCACGCAAGAGTCCAAATGAGATGGAGTCAGATGGATGGCTATTTCATACCATTAAAAGATGAAGCAAGCAAAAATTACTACTACTTTCTGTGCATTTGCTTTGTGCCAAGACTAGTGCTAAACATTTCATATGCATATCTCATTGAATTATCTTATGCTGTGGTCATTGTCATCCCATTTTATAGATAGTGCAAGTTGTTTAACCTAGCATTGGGCTTCTACATTTATATTTATTTTGAGAACTGAATCCATAATTTAGGATCCACGGATGCTTTACTTCCATGACTAGTTCTGTAGGAGTCCTATAAAGATTGACATGGTGCGAAGATCATTGCAATGGAAATCTACTGTTCTCCTTGCTAGCTTTGCCTTTTTGGAAGCTGCCTGCCTCACTCCATGTGATTCAGTCAGCCAACTGACCCACCATTTTCCTCCCCAAACGTCTAGACGCAGAAGCCAACCTGCTTAGTCAGAAATGCCTCTCCCACTAGACTGCAATTCTTGTACAGGTAGATACTCCAAATGAGGAATATGGCCAAGAATTTAAAATGCAATGAAATGACACAAAGTTATAAAACAGCACCATATCAATTAGAATCTATTCAAAACAGACCAGGGAGCTGGTCTATTTAAAAGAAACCCCAAAATACAAAATTAAATTTTTGGAATGGAAAGAACCTTCAAGATAATCTAATTCTCATCCATCATTCATTGTGAATAATCAATCACTAATTTCTCTGACCTGTAAATTAGAGATTTTGCACACTAAAATTTTCCATTTGTAAAGCATGAATCTTGACAATTTCTTAAAAACAAAATTCAAGAGAACGGAACCTTGGAGACATGGAAATATTTTATGGATGTAAAAGTATTGCTTCTTGATGGAACCCACCACACATCTTGAGCCACACTTGTGATATCATTTTTTAATTTTATATTTCAACATGGAAAACAATAGATAACAAACAGGAATACAGGATTATCTATCCAAACATGGAAAACACAGAATGTCCGAGGGGTGAGGCTCCCTTAGGGGCCCATCCAAAGAAGGTGCTAGCAGTCAAATTCTTAAGCTTTGATACATTATCAGAGAGAGCACTGGCTTGGGACTCAAAGGACATAGATTTTGAGAGTTTGTACCATTAACTTCCATCATGTGACAAGTGATAGGTTCACCAATTTAGATGATCAGATTTTTTGTCCTAAAAAATAGGACTGTAGAAAGGGTTAAATCAGATAATATCTGTAAAGTCTTTTTAACAGGAAAGCACAATTTGCATTATTTATTACCTAAGTTATATTACAAACTATTTTAATTTTGCTGTCCCAAAGGGCTGAACTGTCACAATCTATGATAATGATTCTGAAAGAATCTAAGCAAAGAACCAAAATGGTCTCCGTAGCCTACCACCACTGTCATCCTTTGGTGACGTACCACCACAGTAGCCTCAAAGGAGAGCTCGTTAAATCCCTGGCTCTAGCATGTGCCAGCCCTTGGAGTTTTCCACAAACTCAAGCAGATCCAACAATTGACACACAGTCAAGAGCTTCCTGCTCTACAAACAGTCATATCAAGGTGAAGGTTCCCAACAGTGTGGTGAACACAGCAGTAGCTACTTTTGCTTTCTGATAATCCTGCTAAGATGGGGAAGGTGGGCTTTACAGTAGTTTGTGAGGCTACCTGCACCAGCAGCACCTGTCTTTTCCCCCAGTGCCACCTTTCCTTGATCATTTTCAGGGCTCCGTCTTGCATGGATGGCTATCATTCCCAATGGCTAACTCTCCATTCAAAGAATCAGTGATGTCTTCCCACCCCAAGATGGTTATGGCCCTGGATCCTCCTCAGATGACCAAAACCCAGCGGCAGAAGGGAAAGACACCTTAGTCACTGTTCAAAGGTCACCCATCTTTGTCCAACAGATAAATTGAGCTCCCATGGTGTAGGACTTCTGATGGCAGAACGTGAACAAACCCTAATGACGATCCATTTCAAGTAATATGACAACACACTTGCTATGGCATAAAAGTCTTGTGGTGGGAACACATTCTCCCATTCTAAAAGCAACACTGTTCATGTGCTACAATGCAAATAAGAACAGGATGCTAAATAAAGTATCTCAGCTGTTTATCTAGGAGCTCTGTTCAGGATACCACTCTTAGAGACCTTGTGCACAGCAGAGCTAAAAGGGCTACTAGAGATTAGTATAACCCTCTTAATTAAAAAATGGTGTAACTAAGGCACAAAGAGAAGAGGTGACATATTTAAGATCACACAAGGAGGGGCAGAGCTGGGAACGGAGCATAGGACTCTCCAACCTTCTGAATTCCGCTGCTTCCAGAGCCAAATGAACACCTCCTGCCAGAATGATTTAGCATCTCAAGTGAATATAACTTCCGGCTGCCTTCTTACCCAGAGGCAAGGGGCATGGCCAAATGACCTCTGCAGCTGTCCTGCAGCCCAGTGACTCCACAGCACTAAACCAGAACTGTACTTGATCAATCTGCTCTCTGCCTCTCCGCACACGGTTTATGAACTTTGGCTGTTGCTATTACATCACACTACTTTCCTAAGTGTGCAGACACTCGATAAATACTGAAAAGTGATTGGCTGTCTGCTGAGCTAATAAATTACCATCTTTACAGCTTCCTTCCTGAATTCGCGGCCAAAGCAACGCTGCCAAATGGCCTCTTCTCTTTTCTCCTGGAACTGATTGTAAATTCTGAGACTCATCACACAACATGCCAGCGAAACAATTACTTTGGGGTTTGCCCTTAAAAAAGGAGAGAAGCACCAGGTCCATGGGAGCAAATTTTCCTGAACCAAACGTGAACTTGAAAATGTGCACTGACTCCGATAACACATGGTGCTTCAGGGCTCTCCTCTCATGGCCCACCGTAGCATCAAGAGCTATTGCCCACAGCTTCCGAGAGAGAGGAAACTAAGATTCTTTAATCCGTGCAGGAGGGGAGAGCTAGAGACAGAACTCAGGACAAAAGAAGGTAAAGTCCCAGCTGCAGAGGCTACCAGGACAGCACCCATAAAGCTTATGAGCCCCAGAAATGGGTGTGTGGGGGAGAGAGAAACAGCTGCACCACATGCTAAGCTGCATTCGGCATGGCTACCAAGGATTTATCTTTAGGGCCTTGGAGTACAACAGACACATCCCTAAACATAAGGGAGGCAAGCAGGCCTAACTTTCCCAGAAGCTATTTTTCAAGAAAACTTTTTTTTCCCCTTCACATTAACGTAATGTAAGATTTGCTTCTGTTAAGCTATACGCGATAACAGCAATGTGCATGCATGCACCTGAGAGTAGACGCCTGCATTTTTGTGCACGTAACCCTGACGTCAGCTTCCCAGTCATCTCCCAGTCCTTACAGATACTGCATTTCAGTGCCAGCTACCATCACAAACACTCGGGGCTTTTACCATCCACTTCCTTGCCCAAAGGTACACAAGTGCAGATCAAGTATCATCAGATAACAACATTCGTGAGGGAGCCTAGGAAAGTGGAATTTGTCCAGAAAACTACTTTCATTCCTTCTAATCCTTCTCCCCTTGTGAACTGGGGAAATTAGCAGAGGCCCAAGCAATTTCAAGCAATTCAAATGAACCTGTGGACCAAATGGCATTTTGGGTAACAAAGAACCAAGATATCTGTCCCTCTGAACTTGGCCTCACTCACCACCTGGGAGGCGGGCTCCACACTGGCGCCTCTTCCAAGTTGCCATAATGAACTCATCAGGCCCGGCCAGGCTGCATTTCCCCTCCTCAGTCAGGGAACACAGATCGATAGACACAGCAGAAGCACTTAGGCTTTCTTCATAAAACCTCCCGTGTGGATGTTACAAGCGCTCCCATGCCAAGCCTCACACAGGCTACTTCCGGCCACACTACTGCCCTGGCTGTGGGCTGCCTGGTGGAGGAGGGAGAGGGCAGCAAATGCCAGCCCTGAACCCAGCATCAGGCGATAAAGGTCAATGAAGTTAAAATAAGAAGGGGCTTTGCTGCAATACACTGCAAGCGAGGGCCTTTGTAGCACAAAGTCCCAGAGAAGCTTAAAGTGGGTCAGCAGTTCAGACGCACACCGCGCCTGTGCGTGCCCTGCCAGTGGGAGGGGAAGGAGCCTCCTCTAACTCAATACTCCGAGTGTCACAAGGGCCACAGTGAGCCCCCTTAGCTGCTTCTGTGGGGTCACCTAGAAAAAGACCCTACCCAATCACCCTGGGTGCGACAAAAAAAAATTCCTCAGTTGCCAGGAGAAGACAAAAACACAAATGCAATTCCCTCTACTTAGATTCAGGAGATCACAGAGAGAGGCTGCCGAGGCCCCGGGGGAGGCAGCCTACTGATCTATTTCCAGGGGCTCTTAGCACCTGTTTGCAAGCACATCTCTCCAAATAGAATTCAGCAACAAGTTTCTAAAATGGCAAATTTATGGCTTCTTTCCCCTGTAATGCTTAGTCATGCTGATGCTCTGACCCAAGAAATCATCGCAAAAGAGCCTGCAGGATCAAGCAGAGCGATGTTTAACATGACTGCAGCCACTGCGGCAGCAGCAGAGGCAGCGGCAGCCCGCGGGGGCCGGAAGACTGGAGCGGAGCAGCCCGGCCCCACCTCCTCCCGGGCACACTCACCATCAGCAGGCTGAGAGCAGAGTCCGGCACCAGCTGCACTGCCATGGTCTCCAATTCCACTTCCCATGCACAAACACTCCTGCTGAGTCAGTCTGCCTGGGCCCCGGGGGGGCTACACACCATCCACAGACACCTAGGGCAAAGCAGCGGGGGGACCCAGACTTAGGGTGCAAGAGGCTCAAGGTGAAGACAGGCCACATTTCCCACGGGGTGGGGGGCAGGGAGGTTGGAAAGGCAGGGTGGAAACTGTGCTTGGGAAGAAAAATAGCAAGCTGCAGGTTATTTAAAGGTGAGCCCTCCCTTGCTTTGCCAGGCGGCACAAACATAGGAACCACATCACACAGACACGAAAAAGCACAGAACACAGAATTGCTAACTGCTACCTTAGCCTAAGCAGCAGCTCTTCCTTTACCAACAATAAAAATAAAACATTCCCTACTGCAGATAAATCACGCAGTCCGAGCCAACCCCCTCTGCATCTCTCAGCAATTCTGCTGCATACACATGCAGAATGTCACAACCTACCGCTTGCAATCTGGTCAGTATCTTCTTGCCGGCAGATAGGTGTGTCCCTTTTGCAAAATCAAATGTCTGGGAGTGGGAGAGCACCAGGCAGCAACTGGAGACCAGCAGATGCCCTTATGCTACCCAGGGAAGAAGTCACTGTCAGACTGACCCCTTCCACCCTCCCCAAATCTACTTCTCTCCAAGTAGGCTGGCAGGCTCGGGTCCCCGTAGGGCTAGCATACTTACAAGGAACATGCAATCGCACTGCCTGTTCTGTTAGCGTTCTGAGCTCCCTGGCTGTACCACATGTACGCAGCATAGACACCCTCTACCTCTGCCTCCCTCCCTTTCTCCCGCCCTCCCTCCCTTCCTCCCCTCCTCTCCCATCTCTCCACAGGGCTGCCTGTTAGGAATTTTGAAGGAGCCTCCCTAGCTCAGGGAGGCATAGGAGCCTAATTTGGAGGCAGGACAATGCTCAAGACAAAAAAGGCGAATTAACCTTGAAAATCATAGCATGCAGCATTTCTCGTGCGAGATATCAAGGGGAGAGGAAGAAAAGCCTGCTCAGTCTTGTTACATAACAAGTGGCTCAAAGGCTTCCCAGAGTCGAAGATTTAAGGAAATTAAAGCATCTTTTTAGGAGCACTGTCAAGCTGATGTGTCTTCATATGGAGTCCACATAGTCAACCAGAAATGCTCATTACGAACACTTACGGTTACGGCTTTCCACGTCCTTTTCAGATTTCTTCCTTCGCCCACTTCCCCTAATGACTCCAAAAATTCCATGAAATTAACTGGACTGTGTGAGCGGTAGGCACACTGAAACCATCCTCCTGTATGAAAGACAGAGGGGAAACATTTAAAAGCCTTTAAATTCTCCTATGCACAAATGTGGCTGTTGTCTCTATATACGTTATACTTTTAAAAAGAGTTTATTTGATTATCACTGAGCTATGCACTAAGTAAATGCTAAATAATGTTTACTGAATGAATGAAAAGATTCCTCTCTCCTCTGGTGGCCCCAGTGAGCTTAAACATTATTCCCATGTTACCTGACTGCATCCCAAGGCCAGTTGACCTATGAGGGAATTGCTCCCTGCTCTCAGGCGCCTGGAGATCTGAAACATGATCTGAGCACATCAGGACTACAATAGGAGCAGAGCTGGGGCAAGGCTTATCCAAGCAAAAGCCTTACTCTGAGTGTCAGAAGATTCTGGACACGCTCCTGGGTGTCATGCATAATGATATTCAAACATAATGCTAATATTGGTATTCAAAACATAATGATTTAAACAACCTATGTTAATGATTTAAGGAAACTAATTCTAATTTATCCTTGCAGGTAGATTTCTCAATATTTTCAGCTGCTGCTTGTGGGACACCTACATTGTATCTCTGGCCTCAAGGAACTTTTTTTTTTCCTAAAAAGATTTATTTTACTTACTTGAAGGGCAGAGTGACAGAGAAAGAGAGAGAGATCTTCCCTCTGCGTGTTCAGTCCTGAAGTGGCTGCAACAGCTTGCGCTGGGCCAGGCTGAAGGCAGAGGCCTGGGGCTCTATCCACATGGGTGGCAGAGGTCCACATCCTTGGGCCATCATCCACTGCTTTCCTAGGCACATTAGCAGGGAACTGGATTGGAAGCAGAGAAGCTGGACTTGAACTGGTGCTCTCATACGGGTTGCCAGTGTCTCAGTAGAGGCTTAACATGCTGTGCCACAATGCTGGCCCTTACAGGAACTGTTAACATAGTAGACATGATGAGACATTTATTTAGCCCTCCAAATTTATGGGTTCTGCACTTGAAGATTCAACCTAGTGCAGATACAAAACATTTGGAAGGATTAGGCATTTGGTGCAGCAGTTAGGACACTGCTTGGGATACCTACATCCCATGTTGGGGTAACTGGGTTTGAGCCCTGACTCTGCTTCCAATTCCAGCTTCCTGTTGATTCACACCCCGGGAGGCAGCATGTAAGGCTCTGGTAGTTGGGTCCCTACCACCCATGTGGTTCCCAGCACAGTGTGGGAGTTCCCAGCTACCAGTATTGGCCTGGGCCAGACCCAGCTACTATGGGCATTTGGGGAGTGAACCAGCAGATGGGAGATACCTCTGTCTGTCTGTCTGTCTCTTTGCCTTTCCAATAAATAAAAGTGTTTTTTAAATATTTGGAAAAATTTGCATTTGTACTGAACATGCTCAGATCTTTTTGTCATTATTCCTTAAATAACATAGTATAACCACTGTTTACTAACCTTTAATTCATATTAGGTATTATAAGCAATCAAAGAATGATTTAAAGTACACAGAAGGATATGCAGAGGTTATGCAAAAATACTACACCATTTTATATAAGGAACTTGAGCATTCATAGATTTTGGTACTCATGAAGGGGCCTGGAACCAATCCCTCAATGATACCAAGGCATGACAGTACAAGGATCATTTATAGTGCAGGACGAGATGTGACAAACACTGCTGAGTGGCTTAAAAACAGGGAGTTTGGGGCCGGCGCCGCGGCTTACTAGGCTAATCCTGTGCCTGCCTGCACCCCGGATTCTAGTCCCGGTCAGGGCACAGGATTCTGTCCCAGTTGCTCCTCTTCCAGTCCAGCTCTCTGCTGTGGCCCGGGAAGGCAGAGGAGGATGGCCCAAGTGCTTGGGCCCTGCACCTGCATGGGAGACCAGGAGAAACACCTGGCTCCTGCCTTCGGATCAGCACGGTGCGTCAGCCATAGTGGCCATTGTGGGGTGAACCAACGGAAAAGGAAGACCTTTCTCTCTGTCTCTCTCTCTCACTGTCCACTCTGCCTGTCCAAAAAACAAAACAAAACAAAACAAAACAGGGAGTTTGGATAGCACAGAGAAGACAGCAGAGAAGGAGTTTCCGTTTGGTTTCAGGAACCTAAGGAATGGCTGGACACCTTTTTGATGACTTCTGTTTTCTGATTACACATTGACCACGTGTTGGAAAATAGGAAGTGCTAGGAAAACAGTTAATATCAGAGCTATTTTGACTGGTAGATGCGAGTGTAAAGAGGGAATACCCCCCAGGGAGACAGGACTGAACAGCTTCAGGTGTTTGGGAGTGCGGATGGGGTAGTCCAGGACGTGCTGAGGTTAAAGAGCTATCCCAGGGAGATTTAGGGTCAAGCTCAATGTTGGCCCTCAGCTAATCTGCCTTTCTCTTCTGATACTTTGTGATTTCTTTTGCTTGGAAAGCCTCGCCCCAGGTCTGCTCCAATTGTAGTTCAGATTCCTTTGAAAACAGAGCCCATGGCAATTGACTCATATAAAGACTTTATTGGGAAGGGCAATCTCAGGGCACCAAGAAGAAGGGGGTGAGAAAGTGAGAGCCACTACTGGTGGTATCTATTGGGCTGCGTCATACCACTGCTCAGTTGTGAGAAAGGGCTTCCAGATGGCCATGGGTCTCTACTTCCTGGGAAAGCCCCCCAAGGAGAGGGAGGGAGAGGGAGCTAACAGCCCAGCTGGTCACCTGGACTCAGTACAGCATTAACTCCCTTGCAGTTCAGGGCTGTGTCAGCAGCTCCTGGGGGACTGGTGGAAAGCACGGTAGAAGAAGACACGGCCTTTGAGTCAGTCAGGCAGGACTGCACCTTTGAGGCTCCTCCCTCAGTGCATGTGACAGAGATGTCAGAGCCTGGACGAGGCAAGGCCATGCTGGTCAGGAGCACGAGGAGCTGAAATGACAGTGGTGATAGTTGGGAGTAAGAGAAACCAAAGAAAAGCGAACCTGGTGCTTCCACAACTTTCAAGATCAAAAGTTATACACGCCACGAACCACTGCCAGGTTTTTCTGTTCGGGCATTCGTGTTCGCTTTGTGTGTACAACTTTTAAGAAATGAGTTATTCGTTGTTTTCTATTATTCTCCTAGTAAAAAGGAGCGACCTGCGGTCAGAATTAGGTATCTGTCGCTCTTCCTGGTTACTCCCGCAGTGCTCAGAGATGCTCAATAACAATAAGCGGGGAACTGACTGGGAGTTACAACGTTAAATCCAAAGGGGAAGGGACAGTGACAACACCCAGAGGAGTGGGTAAGCACGGGAGCTTGTGAGGAAAGGCAACAGGTTGAACAGAGAAGGGGTGCTCAGAGGAGGAGGAAGAGAGTCCTGGAATTCAAGTGGCAACTATCATATCACAAAGATGCCCAGGGGGTTGCTTTAGCAGAGTCACAGACATAGGAAAAGAAAAAACAAAAACAAAAACAAAAAAACACAGCCAGGGACTGTTGAGCAGTTTGTGAGGAAGAAGAGTTACGTCACATCCAACACAGCCTCATCCAATAGCAGCACAGTATGAGCCATCTAAGTTCTTCTGAGAAAAGGTCCAATAGCAACTAAAGATCATAGGAGGCAGAAGGTGCGGAGGTCAGCAACTTTCCTCTAGGTAACCAAGTTCCACCCTCCGCTAATGCTACATCCCAAGAAAGCTACACAAATAATTCATTTCAATGTAGCTCCTCCCTAAGCTACTCAAATGAACAGTGGGTCAATTTTACACCCATCAAAAGCCCTTAAAAAAACACTCCATTTTTTTTTGTGCCAATTAGAAGAAAAGTTTTAAACCCCAAACTCTTTTGCATTTAGCATGAAGCTATTAAGACACATATCACAGCATCACTAAGTGCCAACCTGTATAAATTACCCTATGTGGGAGACCCTCTTGGAATTCAGTATAAGGAGAATGTCTCTCCGTCCTGCAGTAGCCTGCATGACGGATGTTACTGTCTTCTTAACTTCTGTGTGCCTGGAAACCTGAGATGCTCTTGGAAACCTCAATGCTATTCTGTCTTGTGCTCTCTGATCCAAAGCAAGTATCACGAGGGTGAGTTCAAACTCAAAGAAAATATTACCTATTATACCTTTTGTTAAGCTGCACATAGTAGGCATTAGATAACTGTTCGTTCCTTATTAGTCTCCTTTTCAATCTGATAATGAGAAAATATAACTAATCACAGTTGGCACATCTGACAGCCAGAATGCCCAAGGCCTCATTTCACTTTCAATTACAGCAGATATTATCATAGTTGGCATTACTACTTCCTTCGTCTTTTTCGATCTTGTTTTTCCTTTTAATTCATACTGTGAAACTCTTATTTAGTAGGCCTTTCTGTCAGTAAGCCATCTTAAATTCTGTTGTGCAGAGATGGGACATATGTCATTCTTTAACGTATAAACTGCTCTCAAATTGGCACACAATGAAATATTTTACAGCTAATAAAATGGCAATCATAAAGCTATTCAGAAATATGGCAAATTTCTCAGATATAATGTTCATTTGACCATAAAATGCTACATATTCTCTAACTGTAGCCATGTAAATATTTGTATTTTAAGGAAATATAAAGGAATTTCTACTTCTAGCCAAGATGTAACAACAGGGACCAAATTCACCCTCCTAAATGAAATAAGCAAAAAACGCACAAAATATATGAGACAAAGCTTTTCAGTGGGTATCAAAGCAACCAAAGACATTTGATCTTTTAAAGATAACAAACAATGGAGGCAGGTTTTATAATTGTTCTCAACTTGAGATCAAGCGATCTCACTAAGCCAAGGAGACAGAGCTGGCAGGGATGAGAACCCTTTTCTCTGCCAAGGGCCATCTGGTTATTTATAACATTATTTGCAGGCCATACAAAATTAGCAACTTGAAAATTAGTCTGCTATCGATTTATTGACTTTAGAGTCCTGCCTGTGGTTGCCTTGGCAGGGCCACACTAAATGGTTTTGTGGGCCTAGTACGGCCAACGGGCTGGACATTCCCCACCCCTGTAGTGCACCGGGCAGAGCACTCAAGAGGAGAAAGACAGGGAGAGAAAACGTCAGATTTCCTCAAAGGGTCTCCTTGAGCACCCAGTGGAGGTACTGATCACAAGAAGGTAAGGAAAGCACTCAAGACTGGAAAACGAACCACATGAAAGGATGAGAAGGGATGGAGAGCACGGTCACACAGGGCCAGAGTGTTCACATCCTCCAGACAGAACTGCGCAACTCACAATGCAGCAGCACAATCTTCGGAAGGTCCTTGCACGGCGGCACAGCAGTTTAAGCCGCAGCCTGAGACTGCCAGCTCCCATATGAGTGCTGGTTGGAGTCCTGGCTGCTCTGCTTCTGATCCAGCTCCCTGCTAATGCTCCTGGGAAAGCAGTAGGAGATGGGTCTTGTCATCCCTGTGGGAGCTTCGGATGGAGTACCTAGCTCCTGGATTTGGTCTGGCCCGCCTCAGCCACTGTGGTCATTAAAAGAGTAAACCAAGAGATGGAAGTACTTACCAGGTAAGAAAATACAATGATTGATAGAAAGCGATCAAAATTACCCAGAAATCACACAGATGGGAGGGGGTGCAGAAAATAACATTAAGACAATTATTGTAATTGTAGTCAATATGTTCAGAGAGACAAGCAGGAACATGGAAAAGATAAATATATTTTTAAAACAACACAAAATGAGTATTCGTGTACTGTGGGGCAACTTCAACCTGCCTAATACACACATAATTTGTATCTATTTAGAAAGGAAGACACAGCAAATAAGTTTGAAGCAACAACATTCAAACTTCCCTACACCCTATGCTGGATAAACTCTGAGCATGAAATACACGAAGAAACATACACCAAGACACATCTTAATCAAACTGCTCAAGATCAGTGATCAAGAAAATGTCCGAAAGCAATCAGTGGAAGATAAATGCCACACAGAGGAACAAAGATAAGGATGACAATCGGAAACACACAACCAAAAACACAGCAAGAGCAACATCCTTTAACAAGTCCAATGAAAAACCATCAGTATAGGGTTATACATCCTACAGAAATATCCCTCACAACATAAAGTCCAATAAAGGCTTTTCAAAGTAAAAGAAAGAAAAGGCAAAGAAAGTAGAATTTTCCACAGAGAAAACTGCAGGCCCAGAAAAGTTCATTAGCAAATTTCTATCAATATTTAAGGAAGAAATAGTGACTTTACACAAATTCTTTGATAATAATGACTAGAACTAATCTTATAAAGTCATCATTAACCTGATATCAAAATCAAAGTCAATGTAGGAGAAGAAAGCACGGCTCATTTTTCCTGAAGAACAATGTAAAAATCATAAACAAAATGACAGCACACAGAATTCACAATATATTAAAAAGTCAATGCATCGTGACCAATTAGGCCTTATCCTAAGACTGCAAGGTTGGTTTATCATTCTGAAAACAGACAGTGTAATTCACCATATTAACAAACTGAAAAAGAAAGAAACCACATGGCCAGCATTGAAGGATGCATAAAGAGAACATTTAATCTTTAATACAAAAAAATTTTTTCAGCAAACCAGAAATATAAGGTAAATTCCTCAATCTAATAAAGAGCATCTACAAAATGTAGAACTATCATCACACTTAGTGAAAGACTGAATGCTTCTCTCTAAATCAGAAACAGGCAAGGATGTCCACTTTCTGTATCTCTTTTCAGTATTATACTAGAGATTCTAGACAATGCAGTAAGGCCAGAAAAGGAGATAAAAGTTGTTCAGATTGGAAAAGGAGAACTGCCTTTCGTTACAGCCAACATGATTCCTTCATATAGAAAAATCTTACAAAGCTAATTAAATCAGCTGGCGCAGCGGCTCAATAGGCTAATCCTCCACCTGCAGAGCCGGCAGCCCAGGTTCTAGTCCCCATGGGGCTCCGGATTCTGTCCCCGTCACTCCTCTTCCTGTCCAGCTCTCTGCTGTGGCCTGGGAGTGCAGTAGAGGGTGGCCCAAGTGCTTGGGCCCTGCACCCGCATGGGAGACCAGGAGAGACACCTGGCTCCTGGCTTCGGATCAGCGCAGTGCGCCGGCCGCAGCGGCCATTGAGGGGTGAACCAATGGAAAAGGAAGACCTTTCTCTCTGTCTCTCTCTCTCTCACTGTCCACTCTGCCTGTCAAAAAAAAAAAAAAAAGCTAATTAAATCTAGTGAATCAAGTTGAAGGATATATCAATATATAAAAACTGACTATTTTTTCTCTCAATATAATAGTAAATGTAAATTTAAAATGTGTAATTTATAATATCAGACAATATGAAATATGGAAAAATCAAACAAAAATGTGATGGATTTGTACACCAATAACTATAAAGCATTGCTAGAAAAATTAAAGACCTAATAGCAGAATGAGCTAATGTGTTGGAAAAGATATTACTAAGATGTCAGCACTTACCAAACTGACCTATGGATGTAACTGAATCCCAATCGATAAACCATTCAGATTTTTTTGTAGAAATTGACAATATGATTTTAAATTCTTATGGAAAATGAAGGAAACTTAGAACAATCTACAGAACTTTGGAAAAGAAAAACACAGTTGGAAGACTAACCCTAATTTCTTCTTTTTTTTTTGCCAGGCAGATTTAGACAGTGAGAGAGAGAGACAGAGAGAGAGTTATAGACAGTGAGAGAGAGAGAGAGAGAGAAAGGGCTTCCTTCCATTGGTTCACGCCCCAAATGGCCGCTACGGCCGGTGCTATGCCGATCTGAAGCCAGGAGCCAGGTGCTTCGTCCTGGTCTCCCCTGCGGGTGCAGGGCCCAAGCACTTGGGCCACCCTCCACTGCACTCCCGGGCCACAGCAGAGAGCTGGACTGGAAGAGGAGCAACCGGGACTGGAACCCGGTGCCCCAACCGGGACTAGGACCTGGGATGCTGGCACCGCAGGTGGAGGATAAGCCAAGTGAGCAATTGCGCCAGCTGACTAACCCTAATTTCAAGATTTATTATAAACTGACAGTAATCAACACTCTAGTACTGCTGTAAAGACAGACAAATATAACAAAACTATACAGAAAGAGACTCACACAAATATGAACTAGTGATTTTTGACAAAGGTACAAGGGCAACAGAGTGGTGCTGAACACAACAGGATCTCTATAAAACTGAACTTCAACCAGTACTCTGCAAAATATACAAAACTGACCGGCGCCGCAGCTCACTTGGCTAATCTTCCACCTGCGGCGCCGGTACCCCGGGTTCTAGTCCTGGTCGGGGTGCCGAATTCTGTCCCGGTTGTTCCTCTTCCAGTCCAGCTCTCTGCTGTGGCTTGGGAGGGCATTGGAGGATGGCCTAAGTGCTTGGGCCCTGCACCCACATGGGGGACCAGGAGGAAGCACCTGGCTCCTGGCTTCGGATAGGCATAGTACACCGGCTTTAGCGTGCCAGCCGTAGCAGCCATTTTGGTGGTGAACCAACGGAAGGAAGACCTTTCTCTCTGACTCTCTCTCTCTCACAGTCTAACTCTGCCTGGCAAAAAAAAAAAAAAAATATATATATATATATATATATATATATATAACTGTACTCAAGCTATAACATAGACTAACTGTAAAACCTTAAATCATAGAAGTTGAAGATGAAAACACAGAGGAGAAAATCTTTATGACTGAATAAAGCAAAAATGTCTAAAATGTCATGATCCACAAAAGAATAAACATTAAACTTCTCTTTGGAAAATATTGCTAAAAGAATAAAAACACAATCCAAAAACAGTAGCAAATACATATATACACATATATATGTATATATATAAACATTACAGCTAGAACACAAATAATTCTCAATAATACTCAATAGTAAAAATGTACAAGACTTAAACACTTCATTAAAGAATATACAAATATATAGAGCAAGTTAGCACACAAAAAGGTGTTCATTATCTGTATCATTGGTAAAATTAAAATTATAATGGGATACTGCAATACACCCATTAGACAGCTACTTAAAAAAAAAAAAAAACTGACTATACCATCAATCGTTAAGCAGCATGTAGAGATCTGGTGGGAATTACGACATAGCCAAAACCATGGATGAATCTCAATCTAATTATACTGAGTGAAAGAATCCTTACCTACCTCCTCACAATTTCTTGAAAAGCTAAATAGACACCAATGTTATACAATCCAGCTATTCCAAGAGAAATGAAAACTTAATGTTCATATATAAGTTTTATTTGCAATAGTCAAAATATGGAAATAGCCAATGTCAATCAAAGGGTGAATGTATTAACAAATTGTATATCCATTTAATGAAATTCTACTTAGCAATTAAAAGGAATGAGGGACTCATATCATGATGTTATGACATAGATAATCTCAGGAATATTATGCTAAGTGATGAAACTAAATACAAAAAAATACATCTTGCTTAATCAATTTGTTTACTTTTTTTTTTAAAAGCACACCAATGGAAACAGACAATGGTTGCCTGAATCTAGAGGAGAGAACAGGGATGCAGCAAAAGGGCACAAATGGTCTTTGGGAGATGGGAGGAGTATGCTAACCTGCATGGTGGTGATGGTTGCAGGATCTGAAAATTTACTATAAGTAATTGAATTTTACTTTACAGTGGATGAATTTTATATTTAAGATATACCTTTACAATGACGGGTTTTGGAATGGGCATTTGGTAAAGTGTTTAGGATGCTGCTTGGGATCCTAGGTTGCATATTGGAGTGCCTGGTTTAGGTCCCAATTCCTCCATTTCTGATCCAGCTTCCTGCTGCTGTGCACCCTGGCAAGCAGCACGTGTTGGCTCAAGTACCTTGAGTTCCTGCTATCTGGATTGCTCTAGGGGTTGGCCTGGGCTAACCATGGCTATTGTTGGCATTTGGGAGTGAGCCAGCAGATGGGAGAGATTATCCCCCGCCCCCATCTCTCTGCTTTATATATACATTGAAAAATAAATTGTCATTTTAACATAGTTTGAAAAATTAGGAATTTTTTAAATGAAAATGAATTAAGATATAGATGACAATATGGATGACTCTCAAAATAATTAAACTGACTGAAGGAAGCCAAAAATGAATATGTAGTACGTGACTCCATTTATACAAAATTCTAGATAATTCAAACTACTGTACAGTGACAACTGAAGAACAGTGATTGTCTGGGGAAGAATGGAGGAGAGCACATACATGAAGGAGGAGAAATTACAAAGGGACATATCTGGGGATAATGGGCGTGTTCCCTGTCTTGACTGTGGTGTGCACACGTGAGCCAAAACTTACCAAACTATGCACTTTCAATACATGTAGATCACTGGATATCAATTCTATCCTAGGAAATGGGCTTTTCTCAGGGATATGAATGGTGTGAAAATTTCAAAAATTAGTTCTATTTGAACAACAGCTTCAGTGAGATTTTTTTCATTTCAAATTTTTAACTTGTTATTATTTTCAATAATTACAATAATGCTTTTAGGAAAAGTTTACTGCTTCAACAAGAAGAAAGGAGAGCTGTAGGAGCTAGCGGAGTCAAAGGAAACTCGTGTTGTGGCTGTCACCACTGAAGGCAGGAGCGCCCTGACTGTACCTTAGGTCACACCGCACAACTCTAGCAGATGAGAGGAGAAAGGTTCTATATGTCCTGAAGGAGGTGAGGGGAATCGAACCCTGACCAGAGGGGTTATTTTCCTAGAGAAGAAGGGCATAAGCGAAACAAAGCAAAGCAGAGCTTAGAGAAAAACTGAGAAGATGTAGAGAGAGACACAGAGAGTCGTTACCCTGGTAAGGAGGAACTCTATGGTACCTTCATATCAGGGTCGCGATCTCATCACTAGTTCCACATACCTCTGCTCCCTCTCTTTTCCCCTCACCATGGTAACTACACACCCTGGTAGCCTCTGGTCCCTGACAGTTCATACTTGCCAGACTCCTGCTTTGTGACCCAACCCTCATTCACAGCTGCTGCCTAACAGGATCGTAGAGCTGGGGGTTGGAACCTGCCCTACACACCCGGAGCCCTGGGGGCCCAGAGGAAGCTAAGGAAGACACAGCCTCCCTGTTCAAGCCCTGGATTGTGCCCAAGATTCTCTGGCAATCCCTATTGCTGTTTCGGATCCTACAGTCCAGAGCCTGACCCAGTCTGGCTGTAGTCCAGCTCCAGGCGCAAACACCAGGCATCTGCTGGTGCTAGGGGAGAACTGTCCATGGTAGCCTCACCTTGGCCCCTGCAGAGACTAAGATGAGGGTAACAGACAGATGCCCGCTGCCAGCAGACTGAGCCCTTCTCAGCTCAGTCAGTCTAAAATGAGACCAGTGGGTCCACTGGTACCCTATATTGTTCCAAGGGACCCGTACTTGCATCCTTCACCTGCCATATCCTTGGTAGTACAGGTGGATCCACATAGCTGGTTTCTGCCTTTGGGGTCTGCCAAATACCCCTGTTCCATCAGACTTCAACCTTGTCCATACACTCTTGGGTATACGGCTGTGGTTCAGAAGCTCTATGTAACTCTTGCCTCTTCCAACAGGCTGCTTCCTCTTCCAATCCAGTTCTCTTCACCTGACCCCCGGGCATTGACCATTATCCTAACAGTCAACAACCTGCCTTCAGGTATTATCACTGATAGGTCAAGCTCAGCTTGACAGCTCCCTCAAGACCTAAGATCCTGCAGCTCAAATACCTCCTACTAGCACACGGTCTCAGTAAACTTCCCCAGACCAGCTCATCACCATGACTCCCCAGCTCCAAGGACCCACAGGGTAAAGGTGTCAAACATTCTTTATTCTTATGCCCATCCTTGTGCCCAAAGAAAATGAGCAGTATTGTTTAAGGAAGTCAAAGCACAGAAAATGGGAAAACCAATGATATGTCTTGTAACAGTCAAACATCTCCAACTAATACATTAATATATGTAGATTTTCCCTATTTTAATTATTTATTTGAGAGATAGAAACTTAAAAACAGAAAGAGAGAGCACTCGATCCACTAGATAACCCTCCAATCCCACTTCAAATGCCACAATGGCCAGGGTTGGGCCAAGGCCAAAGCTGGGAGCCAGGAATTGCAATCTATCTCCCACATGGGTGGCAGGAACCCAACTATTTGAGCCACCACTGCTGCCTCACTGGATCTGCATTAGTGGAAACCTGAAGCCAAGAACCATGGCCAGAAATCGAACCTAGGCACTCCACTGGGAGATGCAAAGATCTTAACTGCAGAGCTAAATGCACACTCCCTAGATGTTTATTATTGAATTTTTAATGGTCACTTTCAAAATTTTACACAATCATACTGCAAAATTCTTCACTTATACCCAACCAATTTTCTGAATGAAATATTCCACCTTTATTCATAGAAGAATGTTTTCCTATATTTGGATCAAGGTAAAAATCTTGTATTTTACTATTTTTCCCCTATAATACCTGTGTGATAAATATTTTTCTAATTTCCCACCTCAAATGAAAAGTAAAAGTGGACTGAATTCATGCATCAGATTATTGAACTATAGGTTACTTCATTATTCTCTGATTGTGAACATTCATTTGGTTTCTAGCTCTTGTTATTATTCTTACAAGTAATGCTACTATATCATATATTTGGACAGGTAAGATTTATCTTTTCAAAAATTATTGTCAAACAAAAACCTTCCCACAATGTGTTTGCAAGAATAAAGCTACATACATTTTAATGTTGCCTAAAATAATGCCCAACTAATCAATATTGAAGGATTAATTAATCGTGTCATGAATGCCATTTCCATTGCCTGAGGCACCTTTCCTTTAAGATTCATCAACACTTCCCCCAGGCTTGGGCTCAGTTGAAAGATATGTAATTTATTTCAAAGCTAATTTAATTTCTATTTCTTTCTTTATAAATGATACTAAGTTTTTAAAAAAAATTTCTGTGCGTCTATTAGAGACTTGGTAGTATCTTCAGAGATTTTATAAGCTCTATGTTTTTTGCTATTAAATATATATTATTTTAGAAATACATAGAAAAATATATTTAGAAAAATAAAAGAAACTCTAAAGAAAATTTAGTATCACTGCCCAAATGAAATGCAGATTTCTTGTGTTACTTAAATAATTTATTTTGCTACTATATTATCTAAATTTTAATCGTACAGATATTTTAATTTTATTTAAACACCTTTACCTGTCATCATTACTTCTTCAATAATCTAAAATCAATTCCCCTATTTGGTTAAACAAATAAACTGTCTCTTTGCATATAATTTTTTATTTTAAATTTTAATTTATTTATTTGAGAGGGAGGGAAAGGGAGAGTGTGAACGAGCTGCACTCCCATCTACTGGATTACTACTCACATACCTGCAAGAGCCAGGCCTGGCAAAAGCCAGCAATTGAAAACTCAATCCACGTCTGCCACACAGGTGGCAAGGACCCAAGCACCTGAGCCATCGCCACTGCTTCCAGGCCTGTGTTAGTAGGAAGCTGGAATCAAGAGCCAGAACTGAAAATCAAACAGATACTCTGATGTGGAATACAGACTTCTTAACCAGCATCTTAACCACCAGGAGAAATGTGCACCGGATTCAACTGTTTCTATTGTAACTCTTTGTGGTACATTTGTCTTTGCCATGTTGAAATAGTTATTCTAGTCGACAAAATAATTATTCTTTATAATTTTTTTTTTTTTGACAGGCAGAGTGGATAGTGAGAGAGAGAGACAGAGAGAAAGGTCTTCCTTTGCTGTTGGTTCACCCTCCAATGGCCGCCACGGCCGGTGCACCGTGCTGATCCGATGGCAGGAGCCAGGTGCTTCTCCTGGTCTCCCATAGGGTGCAGGGCCCAAGCACTTGGGCCATCCTCCACTGAACTCCCTGGCCACAGCAGAGAGCTGGCCTAGAAGAGGGGCAACCGGGGAAGAATCCGGCACCCTGACCGGGATTAGAACCCAGTGTGCCAGCGCCGCTAAGCGGAGGATTAGCCTGTTGAGCCATGGCACTGGCCCATGCTTCAAAGTATTAATGTGTGCTCTATTTTATTTCAATGGTATATATTCCTCCTCCTAACCCGTTAAACTTGTTCGGTCAGTGTTGTTGTTCTGAAAAGAGTCTGTATTTTAAGATAAATATTCCTTTGCTAGCCCTCTAATATTCTTGTCTGTACTGTTGGATCAACTACTTAGAATTCCACAAAATTCCATGATACACTGGGGTGGGGGGGTGGGGTTGGGAGGTGGAGCTCCAATTGAAAAGGAAACAAGGCCGCTAAGCCTTTGCTCAAGTTTACCGCACTTCCGCATTCCAGTGACTCAGCATTTCCAACAACCCAAGATGGCCCCCGGGGGAGGTACCTAGCCTGACAGGAGACTTCCCTACTCATGAACAGTATGTGTCCACGGCTGTGATAGGCCCTTGAGGGCGTGCCCAGCTTGTGTCCTGCCTGACCTTTCAGCCGGTTGGCTCGGTTCCCTTGTGCCCTGGACAGCCCCTTTTCTGTGTCTATAAAAGCTCTTCCCCTCCCAGTAAAGTCAAGAACCCGGCTGCGCCCTGGGCGTTGACTGATCTCCCGGTGCTGGTGTGGTTCCTTTGCCGCCAACACTCATTATCCCGCTCGGCCCCGGAGCTCCCCAGGCTGGCCCTGAGGAGCTCTATCGGACCTGCTGCCCCGTGATGAGCAGCACACTGGTATTTTAACTGAAGTTATATTAAAACTACAAATCAAACCATAAATAACTGCAACTTGCATTTGATCATTCCAAGTATTTTTCTTTATTACTTTTAGAATTTTTTGATGGGTATCTTATATCCTCACATAAGTTTAATTAACACATAACTCAATTCTGTAGCTATCATAAATTGGGAACCTTCTATTATGTTTTAACTGGTTAATAAAGGTATTTGAGCATCGGACTGATTTGTGGTATTCTATCTCTTGACCAGCAGTTTTTCTTTACTGTCCTATTGCCTCCAGTAGCTTTTTGGCTTTCTAGTTGTATAAGTAGCTTTAGCTTTCTAAGTAGCTTTGGCTTTCTAGATGTTTAAGTAGCTTTAGCTTTCTAGTTGTATAATCATACAGTCTCCTAACAGCTTTCCTGTTATACCCGACTTCTTATATAGACAAGAAAACAGAAATTTCTGTAAAATAGTTATTGAGAAAGTCTTCCATCATTGTTGTGGCCTATGGCAAAAAGAAACTTACACCAGAAATTTGATCTGTCAGCAAAACCTACCAGCTCTTCCTTCCAAACAGCTCTAGAATCCCACCCTTTCTCACCACCCCCACTCCATCACCCCATCCACTCTTACGTGGATTACTGTGATGGCCTCCTAATCACAATGTGAAAGAGCAGCCAGAGTGACCTTTGAGAACTTGAGTACCAACATGCTTCTGCTCAAGTCCCCATAAAGTCCTTCTAGTCCTCTGCAAAGTGCCCTATGTTCTGCCTCCTCCACCTACTTTGTCTCCCACTATTCTGCCCTCCCTCACTTAATGCACCCACAAGAGACTCCTTGTTCTTCCATGAACATAGCAGACATATTCTTGCCTTGTCTTCCCAGGGCATTTGCACTTGCCTCTTCCCCTACCTGGAAAATCTTTCCCTGGTTATTGATCAGTTTACTCATTTACTTCGTCCAGGTATTTGATCAGCTATCTGTTTCCCAGTGAGGCATTTCCTGATCACCTATTTAAATTTGCATCTTCCTTTTCTATGCTCCTTGCTTGTTCCATTTATCTTCATTGCAATTCTTACCATCTGACATTGTATGTATTTATTTCTCATCTCCTATCTTCTCCCACACATACTTGACCAAACTGAAATATACATTTCAAAGAGCAACAATTTCTCCCGGTTTTTCTCATTTTTATGTTCTCAGCATTAAAAAACAAAACAAAACAGATGCTCAATAAATAAGTATACTGAATGGAAAACACACCTACATTTTTTAATCAGGTCATGGGTGAGTCACTTGGAAATATCTGAAGTCAATATGGTTTTTATCTATGATACTGAATGCACTTTTAATCATATTAAGGAACAGTTTCTATATTCCTACTCTTCATGGGTTCTATAAGGAATTGGGACTGAATTTTATTAAACACTTCATCAGGCAGATGTAATTATATGTACTGTGTCATCCTACAGAGGGTTAATATATTTCATTACAGAATACCTTCCTTCAATTATTAAATAAAATGAATCTCCAGGGATAGCCCTAAAAATGCTGGATATATTGTTTAACTGGTTTATTGCCTTTTTGTGGACACAAGCCAACAGCTGAAACTCTGGAGAGCAAAGAAGAGGAAATTCTAATGATTTAGTCAGCATGAAAAATAAGCAAGATGAAGAGAAAATGCTTTGCTGACATATTTCAAATTGACTCCTGTGAGTGTCATATGTTTATTTGTGTGTATAACACTGATTAATGACTACATCTGGATCAACTGATGGGAGTTCCAGTTAACAATTACTTGTACGTGAACAATGTTTCATGGTAATATTACATAGTCCATGAGTTATAATTTCCTTTAACCTCCTGGATTACATGAGTATTTCACTAACATCTGGAAGTTTACCTATTCCCCATTATTTGCCACAAATAATAGGCATACAGGTAGGAAGTAAAAGGCAAACTTAACGGTTTGGGTTTTAATATATAGTATGTGTGATTACAACATGGAAAAGTTCAAATATTTTAATGAATTATGTTAGCCTTTGTCTTTCAGTGGAAAAAGTCAGATGTTTATAACATTAATATGATTCCAAATACTGAGAAACAGTTTTGTGGAACTTTTATATTTTCAGTATTAAAAGACTGACTGAAATTTTAACCTGGTTAAAAAAACAAACATTTTGTTAATTTTAGATAGCTTTGGTTCACCTTAATGCAATTTCTTACTACATGATATTAAACAGTATGATTATAGTCCAGTAAAAGTTGCGTTCCTCATATGTGATTACAACATGGTAGCACATTTATTTCTTACCTTTAAAATGGGCAATGGAAAATTGTTATTTAAAAAAAAAATCTCATGCCTGACAAACAGGACCTTTAGCCAGATGATCAACATCAACAGTGTCAAGCCAGGTTGGTAGTGTGAGTATGCATCCTTGATACATTATAATGAAAACCATACTCCGCCTCTCTGGGCTTCCTTCACAACCTGTAACTTCAGTCTACACATGAGGAAAATATTAGATAAATCGCAATGGAGGCATAGCCTACAAAAACACCTGGCTAGTACACTTCATAATTTCCAAAGTCATCAAACACAACAAAAGTCTGAGAAACTGTCAGACCCAAGAGGATCCCAAGCCTAACAGGTACTATGATGTGGGGTGGGTGTTTGGCGCAGTGGTTAAGACACCATGTGGGACATCCACATCCCATATCCTCGGGCCTCTAGGTTTGAGTCCTGGCTCTGCTTCTGATTCCATGTTCCTGCTATTATGTACCTTGGAGGCAGCAGATGGTGGCTCAACTGTTCAAGTCTCTGCCACTTGTGTGGGAGATCTGGACTGAGTTCTAGGTTCCTAGCTTTGGCCTGGTCCAGGCCCAGCTTTTGCCAGCATTTGGGGAGCAAATAAGTGGATGGAAGATCTGTCTCTCTGCATTTCAGAGAAAATCAAAATTAATTATAACATGGTATCTTGGCTGGAATCCTGGAATAGAAAAAAGGACATGAGAGAAAAACTAAGGAAATTTGAATTAAGTATAGAGTCTCAATAATCATGATTACTGGTTAATTAATTGTGACAACTATATCATAAGCTGTAAGATATTATAGGGGACATGATATATAGGATATCTGTACAGGAGCTTTCTGTATTATATTTCCAATTGTTCTGTAAATCTAAAACTGTTCTAAAATAAATTTTTTAAAAAAAGAATTGTTAGCATTTCTGAAACTTGGCCAAAGCTCTTTCATTCTTATTGTGATTTTGTTTTCATAATTGATGATGAAAAAAGGCCCCCAAGATGTATGTGAATACTGAATTAGGTATGTTACAGATAAGTAATAATATAGATTCAGGTAAACTTTTCTTCCAAGTTTTTGAATGTTTCAAAAATAATTTTGGGGTTGAACTACTATTGTAATAGTCTATGTTGCCTAAATTTGTGAAGTCAGCCTATCTTCATAAAAATTAGAAAAAGTAAGACAGCAAATGCAAACAAGCAAGAGAGCTGTGATTTTAACATATAAAATGAAATAGTAAATAAGAACAGAAATGAATCTTTTTTTAAGATTTACTTTATTTATTTGAAAGAATTACAGAGAGATAGAAACAGAGACAGAGAGAGAGGTCTTCCATCGACTGGTTCACTCCCCAAATGGCCACAATGGTCAGAGCTGCGCTGATCCAAAGTCAGGAACCAAGAGCCTTTTCTGGATCTCCCATGTGTGTGGCAGGGGCCCAAGGACTTGGGCCATCCTCTGCTACTTTCCCTGGCACATTAGCAGGGAGCTGGATTGGAAGTGGAGTAGCTGGGACTCAAACTGGGGCCCATATGGGATGCTGACACTACAGGCTAGGGCTTTAACCCACTGAGCCACAGTGCCAGCACCCAGAAATGGATCTTACTTTAAAAAAATACTACCAAAATATTATTTGAAACCTGAGAATTTCTTTTTAAATATATAACTCTTGGATATTTCCCTTTGTAAATCTTGATTTTTGTACTCAATGTTTACTCTAAGTAATGTATGTCTCTACAAAAAGAAAACTACAGACTTTATCCATTTGTGTCAAACCAGAGATCACTCTAGAAAATAAATGTTAGCCAGCCAGATAGCAATCACAAAGATTGGACAGTTCTTGATATATCTACATCCCAGGAGGGGAACTTCCTGTATTCAACAATAGATGATAAATCCATCATTATCCTACAGGAGCTGTAGGGCTTGGGCCTTATCAGGGCAACAAACCAAACACATATGATCCCAAACATGAAGTTAGTTCGTTTATTTACAATTGCCAACTACTATCAACACAGACAGATCAATCAAAGAGCTGGGAGGGAGACAAAAATTGGGCTTTATAGTTGGCATTGCTATAAAGTTGGGCAACCAAATCTCCCAATTGTAACAATCTGTGCATTTATCTTGCAGGGTGTGCCTCTAACTTCTCCCTCACAGGAGCATAAAGACAATACATCCCCCAGCAATGTGTTTTAATATAAAAGAGGGTGCACGGAGGATATGAGAATGAATCTCAGCCTTTGTTTCCAAAGGTCCAGCTTCTATGACCACAAGCAAATCCACCATTAGCTTGCTATTTCTTAAAAATGTTTTTAAAATATTTATGACTTTCACTAATGTAAGAAGATAGAAATATTAGCACTGTATTGTAAGATCCTAAACATGATATGTTTCTTAAAGTTCTCAAAAAGAAATGAATACATATGATTACTAAGACTAGTTAAAAAATGAACTATATATAATTTAGGCAATTTTTCCATTCCAAAATGTTTTTTAAAAAGTTAAGTCATGTAGTACAGAAATAAGAAGGGTATATAAGTGAACCTAAGAGGAAAAAGAAAATGTACCTCTCTCTATCCTCTCCTAGATACTATCACACCATCTCATGAAATATGGCCAAGAGCACTTTATTTCCGTGTTTGGAACTTGTTGTTTTATCCAGTAATTCCCATTCTTAGCAATGATCTCTTTCAGGGCTGCCAATGGCAGGTCTAGCGTTCACATGGAATTTAAATATTGCATTTTCTATGTGAGAAATTGTTAAACCTGCTGCTGATGGCAAGCACCTCACTCCTTCTCTTGACTGCTTAACAAGGGCCTAGGGAAACACCGGACCTGTACCAGGGAAAGAACAAAAAGTCAGCTGAGGAGAGAACAGGAAAACAAAGGACACATCGTCACTCCCTATTTCTGATAGTGTTAGACCAAAAAAAGAATTACAGAATGTCCAAAGGTGAATTCTGCATTCCCTATACCAATTGTATTCCCCAAATGGAAACATAAATGCAGCCTAATCAGATCCTGAAAAGAAATGCAGAGAATGTCAAATGTAAGACCAAAAGCTCAAAATGTCAATAACTAGATGGTAACTTCAGCCTCCTCTATGCATTTATTGTGAAAATCTTAAAATACTGTCATGTTAAATATTAATGTCCCCATATACTATTTGTTCGCATAGAATGAGAGGAAATACCCAAATGCTGTAGGCTTTAGCTAGTATGCCAAAGTTTTGTCAAATGAGTGTATAACTGCTATTGAGGACTACAAATAGGATATGATTTAGACAAACATTAACTTTATATTGTATCTACCAAGCCCTCTAATTTTTTCCAGCAGTGACCAAAAAGGTCTCATTAAATCCTCATTGCCGGCTCATAAAAGCTCCATACATTTTCTAATTAATTTTGTAAGTAACACTGGCTCTCCTTTTAGGAAATGCAAAGGGGGCACCATCAAGTCTCCCAAGTCCACTCCAACGGCTTAATTTACACACTGGAACACGCTATTGCTTCTTCCTAGGGACATTACAGCCATACCATGGGAGAAATTAGGAGAGCCCTCGGTGCCCATCAGTCAGGTGGAGTGCTGGCTCACCACCTAGGACAAATCACCCGGTAGAGCCCTGAATGAGAGGCAGGCCTCAAGACAGCCAGCAAAGTCAACAGTGGTTTCATGAACTTTAACCCGGAAAGAACAGAGGGCCAACTGAACCTACGCTGTTGGCGTGGGGTTGCATGCAATCATCAGTCCTGGCCAGTCATGTAAAAATTCAGGCAGCATGGAGGCCAGTGCTGTGGGCCAGCCTGCAGCACCGGCGTCCTATGTGGGCACCGGTTCGAGTCCCGGCTGCTCCTCTTCCAAGCTGGCTCTCTGTGATAGCCTGGGAAAGCAGTAGAAGATGGCCCAAGTCCTTGGGCTCCTATACCCATGTGGGAGACCCGGGGGAGGCTTCTGGCTCCTGGCTTCAAATCGGCTCATCTCTGGCAGTTGTGGTCATTTGGGGAGTGAACCAGCAGAATGGAAGACCTCTCTCTGGCTCTACCTCTCTCTGTAACTCTGTCTTTCAAATAAATAAAATAATTCTTAAAAAAAAATTAAGGCCTAAAATATACTTAAAAAAAGAAAGAAAGAAATTTAGTTCGTATCCTTTTCACTACTACAACCACCAGTACTGGGATGCAGATTCCTTAACCCAAATAGAGAAACAAACACTGGCCCAAGGCCCAGGATTTGAAAGTTATTTATGCCCCGGTGGACAACTGGCAATGAGCTTATAAGGAATGTAACTGAACTTTTTTCCTTTTTATTTTCTCCCTCCATCCCCACCTTTCTGGGACAGATTTCTGCTGTGACAGGAAAATTCTAAGGGAAGAACACACTGGAGGAAAGGAGAAAATAGCTAGGTTATCTGTAAGTGGGGTTGGAACGATGCACTGGCATGAAAGCTATCAGCAACGCTGTTGAACTGTCTCACTTGGTCAGTTCATTGACATCTTAGAAAGGGGAGACAAACTCTAGAGGCAGGGTCAGCAAGATGGGCCTTCCAACGTGAATTCAAAAATGCTCCTGGCCGGCACCGTGGCTCAACAGGCTAATCCTCCGCCTAGTGGCGCCGGCACACCGGGTTCTAGTCCCGGTCGGGCAGCCGGATTCTGTCCCGGTTGCCCCTCTTCCAGGCCAGCTCTCTGCTATGGCCCAGGAGTGCAGTGGAGGATGGCCCAAGTGCTTGGGCCCTGCACCCCATGGGAGACCAGGAGAAGCACCTGGCTCCTGCCATCGGATCAGCGCGGTGTGCCAGCCACAGTGCGCTGGCCGCAGTGGCCATTGGAGGGTGAACCAACGGCAAAAGGAAGACCTTTCTCTCTGTCTCTCCCTCTCACTGTCCACTCTGCCTGTCAAAAATAAAAGCTCCTAAAGGAAGAAGCAGGGCTCAGAGCGGAGGGACGCAGTGGTCCAAGCTCCTAAGTTACCAAGTCTGAGTACCTGCCAAGAGCCCCCACTTCGGGACTCTAGGCACAAAACCACCAGTGAGGTTCCACTAGAGTCCTCTTAAGAAAGCAACTGTAGAACGTCAGGGCAGGTGTTCACCAGCTCCTATTCCATTCTCGTTTTGTAAACACAGTGGGATGGTTACTTTTATGTGGGAGGCCCAAGATAGATGGGTAAAGCATTATTTATGGGTGTGTGTGTGAAGGTGTCTCCAGAAGACAACGTGAGTGGAAGCATCCAATCTGCTGAGGGCCAGAAAGGCACAAAAGGCAGAGGGAGGGTGAACACTCTCTCTGTTTGTGCTGGGAAACCCATCTTCCCCTGCCCTTGGACATTCCAGATCCTGGTTCTCCACCCTGAGGGCCTGAACTGAATCACACACTGGCGTTCCTGGGCCACCAGCTGACAGAAAGCAGGTGAAGGATCTTCTCGCCCTGAGTCCTGGCAGCATTCCCTGCCCCCTCCAGGAAGAACTGGATGTGCTGTGTAGTCAGGTGGCAGACGACAGCCGGGCACAAGGACGGAAGGCAGAGCAACACGGCAGCTAGTGGTCTGAAGTATTCTCATTTAATTACATTTACCAAGATCATTAAAGAGTGATGCTGGTGAATCACTAAGTATCTGTTTATTATAAACATTGTTTCATTCATTTTTCCAGCACTTAAGAAATTTCTTAATATTCAATGACATGTATTTGATTATGGACAAATATTTATTAGCATACAAAAACCTCCTTATAGCTTAGTGATAAATTACATTCATGATGTACACACACACACACCATATATATATACATATATATATACATACACCATGAATGTTATTTTTTTGTATATATACAGAGACAGACAGGCAGACACATCTCACAGATATTCTTATGTATAGTTTTAGATCCCTTCTAAGAAAAAGATATAGAAACTCATGTTACAGGATAATCTAAGAAATTACTATGTTTTGGGTTTGTTTGATTCTGTTCCACTGAAGCTGCTTCATAACATCATTATGATAAAGCCCTGTCATTTAAGAAGACAGTATAAGGCTTCTGAGCCATAGAAATCAAGACTTTTCTTCCTTGGAAGGAATTAACAGATTCTGCCTTTAAAATGGTGGGCTACTAAGGGAAGAGAGGTACCAGGGCAGAAAGACGGTGCTCTAAGGTCTGGAAGAAAAGGAACTGCTCCACTAAGGAGATGGCAGGGATTCCTCACCACAGGAAGAAGAGAAAAGGGTAGTGCATGCCACACACGGTAGAGACCTGCCCTCTGTCCCCATGCAGCTCCCTGCTAATGCGCCTGGGAGAGCAGTGGAAGATGGTCTGAGTACTTGGACCCCTGCATCCACATGGGGGACCTGGATGAAACTCCTGGCTTCAGTCTGGCCCAGTCCTGGCTGTTGCAGACATTTAGGGAGTGAGCCAGTGGATTGAAGATCTCTCTCTTGTTCTCTCCTTCTTTGTATTTTTGCCTTTCAAATAAATAAAGCTTTTTAAAAAAGAAACAAGAAAAGAGACTCACACTGTTAAAGGAAATAACAGTTCTTTGCCTGGACAGGAAGAGGGATGACAGATTATCTTTTCTTAATTAGGTTCCTCTAAGCCTTCAAGGGCCCCAAACTTGGGCTCCATCCTTTGCCTGTTTAGTCCAGTGTTAGCAAGAATCCTGCTGGGTTAATTTACCAAAAATCCCACTCTTGAAATCTCATGAAATTCTTAATCTTCCACCCTTGTTGTCTGATCACTCAGCCTGGCCTTCAGAAAGAACCCCATTGACCTGGTCTAGCAAGAATCCTCCTAGGACTGAGGTTTCATTTTAGCAATTTTCCACCCACTGACCCCCATCCTGATCCTTGACTATAAATCTCCACTTATTGGATTTGGAGCTGGATTCTGTTTTTCTCCCCTACTATAAAAATCCATTATAACTAGGACCCGTTGATATGAGTAAATTCTTCCTCACCACCATAAAAATAAGTCAAGTCCCTTTAATTAAATCCATCCAATTACCCCATTGGAATGCTCCATCTATTTGCTGTGGAGACTCTGACGGATATGCAAAGAAAAAAAAAAAAAAAAAACAAAACTAAGGCTGAAGAATCAGAAAAACAACGGCCAGCATGACTCAACCAATCACACCCTGTTGTCTCATACATGTGCTTGTCCCTGTTTCTCTGGGATAATGTGTGATTTGAGGCACTGCAGCAGCAAACATGAGTCTGGCAAGGAGCTTAGGAAGGCCAGGGAGCACTTCTCACTGCACTTTGCTCTTTAGGAGAACCCAGAGCTAAAAAGCACAAAGGTCCATGAAAACCTCCAAGCTCTTAAGCTCCTGCCAAAGCCATGCAAAAACAGGGTCAATTCAGCTCCCCTGCCATTTTTACATTTGAAGAGAAACAGGGAGACGGGTGCTGGGTTTGGTGTTTCCCACCAGATCACACAGGCCATTGCCAGAACCCACCCTCACTCCACTGGCCTTTCCAAAGGCTGTGCTAGGGCTGTCATGGAAGGTTTGTGCCCAGTTGTCATAGTGGAAGAGGGTGTAGACCACACATATTACGTATGTGTGAGTGTGTGCGGATGCCAATTAGCAGCATGTGGTGTTGGTCCTATTTCATAAACACCCGACAGTCAGCTGCACTCAGGGAAGAGCTGATCAGAGGTAGACTGGAGGCAGAATGCCATGTGGTGCTGCCAGCATGAGACAGAGCTTCAGCTTGTCCCAGGAATAGAACTGTGAGAACAAAAGCTGTAGTGGAGGGATGTAGTGCTTGGAGGTTTAGGCATTGTTTACTGCTTCTAACACGTAGAGAAGACAATAGACCATTCAACGATCTGGTAGTTTTTCTACGGTTTAGAAAAAAGCTACTATGAATCACCAGAATGTTGATGATAACCCTCTAAAGAAAGGCATACTTGAAAGAGTTAAATCTCAAAACCCAAGACACTTCCAGATGTCAGGGGATGAAAGGTAGGCAGAACTTAATTGTAAGCCCAAAGAAGAAACTATGGAGGAGTTTGGAGACGGTAGGACACCTCTCTGAATTCACCTGGAAGGTTTTTAGTTCTTGACAAAAGCCAAGACAGTGACAAAATGTCCTCCCACCTTTGGCAAATGCTGCAAGTCAGCTCACTGCACATCCATGACAGCTTCTTCACGTGCCTTCCTCCACGGCAGAGACTCAAATGTCGACAACTACACAGTTTCTCAACTCTCCTGCATTCGCATTCCCAGGTGCGATTCAAAGTCAATCAGTCCAGAGCGCTCAACCCAGTCACAAACGCAGAACTAGTTACAAGGAGATATGGCAGGGTGCGGCACAACTATCTCGCTGGTGTAGACCGTGGCAAAGGTGGGATGGCTCCACAGTCGGAGCCTCCTGCTTCAGATGCATCCAGTGACAGAACAGTGCCCGCCCCTTCTCTGCAGAGGCTGTGTGACCCGGGGGCTTGCCTAGGGTCTAACCCTCCCAAGTATGTTTTGTAACCCATGTGATAGCAAATTTGTTTCTTGTAAAACAAGTGGAACAAATCTGTGTCCTGCAACTGAGCCCTGATACACCATAACCGATACATTATTCACTAAGTCACACCCTCATTAGTACTAACAAGGGTACTTCAAAAAGTTCCAGGATGAATGAAATTAAACTATAAGCTTATTTGGGCACACAAGGAAATGGAAACCTACGTATAATTTTTTCATAACATGCATTTTTCTATGAACTTTCTGAACTTCCTTGGTACATACAAACCCTTTTGCTGAGAGAGAGAGGCAGGGAGAAATGCAGAGGGACAGAGGAGTATATGAGGGTTTCATGATGTTTGAAGACACTGCATTAAGAGGAAAATCCTTACATGTCATCATAAAGTAGAATTGTGTTTGTAGTAAAAGGTAAAGAAATGGCCATGGGGCTGGCGCTGTGGCTAATCCTCTGCCTGTAGTGCCGGCATCTCATATGGGTGCTGGTTCTAGTCCTGGCTGCTCCTCTTCCAATCCAGCTCTCTGCTATGGCCTGGGAAAGCAGTGGAAGATGGCCCAAGCAGTTGGGCCCCTGCACCCTCATAATAGCCCCAGAAGAGGCTCCTGGCTCCTGGCTTTGAATCCAGCTCCAGCCATTGGGGCCATTTGGGGGTTGAGCCAGCAGATGGAAGATCTTTCTGTCTGTCTCTCTCTCTCTTGTAACTCTGCCTCTTAAAGAAATAAATAAAATCTTTAAAAAAAAAAAAATGAAATGGCCAGGTGAAGACTGATCCAGAAAAGACTTCTGCACTTTTTTATACCCGCCAAAATTTCTCAATAAAAAATATGCCCCTATACCTAGGAAGTGCTAAAGTTTGGAGACGAAAATGTATGTACTTTAAAAATCTCCCTGAGCAACTCAACAAAGAAATTGAGACTTTTCCTCAGGACATTTTCCTGAGTCAGGAAAGGAAGCCTTCTGTCAGAGCTGCATGGAAATTAGCATAGGACCAAAAAAGAAACGGGAGATGAGAAAAGGCTCAAGAGCTCCGGGGCACACAGATGGTTTTTGTATTAGTTTCTGCAACAGAGAACTACAGACTGGGCAGCTTAAAGCAACAGAAATTCTCACGGTTCAGGACGTTGGAAATGTGATATCAAGAGGTCCGCATTTGGCTCCTTCTGGAAGCTCTGAAGGAAAAAGCAGCCCATGCCTCCCTCCTAGCTCACGAGGGCTCCTCTGCCAGCAAGCCTTGACACGCCTTGGCCTGGGGCAGTCCAGCTCCGGCCTTTGTGCCTCCAGTTGTCATATGGCATTCTTCCTGTCTGCATGTCTGTCTCCTCAAGGCCAAAGCCACAGTGGGTCAGGAGCCCCTCTCCTCCAGTATTTCCTCAACTTGCACCTACAAGGGGCACATACCCAGGTTAACAAGGTATGGATGTCAACATATCTTTCTGGGGCACCGATTCAAGCCATTGCAATCCTTTCTCACAAGTTCACTCCGGAGACCTACTGTAGATACAGCTGTGTACTTGTCTACAGTTAACCTAACATTCCAACTTTCACACACAAAGTGTCCAGTTTCTCAACAGACACTTCAATGCCTTTGAAAGAACTCAGAGCTTCAGGGTACCCAGGAATTCTACATTGAAAACTCAAAATACTTTCTTGAGAAAGAAATAAGAGAAGGTAAGTGAATCAAGGTGTACACCACCCTTACAGGCTGAAAGACATGATATTACAAATGTATCAGTTTTTCCTCTAATGAGTCTATTGATTTAATGTGTAACTCAAAAACACAGAGGCTTTCTTTAGATTTAGAAACTGGTTGTTCATAAAATGTTTTTGGAAATTTAGGATCAAGAGGAGGAAAGGTAATCCTGGAAAAGACAGACAAAGCTAGAGAACTTCCTTCCATCTCCAGATCTCAAGACGCAGTATAACGCTATGGTAACAGATACCATGTGTTACCAATATAATACAGGAATAGAATAGACATAAGAGTTGGTTACTTCATTGGCTAACTGACCAATGGAATAGAAAAAACTCAGACAAAGCTTTACTTATTTAGTACATGACAAAAATCCTTATGACTTTGTCTTACATAGGACACAAAACAATTGAATTTAAAGGAATATTTGCCAAATTGCACTATATTAAAATTAAAAAATTCTCTTCATCAGAAGTTACCATTAAGAGAATGAAAAGACAAAACACAGAGTGAGAAAAGGTATTTGCAGCAATCTGACAAATGACACATTGGAGTATAGCAAGAATTCCAATTAATCAGTAAGAACATAACTATAAAAATAACAATTAAAATAAAACTGCAGAAGAATGAAATAAACATCTCATATAATAAGATTTCCAACCATCATTAGTAAACATTAAAAATGTTCATCATGGGGTCGGTGTGGTGGCATAGCAGGTAAAGCTGCCGCCTACAGTGCCAGCATCCCATAGGGGTACCAGTTTGAGTCCCGGCTGCTCCACTTCCGATCTAGCTCTCTGCTATGGCCTGGGAAAGCAGTAGAAGATGACCCAGGCCCTTTGGCCCCTGCACCCATGTGGGAGACCTGGAAGATGCTCCTGGCTCCTGGCTTTGGATTGGCACAGCTCTGGCTGTTGCAACTATCTGAGGAGTGAACCAGTGTATAGAACACCCGCCCCCCTCTCTCTGCCTCTCTGTAACTCTGCCTTTCAAATAAAATAAATAAATTTGTTTTTAAAAAAGTTCATCATGGGTCATCAGGGAAATGCAAATCAAATACTCAATGAGAAGGGGCTGGAATTACAGAGTAGTGGGTAAAGCTGCCAGCAACACTGGCATCCCATATGGACACTGGTTCATGTCCCAGCTGCTCCACTTCTGATCCAGCCCTCTGCTAAGGGCCTGGGAAACGCAGCAGAGGATGGGCCAAGTGCTTGGGCCCCTGCCACTCACGTGGGAGACCTGGACCTGGCTCCTCCAGTCTTTGGTCTGGTCCAACCCTAGCCATTACAACCATCTAGGGAACGAACCAGTGGATGGGAGATGGATCTCTCTCTCTCTCTCTCTCTCTCTCTCTCTCTCTCTGTTTCTCCTTTAACTCTGCCTTTCAAGTAAATAAATAAATGTTTAAACAAAATTTAAAAAAAGATTCAGCATGATTACCATTACACGCATCACAATCAAGTATCAGCAAGGATTTGGAATAAGTCAAAACCATACCTGCTACTGAAGAGGATGTCAACTGGTACAAGTGTTATGGAAAATCATTTCATGGTATCTACGAAGACGAACATATGCAAACATATGCTAGTTAATTCTACCTTGGTCTACATGTTCACCACATGAAAATTCTTGAGCTATATAACTTCCTATGTGTATTCTTCATTATGAATATTACCTCCAAGAAGTTTGCTTTATTATTTTTCTTTTATAGTTACATAGGATATTGCTAAATAATAGCAACTAAACTTGGAGGATCTACCTGGATGGTTACAAGGACTCTGGAATCTAAAATTAACTCCAAGTGTCACCGTTTCTGTGTCCTCAGAAATAGGAATATTTGGGAAGAGAATTCAAGAAGTAATAAATACACAAATAGGAAAGTGAGACAGAGAAGGGCGAGAAGAAAGCTCCACAAACAAGACAACTGCCACTGAGGACACCTGAAGGTGAAGCGAACAGAAAGCTGTTTTCCTTCCTGCTCTTCATCTCTGATGAACTCACAACAGTGCCCAGGGACATTAAATCCCTGGCACTTCTGCTTGCTCTGAAAGTAGGCAGAGTGTGCTCCCAGACCAGAAAGAAGTCTGCAAGCAGAGCTTCACACTTGTCCACAGTAAGCAGCATTTGGTGCATACAGGGATGCCCGGGGTCTAAGTATGGCACCAACTGAAATCTATACGATCCTACACATTAAGGTCATTATCTCCTTTAGGGTGGTGGCCATCTGAAATGTAAAATGAACAAGGTTTGCAGTGGGAGTGTTACTGGAACAGACTACAGTGTCGTTCCCATAGCTGGTCTCAAAGCTAATTGATAATCAACTTTTTCCTCTACCACTGAAGATTCAAGATCTACTGTAGATTCCTTAACAAGCATTCTGTTGCTTCAGGTTTCTTTCTTTTTTATTTATTTTTTTATTATTATTTTTTATTTTTTTATTTTTGACAGGCAGAGTGGACAGTGAGAGAGAGACAGAGAGAAAGGTCTTCCTTTTGCCGTTGGTTCACCCTCTAATGGCCGCCGCGGTAGCGCGCTGCGGCTGGCGCACCGCGCTGTTCCGATGGCAGGAGCCAGGCGCTTCTCCTGGTCTCCCATGGGGTGCAGGGCCCAAGGACCTGGGCCATCCTCCACTGCACTCCTGGGCCACAGCAGAGAGCTGGCCTGGAAGAGGGGCAACTGGGACAGGATCGGTGCCCCAATCGGGACTAGAACCTGGTGTGCCGGTGCCGCAAGGCGGAGGATTAGCCTAGTGAGCAGCGGCGCCGGCCCTTCAGGTTTCTTTTTTTTTCCTTAAAGATTTATTTATTTATTTGGAAAGCTAAAGTTACAGAGAGAGAGAGAAAGAAATAGACAGAAAGAGATATCTTCCATCCACTGGTTCACTCCCCAAATGACTGCAACTGTCAGGGTTGGGCCCATCTGAAGCCAGGAGCCAGGAGCTTCTTCCAGGTCTCCCACATGGGTGCATGGGCCCAAGCACTTGGGCCATCCTCTGCTACTTTCCCAGGCACATCAGCACGGAGCTGGATTGAAAGAGGAGCAGTCAGGACTCAAACTGGCATGCATATGGGATTCCAGCACTGCAGGCAGTGGCTTTACCAGTTAAGCCACAGCATTGGTTCCCTCCAGGTTTCTTTTGTGGTGGGTAACCCACACCTTTGTCCCACTGAGGTAAGCCCTGTCAGGCTATGGTTGTTGCAATGTTGATTTTCAGTAATAAATTATTTGGAAGCACCAAGGGCTTCCCAGGGAATCTCCATGGTACCAGACCTACCTTTTTGCTCTAGTTTGAATGACAGTGTTCCCTCCAAATTCATGTTGAAACTTAATTCCTACTATGGAGGTATTAGAGATGGGGCGTTTGGGGAAGGTGATTAGGATATAACTTCTCACAAATGGAATAGGGTCCTTATTTAAAACAAACAAACAACAAAAAAACAAGAGGACTTCTGGGAGTGGGTTGACTCTGTTTCCTCTTATGCCACAAGAAGACACAGTATTCACCCCAAACCCTTTCACCCTCTGCCATGTGAGGATACAGTAAGAAGGCTCTCATAGATGTCAAATGCCAGCACTATGATTTTGTATTTTGCAGTCTCCAGAACTCTGAGAAAGGATTCCATTCTTAGTAAATTACCTACTTTCAGGTATTTTGTTACAGCAGCATAAATGGTCTAAGACATATTCCCTAACCCATGGATACACAGGACTGGCTGTATACCTATTGTAGTACAGAAGAACTGGTGACTGTACTCATCAAAAATGTCAATGTTGGGGTCAGCCGTGGGGTGCAGCAGGTTAAGCTGCCACTTGGGACAGCAGCATCCCATATCAGAATGCCAAGTTTAAGTGTTAGCTACCCTATACTTCTGATCCAATTTCCTACTAATGTGCCTGGGAGGCAATGGATGGAGTCCAAGTACTTGAGTTCTTGCCATCCACATGGGAGACCTACATATAATTGCTGGCCCCAGGATTATTATATGGCCCCTATATATAATAGGACTGGCCCAGCTCTGGCTGTTGCAGCCATCTGGGTAGCAAACCAATAAATCAAAGATCTCTCTCTCTTTCTCACTCTCTCGGTTACTCTGCCTTTCTAATAAAAAAAATAAATCTTTTAAAAAACATGTCAATGTCATAAAAGATAAACAAAGGGTGTGAAAATGTTCTAGACTTAGAGTAAGGAGATAAAACAAAAAGTACAGTATCTGACCCTACTCTGGCTTCTATACAAGAAAAAGAATCTACAAAGTGTGTTTTGGAATCATTGAGACAATTGGAATACAAATGTTAGAGTGGACAAAGTACTATATCAATGTTAATTTTCTTATGGTTAACTGCAGTTTTATAGAGAATATTCTTATCTTAGTAAACATACACTGAAGTATTTAAAAATAAACAGACACCGTAACTGCAACATATTCTCATGTGAATCAGAAAAAGATTAGAGCATGAGAAGGGGGAGGCACATGAGGAAGTGAATCTTAATCATTAGTGAAGCTGAACAGTGTGTATACAAGAGGTCCCAGTATCTTTTTTTGTATCCATTCTGTAAATTTGAAATTATCACCAAATATAAGATTTTTTTAAAGCCCCACTTAAGTTCATAAAACACTCATATGAGAACTTACTATGTACCAACACTTAGGGATATAAGCGTGACAAAGACCTGGTCTGTCTTTTGGGAGCCCCGGTCTACTGTAGAAATAGAAATGGGCCCCTGAGTTAGGACAATTATTTTCTTCAGGATCCAAATTTCTTCTTAACGCATAGGAATGGATAATGTCCCTTTTCCATTTCATCAACTCCTCTGTTTACTGACTTAAGCTCTCCTTGAATGAGTCCTTACAACACCTTACTGTTTGTGTGCAACCAAATCTCCTATGTGCCAAAACCCTGTATACACCAGGCGGAGAGCTGAATAAAAGGGCTTAAACTAGCGCCTTGGCTTGAGATCCACCTTCTGGGCTACCTGGAAATGAGAGCCGAGAGTGAGAAGTGGAAAGAAAGTCAGAGGCCCCAAAATGTTGCGATGCATGTCCACAGGAAACCTGGCTGCCCCCATTAGGATTGCAGGGTTGGTTTATTAGCAGAGCTTCCCTCGCCTCCCCAGTCCCAACTCCAAGAACAAGAAGTGCTCTAAGCTCCTACTCAGCATGACTGCATCTGAGAGATGAGCCACCCTTCTGGGCCAGCCTAATTGGATTTGTCTTTATTGCAGTCATTACCAAGAGGTTATTAGAAGCTGAATAAATGAACATGTTCCAACTTGCTACTTCTATCTCCAGCTTAGAACAGGTGTTTTAAAATCCAACTTTTAAAAAAATATATTTATTTATTTATTTGAAATTCAGAGTTACACAGAGGAGAGGCAGAGAGAGAGAGAGAGAAAGAGAGAGAGAGAGAGAGAGAGAAAGAGAGAGGTCTTCCATCCGCTGATTCACTCCCCCACTGGATGCAATGGCCAGAGCTGTGCTGATCCAAAGCCAGGAACCAGGAGCTTCCTCTGGGTCTCCCACATGAGTGCAGGGGCCTAAGGACTAGGGTCATCCTCCACTGCTTTCCCAGATCATAGTAGAGAGCTTGATCAGAAGTGGAGCAGCCAGGACTCAAACTGGTGTCCATATGGGATGCTGGCGCTGCAGGGGGCAGCTCCACCCTCTACATCACAGCGCCAGCCCCGCAAAACCCAACTTTCTGAAATCACTTGCAAAGAATGAATGAAACCTTTCTACAGTGCCACTGCTATATACTAGGGCAGTGAGCAACAGAATGGGACTTAGAACTTGAAATATGCAGTTTCCAAAAACGATTGTTTCAAAATGGGGTTCACCACAAGCATGCTGTTAGCACTGTTTCCCTCTGCGATTTAGGCTGTAGATGCTTTTCAAATAGCATGTTCATTCTGAAAGGGTAGATGGATTTACCACCGGTAGGCTGAGTTCAAGGTCATCTGGATCTCACAGGCGCTCACCAGTACTGGTGCAGTCTGAACTCTGACAAATGTCAACATCACCTGTTGCACGTTCCTAATCTTCACTTTCTGTACCACTCCCAGTTGGCACAGGCACCATGACTCTTCACTACTGACAAAGCAGCTCATATTTCTATTTCCCCATCTCCTACCTACATCCGGGCTCTATAGTATCAAAGTACACTAGTTGTTAAGGGAATATAAACATACCCTCTATGTGAACAACAAAGACATTCCTCCTTTTAATCCAAGATCTACTGAAACCTGACCAAGCTTCATACAGTCAGGGAGTTGTGACTTCTTTCTTTTGTCATTCTTCTGCTCCCACCACGCCAAATAGCAAGCAAATGGTTAAGGACCTAGTGTCCCAGTCAATGCCTGCTGACTGCCTTGCTTTCAGCAATGGCTTGTTCCTCCTCCACTGGCCTTGGATGGGTCTCACCCAGGCTGGGACTTGCCAGAAGCCTGGTTGCAAGACTGCAACTTTTATTTCCTTCTATTTCCTATTTGCTGCTGCTGCTTTTTCCGCCACCATAGCCGAGAAGAGGCTATCCACCATTCACATACCTGCCACACCCTGGACAATAGATATCACAAATATGCCTCATTTAAAAGTTACAGTGTGAGGCCAGCGCCGTGGCTCAATAGGCTAATCCTCCGCCTTGCGGCGCCGGCACACCGGGTTCTAGTCCTGGTCGGGGCACCGATCCTGTCCCGGTTGCCCCTCTTCCAGGCCAGCTCTCTGCTGTGGCCAGGGAGTGCAGTGGAGGATGGCCTAGGTGCTTGGGCCCTGCACCCCATGGGAGACCAGGAGAAGCGCCTGGCTCCTGCCGTCGGATCAGCGCGGTGCGCCGGCCGCAGCGTGCCAGCCGCGGTGGCCATTGGAGGGTGAACCAACGGCAAAAAGGAGGACCTTTCTCTCTGTCTCTCTCTCTCACTGTCCATTCTGCCTGTCAAAAATAAAAAAAAAAAAAGAAAAGTTATGGTGTGAGGCCACATTTCCATACTGTTTCATCTCAGGATTTTCCATCACAGATATTAAAGGTGAGAAATTTTAGAGTTACTTACTAAGTTAACATAATAACAAAACCTTTACATTGCCCAAATAGATATATTTTTCAATCCAAAAATATTTTAACGTAGGTTTAAATTTTTGCAAAAAATGCCTAAGTATCCAGCAGGAAACAGCTGGATTCTCCCATTTGCTTCAACATTCAATTGGTTGAGATATCATATATCAAATAACCTCTGGAAAATTCTACCAGACACTTGTGGGAGAATGAGAATGAAAAAAGCAAATACACCTTAGTATTACTGAACAGGATAGTTTTGACCTTTCAAATTCCCTGAAACTAGCCAATAAAGGTGCAGTTACAACTATATATAGCTATTGGGAGTTGTGGTTAAAATTTCACTCAGCCTTGGCTCAAAATGCAGGTCACCACTTCCTAGCCGTGCACCTACCTCTCTCTCTGCCATACATTTCTTTCATTTATTCTTTCAATGGGAAAATGTGTATTGAGAGCTCACTGTGGGCCAGGTGTGGTTGCAGGTGCACATTACATCCTCAAAAGCCATACTTTGGAATCTGACCCTCCAGGTACTCAGATTAGGAAGTGAGGCTTCTGGATCATGCCACGAAGGTGGATCCTTTATGAATGAGTCTTTTAAAAATTTTTTTTTTATTTTTTGACAGGCAGAGTTTGACAGTGAGAGAGAGAGACAGAGAGAAAGGTCTTCCTTCCTTTGGTTCATCCCCCAAATGGCCGCTATGACTGGCACTGCGCCGATCTGAAGCCAGGAGCCAGCTGCTTCCTCCTGGTCTCCCATGCGGGTGCAGGGCCCAAGCACTTGGGCCATCCTCCACTGCTTTCCCAGGCCACAGCAGAGAGCTGGACTGGAAGAGGAGCAACCGGGACAGAATCTGGCGCCCCAACCGGGACTAGAACCCGGAGTACTGGCGCTGCAGGCGGAGGATTAGCCTAGTGAGCCGCATCGCCGGCCTGAATGAGTCTTTTTTAAAATGGACTCCAGTGAGCTCTCTTGCTTTCTGCCATGTGATAATACAAGACAAGCCATCTAGGCTGGCATTCCATATGGGCATTGGTTCTAGTCCCAGCTGCTCCTCTTCGAAGTGCTTGAGCCCTTGCCCCATGCGGGAGACCGGAAGAAGCTCCTGGCTCCTGACTTCAGATTGGCCCAGCTCTACCCATTGCAGCCATTTGGGTAGTGAACCAGTGGCTGGAAGACCTTTCTCTCTTTCTCTCTCTCCCTCTCACTGTAATTCTACCTCTCAAATAAATAAAATCTTATCAAAAAAGTCATAGGCAGCCAAGAAGAGGGCTCTCAGTAGAACCCAATCAAGCAAACACCCTGTTCCAGCCTCCAGAACTTTGAGACTAAATCTCTGTTGTTTATAAGCCAGTCAGTCTGTGGCATTGTATTACAGTAATCCAAATGGGCAGAGACATCAAGTGACACTGATAGACCCTGTTCTGACAGAGTTGACACTGCTGATGAGGGACAATCAAAGTTCCTGGATTGTAGAGAAGACTCACCAGAGAATTTACTCCTAGGGCTTTCTATATAGAAATACTAGGTAACATTACAATATTCATGTTATAGATGAAAAAATTGAGATCGAAAGGTTAAACAATTTGTGGAGGGTTGTAACGGAAGTGCCAACCAAGAGTTGAACTCAAATCTTCTGCACAAGGCACACTGCAGGTTTTCAGTCCCTGCTCTTTATCTCTGCCAGAGCACAAGTGTGAAGACGAGAATGGAGCTAACGTGGGATGCTCTTTAGAAGAGGCTCCTTCCAAGAGTAAATTACAGCCCCCACTCAGCTGTAACTAAGTCAATATGACAGACGCTCAGATCTGCCTCCTCCCCCAAAGCCTGTGTTCCATGTAAATCTTAGGATTCTCAAACTGTAAAAAACCTTAGATGTGGTCACACCACACCTAAATGAGCAAATCAGATCCATCCGTGAGGCTCATGGAAACTGCATATGTGTGTGTGTGTATATATATCTATATCTATATCTATATCTATATCAAATTTACCCGCATATGGATTCCAAAAAATCAGTTAGGCATAGTTTCTAAAAACGCTTTGCCTACAGTATCAAGTGGCTACCTAAGGGGCTACCAAGAACCTGCCTGGGCTCCCAGGAGGGGCCAGCAGCCTGTGTGCACTTTGGCACACTGTGATCACAGCAAATTGGAAGCCTTTTCTCTGTAGTAGCCACAGCTGGCCTCCACACCCTCTAGAAATATCCTCCCTCCTAGTAGCCACCCTCCTGCCACACCTCCCACCCTTCTGGTCTTTTTCTTTAGATACTCTTTGTAGCCACTCATGGTGTTTTCAAACTGTATCTGGTATCCAAGTCTCTATGTGCAGCATCAATCTCCCGGTGAGCTTCTGACTTGGGTAGCCAATAACTGTCACGTGGTTCCCCCTGGGTGGGCCCAACTGACACATGATTGTGACCAAAGCCCTCCTAACCACTCAGTCATCAGGACATGGGAAATGTGACCTCTTTAACATCTTTCAAATCAAATCCAAAGGCCGGAGCTTATTCCCATATCCAGGACTTCTTCAGTCACATGAATTAATATAGCAGCCCCCAAACTGGCTTCCCCACATCACTTCTTTTCTGGAGGAACACCTCATGATTATCTCCTGTATGCCAAGCACAAGGTCAGCAGACAAAAGCCGCCAATCTTGCCCCCTTTAAATCCCCCATTCACATTGCAAGCAAAAGTTTCCAGCCTAAGCCTTCTTCTACCTGATGGAGTACAGGAAACTGGCTAAGTGTATGGATATAAGCACTCTGCTTGTATAAGCACTAGCTACAGAACCAATAGAGAGTTTCACTTACTGGCACTTTGATTTCTCCTTTGTAAAATGGAGAATAGTAATTCTTAGCTCTAAGGCTACTTCCAGAATTAAGTAGATAGTTAAATTATTTGGTGAATTGCACATCACCATTAGTGGTTACTGTTAAAGTTGTCACGGGAGGCACAACACTGAGACGCAGTGGGCTAAGCCACTACTTGTGACCCCAGCATCCCAGTCCCTGCTGCTCTGCTTCCAATTCAGCTCCTGCTAATGGACCTGAAGCACTAGTGCTTCATCCCCTGCCACCCCCACGGGAGACCCAGATGGAGTTCCTGGCTCCTGGCTTCAGGCTGGCCAACCCTGACTGGTATGGTGTTTTGAGGAGAGAATCAGAGAATGGAAGATCTCTCTCTCTCTCTCTCTCTCTCTCTCTCTCTCTCTCTCTCATCTCTCATCTCTCTAATTCTGCCTTTCAAATGAATGAATAAATATTTCTTAAAAAGATTGTAATTGGCTACTTCAAAGCCTCACACAGCACACCATCCACACATCAAGATATCCCAAATTCCTTAACTTGGCATTCAAAGCTGCCCTGGCTATACTCCCACCCTTGTGACCCACTCCACATCCTGCAGGAGTCATACTTCCCACACAGCTGCTTAGTGCAGTCTCTCCTGGACTGCTCACCTCACTATGCTGTGTGCTCTCTTCCAGGATGCCTGTCCAGTGCCCCATGTGGGCCAGGTGCTCTTCCCTGGTAATGCTGAGCCTGCGTCCAAGGTCCAGTTGCACTGAGGTAAGATGATCCACAGCATAGCATGCCTACCCTTTGTGGTCAGGAAAGAGTTACCCAGGTCTACACGTTCCCCGACTTTACCACCCAGGCTCCCTCCCCTCTTCTGACCATCTCAGTCCAAGCAGGATGTATGGTGGCAAGGAACATGACTACCCTGCAGGCAATTCTAGCTTCTGGTAGGCAAATGCCAACTGCCCCTGGCAGCTCCCAAGGATGTGACCAATAGCTGCAGGCCAGGGCCTGCCAGTATCACCTCCACCTGTCCACCTCTGAAAGGTGGATTCACGATCCATGTTTCCACTGCCATCTTGTCCACAGATCCCCACGTGTGGCCCTAGCCAACCACTTACCTTGTCATACTGAAGTTGTTTGTTCACCTCCCTCTGATAGACCACACTGTAGGAGGAGCCAGGGTCAAGAAGGTACTTACCCCGTCCCAACACCCCCTGCCCCTGCCTCTGCCCCCTCCTCCTGCACCATGTCCAGCCAGGTGCATCCAAGGTGCTGGCTGCAACAGCAAATTATCTGCAGATTGGCCAAGCTCTCCTCTTCAATCCAGGTAACTGAGAGTGGAGGGTTCCAGAGGCAGTTCAGGAAATGGGGCACTCAGATGCAAGATCCCGTGGAGCTACTGATCATGTCAGCTTCTCCTGTGTCCCTTTCTGAAGGCAGAAGAGCAGTTCAGCAAGGCGTCCAGTAGGTGCCATCCACACAGCCAGAGCATGGATCTGAACAAGCCTGGCACCACATCAGTAACCCTAACTAGAAATAAAAGTAATAACCTGGCACAGAGCATCTGTGTCCTATCCAATTTAAACAATACTGTCTCTAGGCTTTTCTGTGCACTCCATTTTAATAGCTCAGCCTACTATTTTAGGTACCAATGGACATATCTACTGTTTTCAAATTAGCCTCCAAGCTCATCATTAAGTCATCAAGTCTTTCCCTGCCAAAACTCATATACCGTAATGCTGAAATATTTCCTGTTTTATTATCTTCAGTAAACAGCTGATTTTCCCCAAAGAGAGCTGGAATTCAGCCAGTGACATGCCCCATAGCCTTGCTGATCAGCGCTGGAGGGCCTTGTCACTCACCAAGGCTCACATTCTCAGGTGTGACGACGTCAACTGCTGTTCCCTGTGGACAGCCATGATATGGTCAGAATACGGGGGACAGTGTTACAGACAAGTTGCCTGCTATTCTCCTGGGCTCTGCATTAATACGGCAGAGGGGAAGTGCACAGCCTGGGTTAATCATAGGCATCCCCCAGAGCTTCCGGTGTGAGGATTAAAGGAGGTAACCTGTAGAACGGGCCTGTGACCTCACCAGCCTTAGCTCAACTCCAGTTCTCTTCCCATTGCTTCTCCTCGACTACAGTGGTATTAATCGGTGTTGTATGGTTTGTGAACAGGTGAGAAGGGTAGAACTTGAATGAAACCAACTTGTGAATCTCTGGTGCAAGTTGCCAAGTTTCTAGACAATAAAGAGGAGTCCTCAAGACCAGTTCTCTCCTAAAACCTAAGAATTTGTGGCTATGCAAACTCTCCCTTTTCTCTCTTGCTTCAACAGTCAATTAGCTCCCTAGAAAGGCTGGGAACTCTTCACATCCATGCGGCACTCTGCTTAAGGCTTCAGCGCGGGCAATTATGGTTGCCCAGGCTGTGCACTGCACAGTTAAGGGATGCATTTCTACAAACAGTTAAGTGAATGGCATCCCTGAATTTTTAGAACATGGATTCCCAGATGTATCCATGAGGGGAGATGGACACACCTTCCATCTTCTCCTCTTAGGTGGAGCCAACAACAGGCACAGATGCTTCACATCCAGTTGCCCATGTGGAGTCAGTGTTGCTGAAGACGGATGACTGACTCTGGCCTCACAGAAGGACATGGAGATTCCATGGCTTTTGCCAGCTCCCCAGCTCACAAGGAGGCCAAATTCGAAGTGCTCAACTGTACACAGTCATGAAAACTCTACTGTAAGTTGTTCTATGGTTTGGATGTGGTGTTAAGTGCGTAAGGCTTCATGTGCTTGGAGCTTGGTCCCCAGCATGTTGGTACTGAGGCTGCAGAACCTTTAAGAAATAGACCTCATGGAACGTGATCAGCTCCTGGGGCACCACTCTTGGCAGGGAGTAATACTGGCTGCACAGTGTGAATTAGTTCTCATGAGAGTGGGCTGTGATAAAGCAAGACCCCCACACATTGGGCCATTCTGCACACCACCATTCCCCTTTGCACTTTTCTGCCATGTTATGTGCAGCCAGGGTGAGTCTCAGCAGGGCGCCAGTGCCATGCACTTAGATCTCCAGAACTATCAGCCAAATTACACCTCTTTTATTTGTAAAGCACTGAGCTTCAAGTAGTTAGTGAGAGCAACACAAAACGGATCAAGACAAGACGCTATGGTAGAGACTACTGTAGCAGTGGCCTCTAATTTGCTCGTATCACCTTAATCCTTGCCTTCAGAAACCCCGTCCCACATTGGCACTAGGCTTGGCCATGTGACCTGCTCAGGGAACGAAGACAACAGAAAAGTGTGACAGAAGCAGGGACTTGAAGAGTGCTTGCCACCCAGAACTTGCCCTGTCTTGGTGTTCTTGGAATCTACAACCAGCGCGTTACAAGTCCAGGCAAGCTTGCTGGGGTCAGCAGACCGCACGGCAAGAGGCCCTATCTGTGCAATGAGGCTGTGGCAAACCAGCCCTCTGCAGCTTGCTCTCCAGCAGAACAGAGACATGAGTCAGCCCAGCTGAGGTCAGGGCGGCCCCACCTAGAGAGAACTGTCCAATCAAGTCAAGCCCGAATTGTCAGCTATAAAATGATGAGCTAAATAGTTACTTTAACTCAGGAAGTTTTAAGCTGGTTTGTTGCAATGAAAAAAAAAAAAAAAAAAAGCCAACTGATTCAGACGCTACCCTGGGCTTTGTAGGGGAGTGTTGAGATCATTAAAAGGGGACAAATAAAACTATAGGACACATAATCTAGCTGGGGAGAAACACGACTTGCACATATAAACAAACAACTGAGTTACAGTTAAGAGTAAAATGGGGGTAAAGCACTCAGGGAAACCCTCACGGAAGGGAAACTTTAATTGTCCTTGAAAGACATCACCTAGTCCAATCAGCAAACAGTAACCATTTTTTAAAAAGAATTATTTTATTTATTTGAAAGATAGAGTTAGAGGGAGGCAAAGCCAGAGAGTGAGTAGTCTTCCACCCACTGGTTCACTCCGCAAATGACAGCAACAGCCAGAGCTGAGCTGATCCGAAGCCAGGAGTCAGGAGTTCCCTCCAGGTCTCTCACATGGGTGCAGGGGCCCAAGGACTTGGGCCATCTTCTACTGCTTTCCCAGGCCATAGCAGAGAGCTGGATCAGAAGAGGAGCAGCCAGGACTCAAACCAGCAGCGATATGGGATGCTGGCACTGCAGACTGGGGCTTTAACCTGCTACGCCACAGAGCCAGCCCCAGATCTTGTTTTTAATACGGACTAGATATGACACCAAGCACATGCCTTAGTACAGAACTTCTCCTGTGACCCCCATCTCCTAAGTGAGGTCAATATTGTCATCCCCACTTGCAGAGGAGACTAAATTACTTGCCCAAATTCACATACAAAGGACATAGCAGGGTAGGAATTTGAATCCAGGCTATGTAACACCACAACTCAAAGTCTTCATTATGTAGTTTCTCTACATCCAGGGTTATGGATGCAGAAGTCAACGTGCATCTCCTAACAGAACCATTCATGGGCCCTGCATGTCAGCTCTGAGATACATCCATTCAGGGGCAGCCATGTAATTCTGTGTTGTGTACTTTGTTATCACCTCACTCTTTCTATAATATAGAGGGCAAGTCTCCAAAGAGTCCACTTCCCTATTTATCATGCCAGTATAGGAGGGTGAGGATTGGAGAATTTAGTGTCTGGTCATGATGGCACTAAGTGGGAAAAGGGCCTTTTCTGGGACCAGTGTTATGGAGCAGCAGGTTGAACCACCACCTACAATGCTGGCATCCCATGTGAGTGTTGGTTTGAGTCAGGGCTGTTCCACTTCTGATCCAGCTCCCTGCTAAGTGTTGGGGAAGGAAGCAGAAGACAGCCCAAGTACTTGACCCCTGCCACCCAATGGGAGAGCCAGATGGAATTCCTGGACCAGCTCCAAACTGGACCAGCTCCAATATTTGCAGTCATTTGGGAAGTGAAGCAGTGAATGGAAAAATCTCTCTCTGTAAATCTTTCAAATAAATATATAAATCTTTAAGGGGGAGGGGTGTCCCTTCCCTTCAGCGACGTGTCTGTAACCCAATGGAGTCAGAAGGTGGGTGGTAGTAAAAGTGCAGGAGGGAAGCAGGAGTACTATGAGGCCTGCCTGTTAGCATTTAGATGAAACAAGGAAAAGGAAGTAACACCGTGTTTCCTTCAATAACAAATCTCTGAACAGCCGAAAAGGTCCTTGCACACGTATTATCTTTGATCCCGGAATACAAGTAGAACTGGGCTCTACGTATGCTCGTGCTTTGTAGGAAATACAAGCTCACTTCTTTGCACTGGTTAACAGATAGGATGAATGACTTACTGACTTGACTTTTGGCAGATCTATGTATGCTGATAAGACTGGGTTTGAAATGTGCTTCGACATCGTCAAAAACGGGCATCCTCCACGGATAACCTGACCAGCAGCTGGTATTGACTGGGCAGTTATTAAACACCAGGCACTGTGCTAACTGCTCTTCATTCATCAACTGATCCTCTCAACACAGCTGCGAAGGACGGCCTATGAGTTTCCTCATTTAAGATGGGCAAATTGGGACTTTATTGGGAATAAATAATTTATTTGAGGTCACACAGCTGGTAGGTGACAGAGGCAGAATAAATTCTGACAATTTGGCATGACAGCCCATGGTTTCAGCCACTCTACAATCCTGTCGTAATTTTTTTTAGAGATTATTTCTCTCTCTCTCTCTTTTTTTTTTTTTTTAGAAAACTTTCATTTAAAAAAATATAAATTTCCAGCCGGCGCTGCAGCTCACTAGGCTAATCTTCCACCTGCGGCACTGGTACCCCGGGTTCTAGTCCTGGTTGGGGCGCCGGTTCTGTTCCAGTTGCTCCTCTTCCAGTCCAGCTCTCTGCTGTGGCCTGGGAAGGCAGTGGAGGATGGCCCAAGTCCTTGGGCCCTGTACCCGCATGGGAGACCAGGAGAAGCACCTGGCTTCTGGCTTCAGATTGGCGCAGTGCACTGGCCGTAGCAGCCATTTTGAGGGGGGTGAACCAACAGAAGGAAGACCTTTCTCTCTGTCTCTCTCTCTCTCTCTCACTGTCTAACTCTGCCTTTCAAAAAAATATATATATATATTATATATATATATATATATATATATATATATATATATATATAAATTTCCAAAGTATAACTTTTGGGTTATAGCGGTTTTTCCCCCATAGCCACCCTCCCATCCGCAAACCATCCCATCTCCTACTCCCTCTCCCATCCCACTCTTTATTAAGATTCATTTTTAATTACCTTTATATACAGAAGATCAACTTAGTATATACTAAGCAAAGATTTCAATAGTTTGCACACACATAGACACACAAAGTATAAAGCACTGTTTGAATACTAGTTTTACTGTTAATTCACATAGTACAACACATCAAGGACAGAGATCCTATATGGGTAGTAAGTGCACAGTGACTCCTGTTGTTGATTTAACATTTGACACTCTTATTTATGACGTCGGTAATCACCAGAGGCTCTTGTCATGAGCTGCCAAGGCTATGGAAGTCTCTTGAGTTTGCCAACTCCTATCTTGTTTAGACAAGGCCATAGTCAAAGTGGAAGTTCTCTCCTCCCTTCAGAGAAAGGTACCTCCTTCTTTGATGGCCCCTTCTTTCCACTGGGATCTCACTCACAGAGATCTTTCATTTAGGTCATTTTTTTTGTCACAGTGTCTTTGCTTTCCATGCCTGAGAAACTCTCGTGGGCTTTTTAGCCAAATCCGAATGCCTTAAGGGCTGACTCTGAGGCCAGAGTGCTGTTTAAGCCTGTCGTAATTTAAACACATGGTATCAAAGTTTGAAGGAGATGGCTTTCCAGTGACTAAAACACATGTAACAAAGAGGAACAATGAAGAGATGTTCATTCAAAGACATTATGCAGAACAAAAATATTCATAGGCTGAGTTCAAGATTTCTAGCATGAGATAGAACTATTAAATAGAATTTTGTCATGTGCAAACATCACAAATCCAAACTGTCTAGCCTCCTACACACCTAGGTTCCACGGGATAGCCACTTGCTCCTAGCCTACAAACCCATACATCATATTACAGCAGATGACTGTAACACAATGGTAAGCATTTGTGTTTGTCAATATTTCTAAACAAAGAAAAGGTATGGCAGGAGCTGCCACTGTGGTGAAGCAGTTAAGCTGCCACTTGCAATGCCAGCATCCCCTATTAGAACACTGGTTCTAGTTCTAGTTACTCCACTTCCAATCCAGCTTTCTGCCAATGTGCTCAAGAAAACAGCAGAAGATGGCCTAAGTACTTGAGCCCCTACTACCCATGTAAGGGACCAGGATGGAGTTCTTGTTTCCTGACTTCAGCCTGGCTAATACAGTCATTTCGAGGTCTATCTCTGTCTCTCCCCTTCTCTCTGTTGCTCTGCCTTTAAAATAAATGTTTTTTAAAGGGAGACAAAAGGTATAGTAAAATGACTAAATCAAAGTCAAAGATGGGGCTAGCATTGTGGTGTGGTGGGTAAAGCTGCTGCCTGCACTGCTGGCATCCCATATGGGCACCAGTTCAAGTCCCAGATGCTCTACTTCCAATCCAGCTCCCTGTTAATGTGCCTGGGAAAGCAGTGGAGGATGGCCCAAGTCCTTGCAGTAACCTAGGCCTATCCAGGGTCAGGATCATCAGTCTCATGGTCTTCCCCCTCCACATCCTGTCCCCCTGGAGTGGTCTTCAAGGGAAATATCAAGCAGGGAGCTGTCTCCTCCCTATGGTAACCAGGCCTTCCTCTAGATGCCTTCTGAAGGACCTGCCCGAAGCTGTCTCACAGTGCACTTTTTTTTTTTTTTTTTTTTTTTTTTTTACTAAGTAGAAGGAATACACACTAAAAGATAGCAATTACAAAAAACAGTAACATGGGTTTTTCATGGTCATTATCAAGTATAATGTATTGTACATAATTATATGTACTGTGCTTTTATCTGACTGGCAACACAGTAGGTCTGTTTACAACAGCATTACCACAAACATGTGAATAACTGGGTATTTTTCTCACTGAATAAATGCTAAAACTGTACATTTGTTTCATTTATAAGTAGCTGATATTTAGGATTCTTATCTAAATATACGGCAAGAACCCTTGAAATTTTGAGTAAAGGTCTCCGAGTTCAACGTTACGGTGACTAGTGCATCTCTAAGCGGTAGGAATTTTATACCTCCTTTATAACCTTACAGGGCTATCTTTGTAAATGCAGTCCATCACTGACCAAAACACTGTTATGCAATATACATCTGTACTAGCAACATAATCCTCAACCTTATAGGATAACACATAGTTGAAATTTAAAATCCAGTTAGTCAGGACTGGTTTAGCGGCAAGAAACAGAAAAGAAAATCCTTGTAATGACTTCAACTGCGTCAGAAATTTCTATCTTTCTTACATAAAAGTAGGCACTTAAGTCTCACCGCTCCACCCATCTCTGTAAGTGTCTTCCATCTGGTTCAAGATGGCTGCTGCAGCTCTAGCCATCCTATCTGCATTCCAGCCAGCAAGAAGGAAAAAATGAAGAGAAAGGCACAGCCCTGCCTTGATGGACACTTCCTCAAAGTTTCACATATCACTTCCATTTAGCCAGGATGTAATCACACGGCCACACCCATTTGCAAGGGTGCTGAGGACACCCTCCCCTCCCCTGCTTCATGGCGTGGAAATGTGCCTGAAGCCTCCTTGCCTAAGGGGCTTGAACAACCTGTTGTTGAGCAAAAGAACATTCTGTGGTAACACTGCAGTGAGTAAACATCCTGCTGCCCTCCCTATCATCCCGGACCACCTGGCCTCCTGTCTGGAACAATTCCCCCTTCCCACCCCCTTCTGAACCTCCGGCTGAATCCCTTGTAGGATATATAAACCGTGTGTAAAAAAATAAAGTTTGCAGCTTGATCAGAACTCTTGTCTTGCTGCCTTCCTTGTGTCTCCTGTCCCTCTCATTCCTCCCTCTAGGTTCTTGGCCCTAGTTGACGTCCCGCAGGACAGGACACAAGGGAAGCTGGGATATACAGTCTTTATTCCAAGAGGCCATAGGCTGAGCAAAAAAGGGAGAATGGATAAAGGAGACCCAGATATTAGCAGTATCTCTCACAAAGTAATGAAAAGAGACCTGGATGGAATGGCCAGTTCTGTCTGCGACAGCCCACCCACCACCCATCAATACTCAGCCCCTCCATTCCAGCCATGCTTCACCAGACAGGTCTGCCCTGGCACACGGACTCTTCCCACGCTGGTACGTTCCCCTCGGCCTGCCTGAGCTCTGTGCATTCTTTCTCTTCCCCAGCTTTTTCATTCCAGTCTCTTTTTCAAGCCGCAGACTCCTGTGGGCTGATCTGATGACCTTCACCTCCTCCCCAGCTAGATGTCTCTCCTCGGAGCCAGAGAGAACCCTGTCTTTCCCTCTCCCTTGTAGCTTTCAGCCCAATGTGTTAGCACGAGCAATTTACTCACCAGGCTCCTCTGCTAGGCTGCCCGTGGCTGCAGGGCAAGTCGGGGATCTTCTTCACGTCCGCCTTTAGAGCCCCTCTTAGGTCCTGTCTGATACAGGTGTGTGCTCACAAAGTACGTGATTATCTCAAATCTGCATCACTGTCAGGAGCCAAGCTGTGAGCCACAGGGGGATGTGACTTTTCCCTTTTGGCACAAGCGGGGGGGGGGGGGGGGGGGGCACATTTACATGGCTGTAATATCAAACTGACGCAGGAGTGCGCTGAGAGGTCTTGCCTCTAAGTCTCATGCACTCCATTCCTCTTGTCCTCCAAATGAGCCATTGTTATTACTTTCTTTTTTGTCTTCCAGTGTTTCTTAATGCATATGCACATGGATATGAATATATGCTTATTTGCTTCCATTTCTTATGCAGAAATTAGCACTGTTCTGCTTCTTCCACTGAGCAACATATCACAGCAACCCTACCATGTCAGTCAAAAGAGCATCCCGCCTTCTCTCTGCAGAGACACAGACCCCAATATGTGGATGTGGATGTGGCACTGCTTTTTGTTGTTGCTGCTTTTAACTAGTCCTCTCCTTGTCATTACAAACAATGCTGCAGATGTCATTTTACAGATAGGAAAGGGAATCTATAAATAAACTGCAAAGTTGGATTTCCGTGTGAAAAGGTAAATGCATGTGTCATTTTGGTAGCTATTGTGGTGTGGCATTCCTAAACTTAAAAAAAGGCAAATCTGAAAAAAAGTTATCTTCCAAGCACTTTTAAAAATGGTCTTTTCTAAGGAAACAGACCATGAAGACAGGGCAAATTACCTCATTGTCCTTGGTACATTCTGTCACATCCACAGTGGATCAGGGTGGGCACCAGGTGTGAGAAATCATTCTCGTTTGGCTGTTTTTACAAACACAGTGCATCTCAACCCAGTGATTTTCTTGGCATTTACAAAATGTCCATTTCTGCCTGGGGTCTGTACCACTAAAAAAGCATTTAATGGAGTCAGAGACAAAATGACAAATTTCTCACATTGGAGGCATTTTCCTGGAAGCATGAAATTTGGCTTCACATCCCAGGGAGCTTTGAAAACATTACAGAATATCAAATTTCTGGTCCATCTGTAGTTTCCTGTCCACAGGGGCCAGGGAGCAGACAGGAAATATCTCTCCACACCTCAGCTAAAGTGCTGGGGGCGAGTAGGTGGCTTAGGACCAGGGCATCAGGCTCCTGTGCCCAACAGATGCCCTTCGAGGAGCTCAGAGCTCCTGCCACCCATCTGAGCAGGCACCAAAACTAGCAAATCCAACAACATCCCACAAAAGCTACTGTTTTGGAAGTGTGTGTGTGTAGCAGACCAGGCAAGGTCACCCAGAAAACAGAGCTCTCAAGGACTAGGAAGAGGGAAGGAGCATGGGTAACATTTTATCCTAGATGTGGGTCTGAGCAATACACGCCCAGTTCCACTGCGCCTATCTGCCATCTTACCTGGATATCCACCAGCCATCTAAGACTTAACGGCATCCAATGTGGCATACTGAGAGTGTGTGCCTTTCTTGGATGGTCCATCTCTGTAAATGGTACCACCTTCCACCCAGAGTGCTTAAGCTCAGACCTCAGCAGCAGTCCCTAACTCCTCAGACCACACATCAAATCTAACAGCAAGCCTTGTCAAGTCTCCCGAAGAATATCGTCCTACCTTGCCCGTTCCTCTCTGTTTATTGCTACCATCCTAACCCAACCCACCATCTTGTGTGGATGACTGCCTGAGCCACTTAGCCGACCCCTGCTTCGATTTCTATTCTTCCACTCTCCAGAGGTCTGTCTCATGCCCAAAGCCTCCAGTAGCTTCCCACTGCAGCCGGGATAAAGCTGACACTCATGAGCACGCCCCCGAAGGCCCTGTGATCTGGGGTCCACCTGCTCTGCTTGCCCCAGCAATTGCCTCTCCTTGCCTGCTCTGCTCTGGCTCCAGCCCGTCCTTCTCTTAGGCCTTCTCGTCCTTGGCTGGCACCTCTTCCCCTGGCTCTTCACCAGGCGACACCAGCCCCTCCTTCTGGGTTCAGTCCATGTCACTTCATCACGAGATGCTGCTCTGACCATCCTACCTTGGACGCACCCTCATATTGCCCTGTGAATTCCTTCTCCTCTCTTGCACTGAGCACAAACTAAATCTCTTTTGTTTTCATTCGTGTGTTCACTGTCTGCCTCCGCTGTCCAGGGTCAGTGTCCTCGGAACAGGAATCCTGTTTCCAGGGTTCACTGCTCGACCTCTAGGGCCCAGGGCAGTGTGTGGCACGCAACAGGTGCTCAGCAGATAGTCACCAAGAGAGTACCTAATGTTAGGAAGCTGAAACAAACCAGATCGTCTGTTCTTCAACTTCAGCCTCTAGTGTGGGTACTTCTTTCATGAAGTTCAAGTTTCTCATTCAGTGGTGTCTCTTATTTGTGTTGTGAGGAGAGAGAGGCCAGTTTATTCCTAAGTGTGCATTATCACAGAGCTGTTCTCAGTTATGAATCACACACCGCCAGACATCCTTCATGGCCCCTGCAGACTCATGCAGACCATTGGTTACACAGAGACGGGCGTGTCCACTTAGCAGATGAAGCGGAAAGGGGCAATGAGGGCCAGATAACCCATCCGACTCCGCCCACCAAGTCACACATGCAAGGCTGTCCAAAGAGAAAAGAGGAGATTCCCTAAAGTGTCCCTCCCACACTCCTGACCAGCTCCGACCTTGGGAGCTGACAAGTGGCTCCCAGAGGCTCCCTAGGGATGTGGCTTTCATCATCTGCACCTGCTCCCAACTCCCCGGAGTCTGGGGCCTCAGACTCTGCCCTCACGCAAGGCCCCGGCTGCTCCCAGCGTGTCCTGAAGGCCACTCCCAGCAGTCGGGATATGCCACCCCAGTCCAGGCTCTCACAAGCCCACACCTGGGCCATGGAATGGCCTCTGGCCTGAGATTTCTGTCTCTGGGAGGTACCTTGTCCACCCACATTCAGAATGATCTTCCTAAAGGGCAAATGGGACCACTTCACCAACCTCAGTTCAGTGTAGCATTTACTAGGTGATGTCTAATAAAGGAGGGGACAGACAAGGGTCCTGTGGTCAGGGAGGGCAGCTAATACAGTTCTAATGGCTCCTACATAGCCGCAGGCACTCAGTCTGACAGGCACGCTCTTCCCCAGGCTCCCCCTGCTTACTTCCCCAGCCTCGTCTCCAAACATTCTCCCTCATGCATACCCACTCCCTAAACTGTCTGAATATTCCAGTGACTCCCCCTCCCGTCCACCACCCTGAAGCCTTGCCTCAAACTTCATCTCCTGAATTTTTAACCAAGAGTAAGTGATATGCCTTTTCTGAGTCCAGCTGTTCCTGGACACAACGATCCCGAAGTTCTTTGCGCTGTGCTTTGATTTTGTCTTTCATTGAAATTGTGTAGCCGGAGCCGTGGCTCAATAGGCTAATCCTCTGCCTTGCGGCGCCAGCACACCGGGTTCTAGTCCCGATTGGGGCACCGGATTCTGTCCCAGTTGCCCCTCTTCCAGGCCAGCTCTCTGCTGTGGTCAGGGAGTGCAGTGGAGGATGGCCCAAGTGCTTGGGCCCTGCACCCCATGGGAGACCAGGAGAAGCATCTGGCTCCTGCTTTGGATCAGTGAGATACGCCGGCCACAGAGCGCCGGCCGTGGCGGCCATTGGAGGGTGAACCAACGGCAAAGGAAGACCTTTCTCTCTGTCTCTCTCTCTCTCACTGTCCACTCTGCCTGTCAAAAAAAAGAAAAAAAAAAAAAAAGAAATTGTGTAACTTCTCTGCCTCCCCCACTGGGCTATGCTCTTTGAGAGCAATCTCTGTTTTACTCAACACCTTGTCCATAGCCTTCCTGGCACAAAGTAAGCGCTCAATAAAAATTCTGCTCAATACATGAGCAAGAAGTCTATGAAATGAGATACTTCATTCCTTGAGGTAGATTCCACAGCCTAGTGTAGGGTCTTCTGTTACTTAAAGCATGATGAGCCTAGGCTTGTGAGGTTCTGGGTGTGTGTCTGGGGACAGATGATATTCACTGCTCACACACCATGGCTTTTCTTTTTCATTTTTTTTTTTTTTTTTTTTTTTTTTTGACAGGCAGAGTGGATAGTGAGAGAGAGAGAGAGACAGCGAGAAAGGTCTTCCTTTGCCATTGGTTCACCCCACAATAGCCGCTGCGGCCGGCGCATCGTGCTGATCCGAAGCCAGGAGCCAGGTGCTTCTGGTCTCCCATGCGGGTGCAGGGCCCAAGCACTTGGGCCATCCTCCACTGCCTTCCTGGGCCACAGCAGAGAGCTGGCCTGGAAGAGGGGCAACCGGGACAGAATCCGGTGCCCCAACCGGGACTAGAACTTGGTGTGCCGGCACCGCAAGGCGGAGGATTAGCCTGTTAAGCCACAGCGCCGGCCACACCATGGCTTTTCAATACATTCCTCTCGAGTCTTCAAGACAGAAGACATGAGATAGTCTGGGATCCCCAATTCTAATACAGTGCACCTGTATTCTAAATACAACCATGTCACAAATCTGCATTGCATCTGCAGAGACTGTCATAACAGCATACCTGATATCAGAGCTGGACTTTGCTAGGAATGTACCTCAGAGTGCCCCTCTGCTTGTTTGCCTGGCTTTGCCTCCCGCTTTCTCTCCTTCTGTGTGCCTATGAACCCTGTGCAGCCAGCCTCCTGGCCTGCCACTCTGCCTTGAGAAGCCTATTTACCCATGCAAGATGAGCGAGAGTGAGTGAGCAGGGTCATGATGTGGAAGACAAAGGGAAAGAAGGAGTGCAACTGCGCTGTGCATAGGGGGTAAAGCTGCCGCCTGTAGTGCCAGCATCCCATATGGGTGCCAGTTCGAGTCCCAGCTGTTGCACTTCCTATCCAGCTCTATGGTATGGCCTGGGAAAACAGTAGAAGATGGCCCAAGTCCTTGGGACCCTGCACCCATGTAGGAGACCTGGAAGAAGCTCCTGGCTTCGGATGGGCACGGCTCCAGCTGTTGCTGCCATCTGAGGAGTGAACCAGCAGATGGAAGACCTTTCTCTCTGCCTCTCCTTCTCTCTCTGTATAACTTTCAAATAAATAAATATATCTTTTAAAAAAAGAAGAAAAAAGAAACTGCTCTGTGTAGGCAAACGGGACACATGTCAGAACCTCAGAGAGAGGAACAGAATGCAGGAGAGGCGGAGAGCAAGAAGAGGAGAAAGGCCCGAGAAAATGGCACCAGCGAGACTCAGCAAATGAGCAACTTCCATGAGGCAGGGGATGCTTCTTAACACAGTTATCTGAATATTCCAACTGTTCCAGTCCGTTTTCTTTGGATATAATAATACCCGAGGCTGGGTACTTTATAAAGAAAAGAGATTAATTTAGCTCACTGTTTGAGAAGCTGAAAGTCTAAGACCAGGGGATCCATCTGTTCGGCCTCCAGTGAGGGCCTCTTGGCAGATGGCATCACAACGGTGGGAGCTTGTGTGGAAAAAAATTACATGGTGAGACAGGAAGCCAGAGGGAAGCAGCTGAGAGGTTAGCTTGTTTTATACCATCTGATCCCGGGGGGGAACGAGCCAGAGTCCCAAGGGAATCTACATTCATCTCTCCCTATGGTGACGCCCCCAAAGACCTAATTACTTCCCACTTCTCAAAGGTTCGATCACTTCTCAACACCTCCACACTGGGGGCCAAGCCTCCACTGGGGAACACACTCAAAACATATCATCTCCACTGCACATTGACCCCACAACATGACCCCAAACACTCCAGCAAGTTCTGTAAGGCAGCAGCATGCTGCGAGCCATACTGATGGGGATAGACACAGTGTCACTGCTGGGTGGGCTTAGCTGGGAAGGAAAAGAGCAACCACAAGAACAAAGGCTAACTGCTGTCAAGCCAGCTTCATTCTATGAATCTTTACTAAACAGCTTTTATGAATGAGCAAAAGGGCACTGCTTTGAGAATCCTTATTCTCTAAAATCTCCTGGTGCTGGCGCTGTGGTGTAGTAGGCTAAGCCTCTGCTTGTGGCACCTGCGTCCCCTGTGGGTGCCAGTTTCTGTCCCGGCAGCTCCACTTTTGATCCGGCTCTCAGCTAATGGCCTGGGAAAGCAGTAGAAGATGGTCCAAGTGCTTGGGCTCCTGCACCTGCATGGGAGACCCGGAAGAAGCACCTGGCTTCAGATCGGCCCAGCTCTGGCCACTGCAGCCATTTAGGGAGTCAACCAGTGGATGGAAGACCTTTCTCTCTGTCTCTCCCTCTGTCTGTAACTCTGACTCTCAAATAAATAAATAAAATCTTTAAAAAAAAGTATAGATCTCCTGAAACTTTTCTGCTCAATGGCTTAGCAGTAGGAATGGAACATTCCATTCTCACCTGGGAGATGGAGGTTGCTTTGGCACAGAGAAGCACCTAGAATCCAACCCATGTGCAGAGCTTCAGATAAGAGGTTTGGGGGCACAGAATTCTACATTTCTCTCAGCCTTGCAGTTTCCAAGGAAACAAGACCCCGAGTCACTTTCCCAGCGCAGCCTGATGTTAATTCCTTTATGTACAGCCACGCTTTGCTTTGAGCCCATGAAAACAAGGCTGCACTTGAATTTTTGTTAAATCCTATCTTTTCCCCAAGTCCTAGAATAACCTCATGGCTTCTTTAGTTTGATGAGGCACTAGGTGCTGCCGCTGAAGCATCTCTCTCTTCTGGCCACCAGCTACCAAACCCTCCTCTGTGGACTGCACAGAGCCCTGGCTGTCTCTGACTTTATCATTTCAGACTCTGCAGGGAAAGCAACCTCTGAAAGCATGCATGAATATTCTTCAAGGCGAGCAACGGCTGGAGAGTTGTAAGACTCGGGGTCTCTGGGTTATCTAGAGTTCTGTTATGTTTATTTTATAAAAAATAAGAAAGCAAAGATATGTAGTACAGTGAGACACAGCTGGGGTTTGGAGTTAAAAAGCCCTGGGTTAAAGTCCCGGCTCTCTTGCTAGCAGGGTGTTACTTAGCCTATTAATTATTCACCATCTTCATCTTGGGCCGATGAATGAATTCAATGAAATAATGGGTGTTCAATGCAGCCCATGAGCCTGTCATCTAGGAAGGTTTTTTTTAAAAGTTCATGGTAAATGTACATTTTCTTATGACTTCAGTTTTTTTGTGAACTTTTGGGAGTTCCCTCAAATAGTATTTAATCCTTCTAACTATTACTATTTGTAAAATGTGAATGGTGATAACCATGATAGGGAAAGAAAGGTAAAAACATAAACTCACAAACACCAGCTCTGCTGAGGTTGTAGGATTTTGGTGGTCTCCCTTTACATTTTATAATGTTGCTTTTCCTGTCTTCATTACACCTCTCTCCTGCACCTGAAGCGAGACCACAGGCCTGCGGCTTCTCCAGATTTCGCCATCGCAGATAACGGCAACTCCACTCTTCCAGTTGCTCAGGTCAAAAAACTTGGGAGTCAATCGATCTTCTCCCTTCCACCTCATATCTAAAATATATCAATCCTGGTGACTCCTCCTTTAGCCTATCTCTGACTGTCACCACCTCACTGCCACAGCATGATCTAATCAACCATCACCACCTGCCTGGGTTATTGAAATTGCATCCTAACTTGTCTTCCTGCTTCTTCAAGAGTGTCTGGGAGAAATAAAGAATGTAGAAAACTAGCAAAATGCACAATGCTATGTTAAATCTAATACGGAGCTGTGGCTTTCACGCATCAGACCGGGTACAGCTGAAATAAGAACATCAGAGGCGGGAAGAAGCGACTCTCTCTGGAGAGGTGCAATCCTACTGCTTCTCTCTCACTGATGTCTTACTCCAGTCCAGCTCTTCCTGTCACTGGGCTCTAAAATGCATTTAAGCAATGTCATGAGTTTCCCAAGAAACAGTGTCTCCACCATGCTCACAGCAACCAATATTACCACTTGCCAGGCTCTTTACAAATCACAGGGGTTAAACAGGCCCTGGAGGCTGAATTGCCCCTTATCTGCTCAGACCTGCCTTTGGTCCCACTCCCCCAACCTCCACCCCAGTGCAACTCAGCACATGGGACATTCAGAGCACAACAGGAACACATGGACATGCAGGCCATAGCTGAAGCTTACAGGAGGGCAAACAGAACCCAGGCCTTCTGCCCTAATGACACTTCATGTCTGCCCACGGTGAACAAGGATTCTTGTGATTGATGATGTCATTAATGCCTGCCCACTCTGCCGCTGGACCCAGGAGCCAGTGTTGCTAGAGAAAAATTACACAATCACTCAGAAAGAGGAATAACTCTTCCCTAAAATGTAAATTGTCTGTGTCACTCTCCTGCTTGAGTCTCATGAAGAATTTTTATCTCACAATAAAATTCTAAACCCATCAGCAAGGAATACCATAAAAAATACTTAATGGGCATAGGACTTGAAAGGCATTTTTCCCAAGAAGACATCTAAATGGCCAGTAAACACATGGAGAAATGATCAACATCACTACTCACTACAGAAATGCAAAATCAAAACTACATACCATGAGACACCACCTTGCACTCATTAGGATGGATGTTACTAAAAAAATAAGAACAAAATTATGAGTGTTTAAGATGTGAAGAAACTGGAACCTCTGTGAACTGCTGATAGGAATATAAAATAACACAGCCACTATGGAAAACAATAAAGTGGCTCCCCAAACAGTCACAGAATTACCATATACATAATCAAACAATTCCATTTCTGTGTTTGTATTCCAAAGAACTTAAAGAAGGAACCTGAACAGGCTTTGTATATCAGTGTCCATAAAGAAGGAACCTGAACAGGCTTTGTATATCAGTGTCCATAACAAAAAAAAAAAAAAAAAACAACAACAACAACAAAAAACTAACAATACCCAAAAGGTATATATAAAATGAACATCAGGGACGAATGAGTGGGCTTTTTGCTTACAGTGGAACATTACCCAGTGTCACAAAGGAAGAAGATGCTGGTACTTGCTACTACATGGATAAAACTTGAAGATATACTAAATAAATAAACCAAACACAAAGATTTTGTATGATTCTTACAAGCTTCCTATTGAAGTGAAACCCAGAGAGAAGAGAAGATAGGGACTGGGGAAGTGGAAATGGGGAGTTAATGTTTAACGGATATAGAATTTCAGTTTTGACTGCTGAAAAGTTCTAGAGATGGATGGTGGTCATGACGTACAATAACATGAATGTACTTGATGCCACTGAAACGTACTCTTAAAAATAAAAAGTGGTAAATGTGATGTTACATATACTTCACCATAAAACAAAAACTCAGAAATCCCAAACCCTGAGACCATCTACCCATTTATCCACAAGTCTCTTACACTTCTCCATCCCTTGTTCCCTGTGCTTCAGCCACTCTGTTCATATTTCAGCTCCTCAAGTGTGCCAAGTTCATTCTCGCCTCCGGGCCTCTGCACATATTTCTTGCCAAGAGTATCTTCCCTCCTTTCTTTGCAGAGATACAGAATTTTAAGCCTTTGGCTCTATGGCACAGACTAGCTAGATGCTCACCAGATTTTTTCCTCTGGTGGCCACAGAAATAGGCAGGCACCCTTATTTCTCTGGTCATACCTGGACAATCTGGGCTACATCTTATTTCTCATACTCCCTTGCAATTAGGTGTGTAAAATAGTGATAAGGGGGGAGGGGGAAACCACAGGCATAACTTATAGACCTGCTGTCCCACCCGAAGAGAAAACCATGATGCAGAAGTTACTGGTGACTGTCTCTGTCCATTGTCTGTTGTTATGATTGGTTCACATTCTGGAGGCTGGGAAGTCCATGAGCATGGTGCCAGCGTCTACTTGGCCCCTGGAGAGAATTTGTGTGCTGCATCCTAACAGGGCAGAAGACATCACGTGTGATGGAGAGCAAAGCAAGCACACTAGCTCTGATCTCTCCTCTTCACCCTCCACACCCCAATAGCAGCCCCAGACCTCTCCTCTTACAAAGCCACTAATGCCACCATGTGGACCTACCCTCATGACCTCATCTAACCTCAATTACTTCCCAAAGGGGCCACCTCCAAGTCTCATTAACCCATGAATTTGAGAATTATGTTTCCAACACATAAACTTTCAGGGGACTTTTTCAAACAATAGCACTGACCACAGGACAGACATGTTCAAAACTGAGGAGCTGCAAGAAGGAAGGGACTGGGGTCCGAGAAGCACTGCCTGGAAAAGGGCCACCAACAGGCAATATTCATTTTGGACTTTATACGAGAGAAAAACAGCTTGTCTTGGAGCCATTATACATGTTGGGGTGTTCCTATTATGACCAAAACAACTGATCTCATTCTAACTAATTGGCACTTCAGAGAGGGACTCTGTCCACCAATACTGGTTTCTCCTTTCATTATTCTCCATTTAGTCAAGTTTCTTCATAATTTGTGATTTATTTATTCAATTTAGTACGTTAATTTTGGTCTATTTCCCCCTGTAGACGGCAACCTTCTTTGTTATGTAAACCATATGTCTTGTTTGTCACTGTACCCCCTCATCATGTGCCTAATATAAGCTCTATAACCATTTCCTTTTCTTTTAAGTCAGAATTTCAGCCCAACTATTAATAGTATTTGCTCATTCTGTTAGAATCTTCTCTGACCTCCTGTGATCTCATGGGGTGCCCCTTTAGTTCATTCATTCATTCACCTATTTTTAAAGATGTTATTTATTTATTTATTTATTTGAAATGCAGATATACAAAAAGAGGTGGGTGAAAGAAGAAGGGGAGGGGGAGGCAGAAAGGGAGAGAGTGAAAGGAGGAGGGGGAGGGAGTGAGAGACAGAAAGACAAAGAGAAAGAGATCTTCTATCTGCTGGTTCACTCCCCAAATGTCTGCAACGACTGGGGCTGGGCCAGGTCGAAGAAAGGAACCTGGAGTTTCTTTTAGGCCTTCCATGTGGGTGGCAGGGGCCCAAGTACCTGCGCCATCTTCCACTACTTTCCCAGGTGCATTAGCAGGGAGCTGGATCTTAAGTGGAGCAGCCGGGACTTGAACCAGCACCCATATGGGATGCTGGCGTCATAGGCAGTGGCTTAACCTACGACACAACATGGACCCATGCCCTTAGTTCAGTTCCTTTCTTAATGGTCTCAAGAACTATCTGAAACCCATGTGTTGAACCTTTTAACACATTACTTTGTGATGTTGTGGTGAATGATGTACTGCCTGTATCCCTCTAGACTGAATTTCTCCGGGGTTATTTGCATTCTTAGTCTAGACCAGGCAATAGGCTGACCAACAAATGGATGGCTGGATGACTCAATCAATGAACAAGTGAGTGAATTTGTTGGGGGAAGGATTTGAGACGGAACCTCTCTCAAGTCAGAGGCAGAGTGCAGAGTGTGGCACTGGCAAAGATTGGTCTGTTCCTCATTTAGACAAGCGCCATGAGTCACCACACCCCAGGGACACCATCTGGTCTGGAAAGAGCTCTGGTCAGGAAGCAGAGATGGACTCAGAGCCCACTATATCCCCAGGTCACTGTACACTCTGGCAAGTCACCTTGCCCCCCCTGGCCTCAGTTCTTCTATGTGTAGAATATGGGATTTGTGCTAAACAAAATTCAAAGACCATGTTGGCTTTATAATGTCATTTTAAACCTGGTAATCAAAGAGAAAATAGACAACAGTGCTCCACATCTACGCTGGTTCATTCAGATGCCACTAGGCAACCACATGTGACTTTCAAGCACTTGACATGTGGCCCATCCAAATCAAGATGTGCTCTAGGGGCCAGTGCCGTGGCTCACTTGGTTAATCCTCTGCCTGCAGCACCAGCATCCCATATGGGTACCGGTTCTAGTCCCAGCTGTTCCTCTTCCAGTCCAGCTCTCTGCTGTGGTCCGGGAGGGCAGTGGAGAATGGCTTGAGTGCTTGGGCCCCTGCACCTGCATGGGAGACCAGGAGGAAGCACCTGGCTCCTGGCTTCGGATCGGTGTAGCTCCGGCCATTGTGGCCATTTGGGAGTGAACCAACGGAAGGAAGACCTTTCTCTCTGTCTCTCTCTCTCACTGTCTGTTACTCCACCAGTCGAATAAATCAATAAAAAATCTTTGAAAAAAAAAAAAAGACGTGCTCTAAATACAAAACACATACTGAGGGCTGGTGCTGCAGTGTAGTGCAGTGGATTAAGCCCCCGAATGCAGAACCAACATCAAATATGGGCGCTGGTTTGAGTCCTAGCTGATCCACTTCTTTTTTTTTTTTTGACAGGCAGAGTGGACAGTGAGAGAGAGAGAGAGAGAGAGAGAGAGAAAGGTCTTCCTTTTGCCGTTGGTTCACCCTCCAATGGCCGCCGCGGCTGGCGCGCTGCAGCTGGAGCACCGTGCTGATCTGATGGCAGGAGCCAGGTGCTTCTCCTGGTCTCCCATGGGGTGCAGGGCCCAAGGACTTGGGCCATCCTCCACTGCACTCCCTGGCCACAGCAGAGAGCTGGCCTGGAAGAGGGGCAACTGGGACAGAATCCAGCGCCCTGACCGGGACTAGAACCCGGAGTACCGGTGCCACAAGGCGGAGGATTAGCCTATTGAGCCACGGCGCCAGCCTGGTCCACTTCTGATCCAGCTCCCTGTGATGCACCTGGGAAAGCAGTGGAAGATGGCCCAAGTGTATGGACCCCTGCATCCAAGTGAGAGACCTGGATGAGGCTCCTGGCTTCTGGCTTTGACCTAGCCTAGCCCTGGCTGTTGCAGCCATCTGAGGAATTATCAATAGACAGAAGATCTTTCTTTTTTTTAATCTCTCTTTCCCCTCACCCCATAACTCTGCCTTTCAAATAAACAAGTGTGGGGCATGAGCACAGCCATGGCGCGGCCAGGCCAGGCCCGGGGGCTCCGCATGCGCAGCTGCCCCCAGGTGCCCCCGCCCGAGCTGCACGGAACGGAGCCTCGCGGAGCCGAGTAAGATGGCGCCCAGAGGAAGTAAGATGGGCGGAATCCAAAGTTGTTTACCACTAAAACTAATTGGCTGCGCAACATCAGGGGAGATAACAAAACTAGTAACAAGTGTATAGACATATGGTTGGTCCTATAGAAATCCCCCCGTAAGGTGATTTTTTAAGTGATTGGTTGGTCCTTAGCCCTGCCCCAATGACTCTGCAGTTTTGTGCTATAAAAGGTACTGTTACGCACAAAGTAAAGGAGTTCTTGCTACTAGACTTGGCTCCCTGCTGCGTCTGACTGTCTCCGGGATCGGGAGGCTGGGGAACGGGCGAGCGGCGCACTCACCTTTCCTCGGACCCAGTCCCTCCTGTACGGGTGGACTAAGACCCTGCAAACAAGTGCATATTAAAACACACATAGACGACTTCAAAAACTTTTTTAAAATATGGCTTATTTTTTTAAATTACACATGTGACTTGCATTGTGGACAGCACACTTTCGTGCCATTATTAGTACTATAATTCAGCAATATTATCCAAACTCTAATGCATGAATGAATCATTGCTTCTAATTCCTTTTCTTCGTTCTCCAAACTTATTGTCAAATCAAAGGATTTCACTAAAATGGATCTAATTATGATGAAGCTTCTCTATAAATGGGTGCCCATGTATACATTATATAATTTTGTTTCATAATCAGTGTGTTTTAGGCTGAAACTATTTGTGAGATAGCAATGACAAAATTTCAAGGTTGAAAAAAATCTTGAGGCAGCAAAGACACAAGAAGAAAGAACAGTTTCTCTAATACCGGGTAGCTGACTTGCTTCCCTACGCTCCAGATGTAATATCTGCTTCCTGGCCAGGGCTCTTTGCAGACCAGACAGCATCCCTGGGGTGTGGTGACTCATCCAGATGAGGACCAGACCCCTCCTGCCAGTGCCGCACTCTGCAGTCTGCACTTGGACTTCAGATAGGATCAGTCTTCAGTCCTTCCCCTGACAAACTCACTGACTGACGTGTTCACTGATTCGTCCCTGCAGCCATTCCTTCATTTAACCCACTGTATTACGGGAGAGTACAGAGAATATATTTTCTTCACTTCATTTATTTCAGACAGGACTAAATTGTGAACTGGGATGGAACTTGAAGCCAGGTAGAATGATAGAAACGAGAAAATGATCAAGAAGCATAGGTAAAAATAAGTGTCCATCTGAGCAATGAGGAATTTGAGGGAAGCAGAAAAGAATCAGAGAGAGAAACCAGGAAAGACTTTGGAGGTTCCTTGCTGAATCTACAGCCATCAACATCACCTGGCAACTTGAAAGAAACGCAGGTTATCGGGCCCATGCCTGGTGGTAAACATGCTCACACCTGACTTCCATCTAGGACTTTCCCTTTTCAGAAAACATTGGCAAAACATTTCTCCAGATCAGGCATTTCCATTGACAGATCCTCCCAAAGCCAGTTATTGCCACGAGTTCCTGTCCTCTAAATCAACCCCCCACCTCCCCAGATAAGTTGCAACTCCCTAAGATAATGCAGAAGGGATTAGAGATCCCTTCACTGTCAGACTGGGGCCTTGGTAATTAGCAGCGAAGTCTTCCTCCTACCGTCTCTGCCTACCCTAGCCCTCCTCACCTTCCCAGGGATCTCATAGCCTTGATACAAAATGTTGATCTGCAGACCTGTGAATCTAGCACTTTTCAAAGGAATCCCTAGGACACTGTAAACATCACATACAGAGAAAACACATCTCTAGATGCTTCTCAGTTTCTTGACTTCTATAAACAAGCAGCAAAGGAGAACGGGATAAAGAGAACACCAGGCAGATCTGTCCTGAAAAGTAACCAGCAGTGTTGTCACATTAGGATTTCTCACCATGACCTTAATGGAAGTGGAATCGAATGTAATGGACAAACAATAGTTTTCATGAAAATAAGTCACCTCCTCTGGGAAGCCCCCAATCTCAGTGAGCTGGGCAGCTTTAATCTTGACTGCACTTTCCTTTATAACACGTATCCCTATCAGAAATTACATGTGTACGTATAGCTATGTGTTTAATATCAGTTCTTCCGCTTCACCATAAGCTCCTTGGAGGCAAACACCTGTCTGTCTTTCCACCTCTGAACCCCTGGGCTTGCCAGTGTCCTGCTCCATATAGGGCACCCCAGGAAATACTTGCTGAAGGAGTAAATACTCAAGAAGTGCTTTATAACTGTGAAATAACCACAAGACTTACCTTCTTTTCTGAAAAGGCAGCTGGGTGTGTAGAAGCACTGTGGCCAAGAGCACCAGACAGGTAAGAGAAAAGGTAGGGCTCTGAAAGCCTTGGCTTCATTTTGTCCACAACAGCTCTCAACATGAGTCATACACAGTCTAAGAAGCAGAATCAAGGCCAAAATTCCACCTGATGAAAGGGAAAGTGATTGTGAGGGAAGAAGCCTTCTAAGTCTAATCGCCTCATAACCAAAAAGGAGATGACAGAAAAACTACAAAAGTTGAATTATTTTTTAAAAATGTCAATGTTTGGGCTGGTGTTGGGTGCAGTGTGTTAAGCCATCCCCTGCAACACCACCACCCTGTATCAGAGTGCTGGTTGGAGTCCTGGCTGCTCCACTTCCTATCCTGTTCCCTGCTAACACACCTTGGGAAGCAGAATAAAATGGCCTAAGTTCGTGGGCCTCTGCCACCCACATGGGAGACCTGAGGAAGCTTTTGGCTTCGGCTTGGCCCAGCCCTGACAGTTGCAGCCATTTGGGGGGTGAACCAGTGGATATAAGATTGATCTCTCTCTCTCTCCCCCCAAATCCCCACCCCCTGGTGACTCTGCCTTTCAAATAAAACAAAATAAAAATAAAATCTTTTTTAAAAAATGACCATGTTCATGGTGATATTTTCCAAAGGCAATCTAGGAACTAATGCCTTCCTGAATCAGGCCCGAGTTGGGTCAGTTCACAAATGAGTCTCTGAAGTATTACATTGGGTCCTGTTTTCCACAGCCAAGTGGACAATTCTTGATCATCATTTCTCAACCTACAATGCTGCTAATGGTGCCCCCTACTCCAATCTACCTTCCCACCGAAAGACACCAGAGTGGGCTTAAGAAGACACACAGGAAACTGCCAGCCAATAGTTCACCTACTTTCTCCATGGATTTACAAACCTAATTGTTCAGCTGGAGACATTAGAAGGCCACTTCTCCTGTCCTAAATAAATAAGTTTTTCAGAAATGAACAGATGGAGGAAATTTTCAAAGCAGTGTGTGGGCGTTTCAGGCCTAAATCCCATTAACAGATAACAGGATTTCTAACAGCAACTCCCACACAAAGCTCCGTAAATTGTAAACTGGTGTGTAATAGATTGGACGCCCTCCCTACCCTGCACCCCCAAACTGTCTGCACTGCTTTCAGAGACATGATGGTTCCACATGTGGGTGAGACCTCTTTCTCCAACCTAAAGAACTCACATTACCAAAAAAGAAGTGTGGGTTAGGGGCCCACATACGGGCAGCACCTGGCGGTACCCTTCATATTACTTTTAGTTCTCTACTTCTTCCCCAGGAGAGCTGTGACAAGTTTGGGAGGGGAAGTAGGTTGGTGTGATGTACTGGAACCTTGAATCAATGACAAGACTATAAGAACAGACGCTTTCAGAAACCCAGAGCACATGGCGTCTTGTCTCAACCAAACAAGAGAACCCAGGATCAGAATAGTAAGAGGCACCACCTAGCACTATAGCAGAAGTATTGACATGGGTAGGAAACCAAACAATGAAAAAAACAGGGTTATCACTCATGGTCACTCAGAATGTGGGAGAGACTCTAAGAATCCCTAGATGTGATGGGAAGGATTTGGGGCTGTGCACCCAGAAAGTACTGTTGACCAGAAGCCACTGTTAGAGAGACCCTTATATATGTGATTTTTCTCACAGACTGATATGGAAAATCCAAATTACTCTAATTATCATTACCTGACTAGAAAGTAAATTCTTAGTATGTTCACTGACTACCCTGAAAACACTTTAGTAACTCATAGATTAAAAAAAAAAAAAAAATCCAAGACTCAAAGTTCAAGAGAATCCCTAGTATTCCCTCTTGCTGATGACAAGGGTACAGCCCAGTAGTGTCATCTATGTTCCATGGAAACACTGGCCTCTGAGAGGCTCAGATGAATCTGCTTTCTGAGATTCATCTGTAGCCTCAAGAGCCCAGTAATGGGAAGTCTGGGTTCCAGACACAACCACAAATTCCACAAAAATCCCTATCATGTACTGGTATAGAAATGTGTCCTATTTTAGCCATAACTTCTTCAAGAACTTGTTGACTTCCTTCAGTTACCTTTCCCTGATAAAATCCCCACAGTACTTTCTTCTTTGTAGCATTTCACCTGCTTATACTCACAAATTTAATTCGCTGCTATTATTTGATGTCTGTCTGCTCTGCTGGTCTGAGTTCTGTGACAGTAGGAAACATGTCACTTTTTCATCATTTTACTCAGAGCTTAGAAAGTATTTTTAACTGGGGTCAAAACTGTGGCACGGCAGGTTAAATTGCTGCCTGTAGCACAGGCATCCCATATTGTTCCGGTTTGAGTCCGAGTTGCTCCACTTCCCATCCAGCTACCTGCTTATGTGCTTTGGGAAGCAGCCTAAGATGGTCCAAGTGCTTGGGACCCTGCACTCATGTGCAAGACCCAGATGAAATTCATGGCTTCAGCCTGGCCCAACCCTGGTCATCTGGGGAATGAACCAAAAGGTGAAAGATCCATGTGTGTGTTTGTGTGTATGTGTGTGTCCCTCTCTTCTGTAACTCTGTCTTGGAAATAAATAAATATTTTTTTGAAAAAATGCTTATATTGCCTAACTCCAGACTAATGTCCCAAAACAGTGCAGGCCTCATTTACTAAATAAAGAGCTGAATGAATCAGTTATCAAAGGCATTCAATGAAAGGGAGGATTCTGCAACATTCTATAAATTAGGGAAGCATTTAATGTGAACAGATATGATTCAAAATCCTAGCCACACACCATAAGATCTAGAAGAATGTTAACAAGGCTTGGTTAGGCTGAATGGGGATGTTGACCTTGAAAAGCCTGAATGACAGGCCTCAGCTGAAGGTGGTAAGCCAAAACTTCAACTTCAGTATTTGTCAAATGCAATCTCTGTCATCTAGTCTCTCTTCAGCAGCCTAAGGCAAACAAGAAATCTCTTGATATGTTTAGTTTGCTAAACTAGATACCTTGATGGAATTAAGGTATCTTATAGTAATGATCCTTCATGGGTTTAACAAGCTGGGTAGTTATCATTCAAAAATTCATAGTGACACTGAAGCCCAAGGAAATTTCACTCACTCCACCTAGTTCTCACCAATTTAATAGGTCATACTTATGTTAATGATCTAGAACATGGTAGCTCCAAGCATAGAAATGGTCTATCTCCATACAGAGTGGTCTATCTCCATTACACAATCTTGGCTTCCTACGTTTATTTTAGTAATATAAATTGGACTTCTGTCTAAATACAGATGGACAAATAACCTGTCCATACATATTAATCTCACTGTGCTCAGCAAGGCTGTTGTTTCTGATATAAAAGGGAGCACATGTATTTCATCAGCTCCCCACATCTGCTCAGTGGCAGTCCTAAGACCAGGTATCAATGTCTTGGTTATGGAAACACAGAACAAAGTTTGACAGGCCTCATTTTACACTGTGTAAGCTCTCTGTTTATAATTGTTAATATATATATGTTAAAATATATATATTATCTGATAAATACCACACACACTCACATTCACATTCACACCCTAGACAGCTAGTAAAAGATTATTTCTGAGCCTGTCTGTGAGGGTATACCTGGAAGAGATTAGCATTTGAATTAGACTGAGTGAAGAAGATCGTCCTCACCAATGCGGACAGGCATAGTCCAATCTGTTGAAGGGAACAAAAAAATGGGGGAGGGTAGTTCTCTCTCCTCTTGGGCTGAGATTGAGATAACCCTGCCCTCAAGTATCCATTCCTGGTTCTGGGGCCTCAGGAGTCTGGGGCTTACATCACCTCCTGGTCCTCAGGTCTTACACCATCAGTTCTCCTTGGTTCTCAGGCCTCTGGACTCAGCCCAAATAGCAACACCAGCTTCCTAGCATCTCCAGGTTGTAGATGATGTCTCATGAAACTTGCTGGCTTCCTTAATCCTGAGCACCAATACCCTTAACACTGTGTGCTCCCTGTCTCTAACCCCCACACCTAAACCCCTACTCAAAAAAAGGCTTTTCCTTTGGCTGACATTACCTGTACATTACATTTTGTTGGCTGTAATGTACAAACCCTGTTTACCTTAATCTTGCTTATCCTGATGAAATAGGAAATTGCTTATCCCGGCACTTTGAATTCTTCAACCAGTTTTATCCACAAATTTTATTCTATTTCAAGGCTTGACTCCATCAAAGCCATTATAGCTTTAATTTTTTCTACTTTTAACCAAGACTGTAATAATACAATTTTAAGTTTAGCATTTTTTTTTATGTTCATGGGGCCAAATCAGTTTTAATTTAAATTGGGAAAATAAAGGAGACATTAATAATATTGATACCTCAGGCCAACAGAACAGTTCATAGGTGCTATTTTTATTAACATTAGTTAACCCTCTTAGTGTGACTTTGTGGAATGTCCTTGTCATGCTTTCCTATGCTGACCATAGGAGATCTGAGAAAGGGACTCAGCTTCCAAAATATGACATATTTTGCTACTGGGGGAAGCAGGAGGGAAGGAGAACATGGGAAAATGTATTAGACTACTGTGTTTTTTACTCAGAAAAAAGAATACAGAAAGACCCCTAGAACTTAATGCACTGCAGTACTTTAAACTGTAGGCTGTGCTGTTCCCCGTCTTTATGATGGCAGAATTCAGCCATGCTCTTCTTTCTCCAGGCGAGTTCCAGGCCTGGGAAAACGATGTGAAGGTAGCCTTCCTCCCTTTCCCTCTCTCACTGTCTGTCCTGCTCGTGATTCCTCATATCACCCAGGTGTCCAGAGCCCTCCTTCTGACTTTCAGAAAGATCTAATCTCAGGAAGTGATCTGATGATGTGCCTCATGCACACTGAGGCACACATGTCTCAAAGCAGACAGACGGGCTGCTCCTCCCAGGAGCACTTATTGTCAATAATGGAACAGACCTACATCAAAAGAATGGCTTTCTGTTGCTAAAATTCCATGGCCCATTTGACCTGGCGGCCCTGAGTGACTACCCTGGTAACGCTGACATCACACGACTCTACCACTTCTTGTTGCACGCCTGGTTATCCACTTCCCTTACTACTCTACCCCAATTCAGTTATTAATTGTCTCTGCTTTGAAATTCCCACTGAGATTCCAAACACTCCAGGTTCTGGGAATCCCAAGAACAGGGTGTAAAAGTCACCTTCAGAAAGTTACAGTTCTAATTATATCACAATCAGTCCTAGAACAATGGCTCCATTTTATCCCAGAGAAGAGTAGAGGGCACAGGTTTGGGGAAATTATGACTATAAAAAGAAAAATGTTCAAGTTCACAAAATATGATTGTCATCTTAAGGTCCACAAGCCAGAAAAATTTAAAAATGATGTGCAGTGCTGAAATTTCCATCAATAGGACAATGATAAAAATGGCCATTACCGACTACATGTAGCATAGCACAGCTTAAATCTGACCCATCTGCTGGGCATCTCATCCTAATCAAAAGCTCATCAGTGCTTGGAAGGCTACCACGAAGCTCAAGCAGTGACATGCCAGAGCCTGCAGCTGCGTGGTTGAAAATGTCACACCAGGGGTTCATTGCTTCCCTTGCTCTGAACACCGCATGGAGAGGCTAATGGGAGCTGGCAGGGCAGGCCAGCAGGGCTGGCTAGCCAGCTGTGTCTAATGGCCTGGCTGTGATGGGCCTCACCTTCCTGTTTCCTTGACCCATTAGATTTTGGCTTCAAAAGAAATGAAAACTACAAATCCAACCAATGCAGACACAAGAAAATCTATCTATTTTGCCCCAAATAATGCCCTCTCCTGCAGCACAGCCCTGAAGGAGTATGAATCTGAAAAATTCTGCAAGCGTCCAAGCAAAATTTATAGTACATCTTTTCTGAAAACATGTCACTCAACCTTCCTTTCTCTACTTATGGTTCTGTTTGTTGTGGCTGATACCAGGCCAACAATGAGAAAGAAAATTAATAATGAATCAAACTGTATATATTTGGTTTTTAAGACTTAAAATCACCACTATTTGTGGATGTAATCTGAGAATACACTTGGCCAACCATTGCATTCCTGAGGCACATGGGAAATAGTGGCCCTTCACCTCTGTAGGTCTATTATTTTGCATTGATCAAAGAGAATTTTCTGAATAAATCTTCAGCTATTCATTGAGCACCTACCACCAAGCTGGCTTCCTAAAGAATTTTTGAATCTAGTAGTGAGGAAAGGAAATGAAAAGTGACAACCAACATGAAGTATTAAATAAATATGCTTCATGAACTGTATGATTAATACAAGTCAAAGGAAGTCAGAAGGGTAAAGTTGGAGTGAGGCTGAACTGGTGAGGGAAGAATTCACAGAGGATAAAGGATAAAAGTTGAACTTGAAAATGTATGGAATAAATATAGTTGGGGAGAAGAAGCAGATAATCACTGTATAGAAGAAAATTGGGTGGTTTTAAGGTGGGGTTTGAGTCAGTCTAGCAATAAAGCAAAACTTGTAGGAAAATAATGTGAGAAAGGCAACAAGAATTAAAGATAACATGATGTCAGATAGTAAAGGGTAGATATAGATCTCACCTTAAAGGAAATGCAAAGTCAGGGTTTTTAATGAGGGACAAGTCTAAGATCTACAAAAACATTCTAAATCACTAAAACCCCATTATTCTTCTCTAGAAAGTTCATGATTCTATGGACTATGCAATAAAAATAGGGTGAAGATGGAACTGGAAGGGTGGACAGCACCTAGGCATTTCCTCATCAAAACTAGCACACACAGTGATGAGTGACAAGATGCACTGGGAAGGAATAACCATCAGGATTTAGTAACAGACCTGGATCATCCATGTGAATTGGGATGGTTGACATCAACATACCCTCATTCCAGTCTTGGCTTTGATACAAAACATCTGTCTTTGATAAGTCAATTCAGCTCCAAGAAAAGGTTTCTTGAAGCTCACAGATTTTCCTTATTTCACTAAATTTCCCTTCAGCAACTCTCTTGACCCACATCTCCACTCAACTACGTGTGAAGTTATCGTCATTGGAGTGAGAAAACTAACGTTATTGTGATAACTGCTTACTACTCCCTTTCCTGGAGGTCCGTTTCCTCTTCCTGTCTCTTCCTCCACAGCACCTTCTGTGGCTACCTTTACTCCTCAGCTCTGGCTCAGTGTCCCCTCCTTCAGGAAGTCTCATGTGACACACCACTCAACTCCTCCATTTTCCCATGACTGGGTTTCAGGCCCTCTCTGTGTACTTGTAATTCTTGGAGAATAGCTCAAGTTTTGCACTCACCATATTGTATGATAATTGAATTTTTTAATTTATGTATCTGTTCCTCCTCCAGGCTGTTGGACCTGTAAATACAGAAAGAGTGTCTGCGTCATTTCCTTATCTGTTCCGTGTACTAGGAACATATGAGGAGTCTCCAAAAGGTTCGTGGAAAATGATTATGAAAAAACTATGCATGAATTTCAGAAACTTTTTGAAATAAAACAAACTCAACTTTTAATTCCATCTTGCCAAGAACTTTTTAAAATACCCTCACAGGGGCCAACGCTGTGGTGTAGCAGGTTGAGCCTCCACCTGTGACTCTGGCAACCCAAATGGGCACCGGTTTGAGACCAGCTGCTCCAATTCCAATCCAGTGCCCTGATAACATGCCTGGGAAAGCAGCAGAAGATGACCCAAGTGCTGGGGCCTCTGTAACCATGTGGGAGATGTGGAAAAAGCTTCAAGTTCCTGGCTTCAGCCTGGCCCAGGCTCTGGCTGTTACAGCCATTTGGGGAGTGAACCAACCAATGGAAGATCTCTAACTCTTCCTTTCAAATGAATAAATCTTTTTAAAAGACTCCTCATAGTAAACTCTCAATGTTTATTGAGGGTGCATGTTATTCAGCAGTCATACTGTATGTCTATGATAAATCTTTCCAGTTACATCTGTCTGCTTCTACCGTTCTGTCCAAGTACCAGAGACTGTAGTGGGTTAGTACAGGGTTCAACCAAAGCTACGTCCATGGGTTTAATTACTTCTAGTTTTGTTCCACGTACACAGTTCAGCTCTTACCTCTACAATGGCTGAAACGAGCTGAATGGTGGCCCCCAAAAAATATTGTCTATGGAAATGGAGATATGAATGTAATCTTATTTGGAAAATGATTCTTTGCAGATATAAATAAAGATGTCATAATCAGATCAGAGATGAGATAGGATCCTGGATTACCCAAGCGGGCCCCAAAGCCAATGACAAATGACCTTATAAGAGACACAACGAGAACAGCTAGATAAGAGTAGAAGGCCATGTGAAGATGCAGGCCAAGGCTGGAGAGATATAGGAAGAAGCCAAGATATTGTGAGAGCCACAGGAAACTGGAAAAAAAATGGATCCTCCCTAGAGTCTGTAGCAAAAGTATGTCCCAACTGACACCTTCCCTTTGGACTTCTCAAACTGTGAGAGAATAAATTTCTACTCTTGACCCTGCCATCTCCAGGGTAATCTGTCATGGCAATCCTTAGATACTAATGCACCTGCCATCTTAGAACTGCATGATATTATTCACAAGGGATCGTGGGAGGAATTGAGCACCCCTGGCTGTCCCCATTCCTGGAAAAGCAATTCTGAGCATATGTGGGGTAAACAGTAAGCCATTTTTATCATTGTAACAAGAATAATCTAGGTTTACTGAGCTCTCACTGAGTGCTGGCCACAATTCTAACCATTTTGCATCCACCAACTCATTTAAACCTCTTGATTACCCTACAAAATAGCTACTGTTATTACCTATACTTTATGGACAAGGGAACTAAGCTCACAGTGGTTCACTCGATTCACAGGTTCTCATAGAAACAGGCAGCAAAGCACCACTCAGCCACGCTGCATAAATCATAGTAAAATGCAAACGAGAGAACATTCACTCTGAGTCTGAGGGCCCAATGCTAGTCCCAGATGTCCCTGGGCAGAGTGCCCACCTTCCCCAAGCTGGACCAGTGCTCTGGCCCATCTCCCCACCTCTGACATTCTAGGGACTCCCAAACCTCTTCTAGTTCTGAAATGTTATGATTTGCAAACCAGGTTTTTCCCATTAACAGTGATTTTCTTTTTCATTTGCACAGTGCCTTCCTGCCAGACTCTAGACACCTGGTCTGCTCTGCCACTCAGCCAGGGAAAACACCCAGAAATGCAACAGAATCAGCACATTCCCCGAGCCATACTGAGGGGCGGTGAGAAATGCACCTCATATTTTAAACTGTCCCCTCTCTCCTGCAGGCAGGCCTTTCTGACAAGGCAGGCCCCAGATCTGCCAGGAAACCAAGCTGCATCTCACTCTTACATTTAAATTTAATTTAACCATAGCGTTACCCTGCATGTCAACAGTTCAGGACAAATTGATGGATTCCAGTTTAACTATTTAGCCGTGCCAGTGGTAATATGTTCAATCATGCATTAAATTAAAAACGACACTTGGAAATATGTATATCCTGGACCTCAGTTCTGTGCACCAAATAGGAAAAAGATTTAAAATGCTGTCTAGCGGGGGATTACCACTGAAGAAGCATGACTCTCATTACCGCAGGCTGCACAGAACACATTTGCAAAGCTCCGTTTAAAAGCTCTCTGATGGTGGCAGCCTGGTTTTCTGGCCAGATAAACATGCCATTTCCTTCTCATAAGAGAAACCCCAGCTGCTGCCAGAGCAAAGACATTGTCAGTGTCCCCATCCTCCTCACACCCACCCACAACCTGAGTCATCTGCTTGCCCTCTCCTCTGCCCCAAAGTTCACAGTTTCCTTCACTCAGATATTAACAGTCATCTGTAACCATAAAAAATGAGAAACTATAACAGTTACTATGTATCAAGCACCTACTATGTGCTAGCCACTTTGCTAAGCACGTCTTACAATATCTCAAGCAACAGCACTGTGGAATAATCATCATTATCCTGTTTTGGCATATACAGAAATTGATGCTCAGAGACAGCAAAGACATCTTTCAAGGTCACGTCGTGATGAATCTCAGAGCCAGGAACCCAGGCCAGGTCTGTCTATTCCCAAAGCCTGGGTTCTTAACCCGGGGTGGCACTGCTACTGAAACCATCATTCCTGAAAATGCACTTAACTTAGCTCCAATCCACCTTTTGTTCCCATCCAAATGCCCAGATGAGCCCAGGGTAGATGCTTGGTAGGAATTTGCAGAGCCAAGAGCATTTGCTCAGGATTCTCTCACCGTGCTATGACCTTTCATTCTGGAGCAGGCAAACACTCACTATTGAACTACGGACTCCTTTTGGGCTAGGATTAGACTCATGTCATGCACCAGTGTTTAGCCCCAGGGCCAGCCCAAACCAGGTGCACATGGCCATTTGAGCTACACTGAACTAACTGGGTGCTGAGGAAGAGAAGGGAGAGAGGCAGGGTAGCAAGGACAGGAAGATCTGACCACTGAAGGGAACACAACTGTCAGACATATACAGGTAGGAGACAAAATCACATCATTCTCCTCCTCGTGCTAACAGAAAGGCATTTTTCCTGAGAGCCCAAGCCATTGTTATCATACAGAAAGCAGTCTTCCAACTCCTTCATCTTCCCCAAAATTTCAGTTTCCAACATTTGACTCTGAATCACAAAAGAAAGCTTAACAGAAAATTTTCTGAACTGTCATCAAAACTTGGGCAAATAAATAAGAAAACTAAACGCAGAAAGGGAAGATAAAGACAAATGATCCAAACCCCCAGCACAGTTGTCTGGCAGGCAATGGCACTATGCAAGGGTGTGCCCCGCTTCTCCACAAAGATAGGCGCTAAGTCACAATCGCAACACGTGAGCAAACCTTCTTGTTTCACGCAGAGTCCAATCACCTAACCCAATTAAGCTTACTGTTCCTGAAATCATTGCATCTTTCAGGAAAGAACACAGACGGAGTCTAAGCCATTTTCCTCTTCACCCGAAGGCTCTTTTGCACATTTGTCTCCTATTTTCTATGCTCTATTCCACTTCCATCTCCTAATGATAGGCTGGCAATGTCTCTTCTAAAGAGAAACTATACAGCCACACCATTTTGCATTTATTTAGCATGCATCCTACTGAGAAATGTCCATTAGTGGAGTTTTACCATGACCTAACCTTGCAGAATTCTAGGTTGAGTTGGCATGGGCTGTGAGAGGCCAGCAGCAGGAATGGACTGAAATTAGCCTAATTTCAGCAGTTGGCATCCGAATGTGTTTGCATCTGCTGTCCTAATGGGCTGAGAGAGTTGCCAGGTTGTCAGCCAGAACCTGATGTCAAGGTCAAGGGACACAGGCAGGCGGCAGCCCTGGGGAGCCTGCAGCTTGGATGCTCAGTAGCCACTCTCGGTCACCCCCAATTGTCAGCAGGTCTGTCTAGAAACCTTTATTTTCCCCAGTTTCCATTTATTTTAAAAGTAGAGAAACTATTCAGTATGAGTTGGGCTTGTTCCCATCAGAACGAAACTAAACATCTTTTTCAGCCTCGTTTCCGGGGATCATTTCAGTGTCCTATTCATCCCGGGAGGCACGCCCTTCCCACAGGATTCCCCACTGCAGAGGTCACGGGAAGCAGCCTCAGTGAGAGCACTTGAGCACTATGGGGGTTTTTGTCCATCAAGCTCAGACTGCAGACTTTGCCTCCTAAAGGGGTGCTGCAGTTGTTAGCACTGTTTAAACAACAGCTGTTATATGTTGAATAAAGCTGTCTACGAGTTACGGTCAGCACTTCAAGTAACCCTACCATTGCTCCCATATTACAGATGAAAAGGGGAAGCCATCGAATTTGGCCAGGGTTACATGCTGAGGAGTGCAGGAGCGGGGCTGGAATTCAAACCCATGCCATGATTCCACTGACTGAATCTTCTATTTACAGTGCTGGCTTCTCCTCGGGCTCCAGGTGATACAGTGCAGGGCTTGCGGGGCCGAGAGCTGTTCTGAGGCTCATTCTTCAGCTCCACCGACTTCTACCTTTTCTGATCTTAGGATTCCTTCATACTTTCCACAAATAGATAATGGTAATCAGTACATTTTCAATATACACAGATAAAGCAGAGACAAAAAGGCTACTATGAATTTAATGATGTTTATAGTAAAGTCTGTAGCATATCTATTACAATAAAATGCATGAACATCACACATGCATGTAAATTGTACTATCCAAGCAATACACAGCACTTGAAGCACACAGCGATTCTTGTATTCCTTAAATTAATCTAGAAATACCCAGCCAATACCATTCCTGTTTCTGCTCCCTGTCTCATGAATGCCCAAAACAGCAAGATAAGAATTCTGGCTTTTAAATTATATAACAACAATGACAAAGGAATCACATCTAAGTGCCTAAATAAAGGGAGAATTTTCACAAGACACTGAACTTACTAACGTCAATGTTTTGTTTTTCTTGGGGTTAAGCTCAGAGTCAGGTTGCAAAAGAATTAATGATTATTTGTCTAGGAGACAAAGAAGCTCTTAAAAGAGTTTCCAGATCCTTAAAGAAAGGACCCTAACAATGAAATGAATTTTTATTCATATCAGGACAAAGCATCTAACACTTCCTACTAGCTGCCTAGACTGTCCCTTCCTCTCGCTTTCCCTTCCCCTCTTTCCCTTCTCCCATCTATTAGTTGTTTTTTTTTTTTTTTCTTTTGCTGGAATACCAGGATCTTGTTGAGTGCACTTGGTAAGTCACCCTCATTATACCACCAAAATCAAGTGGGCACTGCATCAATCCATCCCCTTTTGTGGATCTGATCTGCCATGGATCAGCTCTAGCAAAATCAAAGGAGTTTCTTTGCAATTGGTATTGTTCTCTTGACAGAGTTACTTCACTTTCTGAGTTTCTCCACCTCAGATGGCTGCAGGGGAGTTAGGCTATCTGACACGCAAGGCTGCCTGATCACAGAGCACAGTATCTGGGGGCCTTTCCACTGTCAAATATTTTGAATTCTCTTATTCATAAGACGAGTTTTGAGTAATTCCTGGCATCAAAGCAGTAACTGCTCTCCAAGCAGTCCTGGAATTATAGGGAAACTCACAAAGGAAGAAACAGCCCTCTGCTGGGTGTGTGTTTATTCTGAAATCAATACTGGAACAGAGTTCATTGTAAATTTATTTCATTAGAGGCATAGAATTTAAATCTACAGCACCACCACCGCCACTTATCCCAACCAGAGACAACTAACAAAGAATTACTTGTGTGTATGGGATGACAGGTGCCCTGGTGGGGCTCCACAGCTCATAGTTTGAATAGGGTTTATTCTACAAGGTCCTGTATTCTAGTTCATACACTATGGTAGCAGGCAAAACACCTCTGCCTGCTTACCAGACACTGGGGAGAGTATTTCTGGTGCACCCCTTCTCACTTCCAACCCTTACACAGTAGGGGCACAAATGAGGATCTGAACTCTGCCTCAGCAACAGAACCCGTGCCCTGGTGTATTGATTTGCCAAAGTGTTCACGTGTGGGAGGGATCAAAAGGCTCGAGATGACCTTGAGAAGGACACTGGTTCTTGCTGAAGTGTTTTTCTCCTAAGGGGTTTCACAGCAGCCTTGACTTGCCAGTCTTCAAAAACTCTCTAGGAGAATAGCAACATTTTTATTTCTGTTTTTCGCTAGGAGAGATCTGAGACAGCATCTCCTGAGGTCAGAAGAGCCAGTCGGCAAAGTCACACACACGGCTGGCATTCCATCACGCATCTTTTCTGACGAACATTGCTGGGATGCAAACAGACTTGTCACTGGGCTCCCAAGTGGAAAGAACAAAGAAACTGAGACTGAATTGAAAGTTTTTTTAGGAGGGGATGAAGGGAGTTGGAGTAGAGGGTCAGCTTGGCTTTAGAGTTTGGAGAGGGATACTAGCTGTCAGTTCCTGATCAGCTTATGCAGCCTGAGTCTGTTTCCATGTCTGTAAACAAGACAACACATCATCAGCATCATGCAGTTATTTTGGGGATTGAAGAAGATAATGAACACGATACTTGGAACCAGCAGGCTCTGTCCCCCATCAACATTCAGCTTAAACTGGAGCTGCTCTGCAGTCACTTTGCTTCAATAATCTTAGATAGCCCTGACCTTACTACGTAGCTGTCACTGAGTCACAATGAAAAAGGAAATGACCCAGATGGCAATTTCAATTCTCATTTCTCATTCAAACATGTAAGGGAGGTGAGAAACCAAGCCTATACAACTCACATTGAAGTTCTGCTTCTTTGGCCCCCGGACCTCACTGGACATGCTCACTCTTTTGCTCTAATCGAATACCCCCCAACCCAGCTCATCCTGATTCTATCTTTATCCCCTGTTCTCCCACTTTTCTTTCTTTCTTTTTTTTTTTTTTTTGACAGGCAGAGTGGACAGTGAGAGAGAGAGAGAGAGAGAGAGACAGAGAGTGTTCTCCCACTTTTCCACGCCACATGGTATGCACATCCCAACACAGTGCCTTTACTCTCTACACCCCTGAGAAATACACACATACAGAAATATATTGTTTAAGAATCTGCTCTTGTAGTTTATGTCCTTTTTTTTTCACTCCAAGAAAGCGAGGCTGAAGAAGGGGCCAAGACAAAGGGACAGCGGAACTGTGAACTCCCATATGTTAATAATTTTTATACCATCTCATAGAATTAAAACACAAGTTTCTTTTTTTTTTTCCTAAGTCTTAACTTGGTATATACAGTTTTAAAATTTCCCAAGAGTTTAAATAAAACATTTTATATGGTCCATAAATTGTGATATTAGCCCACGGATGGCATGGGAAACACTATAATTCTTACTTGGCCAACAAAATTGTAACTAGCATCATTGCCAACCCAGCACATTTTATAACCCTCTATGGATTCCTTTTCATTCCAATCCTTATTTATATTTTAACAGTCATTTGACCAAGGACTCCATTTTTTTTTAACTTAACTGAAAACATATTCTCTACTTTTGACATAGCCATGTTGAATTCTAAAATGTTAGCCTTTTTCTATGGATTATTATAAAATAAGAATCTGTTTTACGGAATATACTTACACTTAGGGAATGAACTTGAAAACTACAGAAACATAGAAAATTTAGGTTAATCAGAACTATCAATTGATGTGGGAGATGATGGCAGAAGACAGTGAGCTAAAATAGAAGAAATCGGTGACCTAAACAAAAAATTATATTCTAATAAATAGAAAACTGAGAGATGAAATTATATATCAATAAAAACTAATGCCCCAGGGCCAGCTCCATGGCTCACTTGGTTAATCCTCTGCCTGCGGCGCCGGCATCCCATATGGGTGGTGGGTTTTAGTCTCGGTTGCTCCTCTTCCAGTCCAGCTCTCTGCTGTGGCTCGGGAGGGCAGTGGAGGAAGGCCCAAGTGCTTAGGCTCCTGCACCCGCATGGGAGACCAGGAGGAGGCACCTGGCTCCTGGCTTCGGATTGGCGCAGCACTGGCCATAGCAGCCACTTGGGGAGTGAACCAATGGAAGGAAGACCTTTCTTGCTGTCTCTCTCTCACTGTCTATAACTCTACCTGTCAAATAAATTTTTAAAAAACCTAATGCCCTGCTACTATTTTTAAGTTATAAATTTAGATGAAAGAAATGTCTTGGTCTAGATTTGCTGGAATTTGGACTCCAATTGACTTCTTGATCCCTTTTGTTTCAATCTGCGGGTAATTTCCCTGATTTTAACCCTAACGTCACCCCTATAAATGCTGTTCAGTCCCTGCCACTCGCTCATCTATGGCCTTCAGTACATTCTATCTCCTGTGACCCTTTTTGCTTCCTTCTTTAATTACCATCTCAAATGGTGTTTATCTACCTTATTTATTACTATGAGAATTAAGCTAACGTGGGCAGTGAAAATTAAGACACAAACACTAGTTACATTTTCAGCTAAAATTCTTTGCTTCTAACACAAAGCTTTTAGGGAAGATGTTCCTAAAGAGAAAATCCATTTGCCTGAGGGCCTTTGATAGGATGTGAGAAAGTTAGTTACTGCTTTCAGTTGAAGTGACAAGGAAGAGAGATCACACCAAGATAGAGAGTACGTTATGCCAAATTCCTGGTGTCAACCCCGAGTGTGAAGAACAAACAATTAAAAATGGAAAGTCTCTGGTTTTGGTTCTGTCCTAGCTTTGTTCTTGAACTTACTGTGTAACTTTACAGGCGACAGTGTGCAGTCGTGTGTCTTACTGAATTACATCATCTTGAAGTACCAGTAATTTTTGTTCTTCTCATTTCCTCCCCTACCACTTGGCTGAAGTGGTACAATGATCGCACCTTCTGCTGCGCCACCTTCGGCAGGAAGACTTGAAAATGACCAGAAACCAGGGCAGTTCCTGACAAGCAGCAGTAATTAGCTGAAGCAGAATCACACAGTTGCTAGTCCGTGTCAGAAAAACACAGATGTCCATGGAAAGGAAATCATGAAAAACAACCACCACCAGAGACTCTGAGTCATGGGCTTATGGACAATTAAAAAAATTATTCTTGTTTATTTGGATTCTCTAATTTTTGCTAAATAGACATACATTACATGAAGAGTAATAAAAAGCAAATCATTCTAGAACACTTTAAAGAAAGATTTACTTATTTATTTGAAATTCAGAGTTACACAGAGAGAGGAGAGGTAGAGAGAGAGAGGGAGGGAGAGGTCTTCCATCTGATGGTTCACTCCCCAGTTGGCTGCAATGGCCAAAGCTGCACCGGTCTGAAGCCAAGAGCTTCCTCCGGGTCTCCCATGCAGGTGCAGGGGCCCAAGGACATGGGCCATTTTCTACTGCTTTCCCAGGCTGTAACAGAGAGCTGGATCGGAAGTGGAGCAGCCGGGACTCAAACTGGTGTCCATATGGGATGCCAGCACTGCAGGCGGCGGCTTTACCTGCTACACGACAGTGCTGGCCACTATAAATCAGTTTTTATCAAAAGTTTTTGGACTTCCTGATTGTTTTCTTTGCTATCATTTTAAAGGCACATGCTCTGTAAGCTCCATTTTCAGCAATGATTTCAGTGACTCAGGTGCTGATCGGGCAGCCAACATGTAACAGCTCCTTTTGGACTTCTCTGAAACAACCTGCCATAAACAACAAGGTTTTTCTGTGATCCCATGCCTTCCAGTGAAAAGATGCTGGGTACATTTTTAAAACCACTTAATTTTTAAAAAATCATCTTTTTAATGAAAACAAATTTTCAACTACAAATGAATACACCAGACAGTTGTCTCAGATTTTATTAGACAATGCACACACACGGACTCAAAAGCCTCATAACAAATGGAATTTTATAGTGACAGTTAACATAAAAAGCTGCTGTTTTTACTCCTGTTTGACTTCAGTATGGTTTAGCTGTACGATTAAGATTTAGAGCACTGTATGAAGTTTTTTTCATGGTAGCCAAGATATGGAACAAACCCAAGTGACCACCGATGGATCAATGTATAAGGCAAATATAGTATTTATATACAATGCAACATTATTTAGCAATAAAAAGAAATCTTGGCATCTGCAATAGCCTAGATAAAGCCAGAGAGTCTTATGTTAAGAGAAGTGAGCCAGACTCAGAAAGACAAATATTGCATGATCTCACTGCAATGCGTATTTGAGGTTACTAAAAACAAAAAGCAATTCAAATCAATTGGCAATCTACAAAAAGAGTTAAAGATTTTAAAAGCTATTATTAAAATTGCTATATTGGTCTATTATGCTATGTTATGTGTGTGTACATATTGTATGTCCACATGGGGAAATTTTATTAAGAGTTTTATTTTAAATGGCTTATAGATAAGATTGTCCATAAATTTAAGCTGCTAAAATCAATCAAAGATACATTTTAATTTGTGTGACCTGAATCTGTGTATCATATGTTTTAAACGTGTTGGTAGAAAGAAACTAAAAACATTTTAGATGGTTGTGCTTAAGTTTACTGGTTAAACAAACTACACCATGTTAGATATTTAAGAGGTGTTTTCAAATACATGATTCTTAAAATTTATAGAAGGCATTGGACCTTCTGGTAAAGGTTTTCTTAAGTTGTTATCTAATGGTTGAAACGGTTTGCTAAGTATTCATGTAATATTGCTATTGTTAGCAAGTGATCTAGGACTTGCTCCCTCAATTCTCTATTCTAAGCCCAACTTGTTCTTTCATTTCTCTATTCTCTTCAAGGTAGGAAACTAATTCTATTATGAAGGAATCTGTAGGACGTACAATTTAATCTTTAGACCTTATAAAAGAGATGGCTAACATTTTTCTGTAATAACATAGCCAAAATAAGAACTTAAATAATAATCTCATAGCTAGATTCACTTCGCCATCAGCGAAGTATACAGTAAGTAGAAAAAACCTCCCTTTCAGACCGAAGGGAAAGAAAGTTTTTAAGTGAGAATATAATTTTCCTCATGGGCATTGTCTACCTTAGAAAAACTACTACAGAACATGCCTGTGACTACAGACTTGCAGTTCAGGCCACCAAAGATTAGAGATGGGACATGGGCACTCCCTTGACTTGCATCCTCTGGTCTGCTTGAACACAAACCAGGAGGAAAAGAAAGCTAGGCATCAGAAGCAATAGGTGGCAGGCCTATTAATGGCTGTTCTGTACAGTGATCTGCCCTCAAGGAGACCCAACAGGCCAGTCCACTGCAGTGGCTTTCAATGTGGTAAGCCTGGGCTTCAGCAGAAGTCAACTTGTGAAGAGCCCTGGCAGCTCTGCCAAGAGTTGGATCACTGGAAATGGACCTGCCCTGGAGTCGAAGGATGCCCAGGTCAGAGCCACAGATCTTGTTGGCTCTAAGCTGAAAAGCCGTTCACTCAGCCCAACTTCCAAAGTGACCACTGTAGCTGAGGGGACGGCCAAGTAGGGTCAGCAACATTGCAGGCAGAACTGTAAATTTCTTGTTAGAGATGCCACCTGCATTTACCTGGTCAGCTCTCTCCCAGGCCAGCCAAGTAATGAAAGTCAACAGAGTGCCTTCCCCTAGGAGGTTCACACCTCCCTTAGGATATACCCCATGTGAAGAGATAGATAGGTCTGGGCCTCTTAACTTACAAGGCCTAAAGCCCACCAGATTATTATCAAGCCCCTTCTGTCAGGTTCTATTTGCCTCTCAATCAGAAAACTTAATTGTAGCTTAGACAGCACCTTTCTTAGCTCCTCTAATAAAGACTGTGTCCTTTGTTCTAGACCCTGACTAGCGCACTTGGGCCTCATTCCTTTGTAATCATAACCTCTACTCTACCACCAATGGCTCTACTCCCAACCTGTGTGTACTGATGGTCCTCTTCCCCACTTAATGCTGTATAATTGTTCAAACCTGGTAAATGCCACTCTTAGGATCATTGGTTACTATCCTCACTGTGTCATTTATGACCTTGTCTAAATATGATCAGAGTCGGCAAACTTGGAAGGCTTCCATAGCCTTGGCAACTCATGACGACAGCCTAGGGTGGTTACTGGCGCCATAAACTAGAGTGTCAATTTGTTGGGTCAACAACAGGAGTCACTGTGCACTTGCTCCTCATGTGGGATCTCTGTCCTTAATGTACTGTACATTTTGATTTAATGCTATAACTAGTACTCAAACAGTATGTTTCACTTTGTGTTTCTATGTGAGTGCAAACCGTTGAAATCTTTATACTAAATTGATCTTCTGTATATAAAGAGAATTGAAAATGAATCTTGATGTGAATGGAAGGGGAGAGGGAGCGGGAGAGGGGAGGGTTGCGGGTGGGAGGGAAGTTATGGGAGGGGGAAGCCATTGTAATCCATAAGCTGTACACTGGAAATTTATATTCATTAAATAAAAGTTAAAAAAAAAAAAAGAAGTGAGCCAGACTCAGAAAGACAAATATTGCATGATCTCACTGCAATGCGTATTTGAAAAGTCCAAGTCAGAAAATGCAGAGTATAATGATGGTTAACAGGGATGGAGGTAGGTAGAGGCTGCAAGAAATGGAGAGATGTTGGACAAAGGGTACAAAATGTAAGTGTAAGAGGAATAAGGTGGACTGTAGCTAATAACAATATATTGCATACTTGTAATCTGTAATCTGTTCAGAGTAGATCTTAAAATGTTCTCATCACACACACACACACACACAGATACATAAACAAGAGGGTACTTCAAAAAGTTTGTGGAAAATGGGATTAAAAGATTAGTTTATTTTGGTGCAAAAGATTTTTAAATCCATATAACCAACAGATCTTCAAAACGTTATGGGGGATCAAGCATTTAGCCTCACAGTTTAAAGATATCAGCTAAGATGCCTGTTTCCTACATCATTGTGTCTGGGTTTGATGCCTGGCTCCAACTCCTGACTCTACATTCCTGCTGATGCTAACCGTGGGAGGCAAGGGTGATAGGTCAAGTAATTTGGTTCCTGCCACCCACGAGAGAGACCTGTATTGTGTTTCCAGCTCCTGGCTTTAGCCTGGAGCAGTTACGGCTGTTGTGAGCTTTTGGAGACTGAACCAACGAATGAGAGCATTCTATCTCCATGCAAGATAGATTTTGTAAAGTCCATGGGAAATATGTATTATGAGAAAATTATTCATATATTTAAAAAATTTGCCTCAAAATAAACATCTTAATTCCACTTTCAGTGACTTTTTTGATATACTTTTGTATGTAAGGCAATGGACAGATTAGCTGATTTGCATTAATCATTTCACAATGCATATGTCTGTAAAAATATCATGGTGTATCCTTTGAATATGTTATAATTTCTGTCTATTATTAAACCTCAGTGATGCTAGAAAAAAAGATCTGGAGCATTGTGGTAGCTGCTGGCTACCTATGAATGTGTATTGTGGATGATAACAGTACCTAATTCCTCAGATTATAGTGAAGATTAACTGCACAACTACATACATAACAGTTTAAGATAATGACCAGTACTACTAACATTACATGAGTAATAGTTACTGTCCTCTTGGGACCACAGAGGTCTGTTCCCAGAGCTACAACATCCTCTTCCCAGGCTCTCAGCTCAGTCTTAAGCCTCATAAAGTTTTGTTACCATGAAATTGGTTTCTCCAAATGCAGAGTCATCAGCCTTGGCTTATTCATCCACCCCAATTAGGTGGAGGACAATCTAATTCAGGTCTAAATCTACACTTAGCACTTTATATCCCAAACTCTTAACTCTTAACTCTTCTGTAAAATGAAGACCACACCTGTCTGCACAGTTGCTTTCAGCATCTAAGTCAAAATGTGTAGAGATTATAACACAATACTTAGCACATCACAGATACTTCATAAATTATAAATACAAACTAAACCCAAAATAACCTGAATCTAGCAAAAATAATTATAGCAAATTGCCCTTGTGAAGGTACTTTGTATGAGATGGCCAGCCTACCTTGTGTAGGCTTCATTTGACTTAATTATTTGATATATGAATGGTCAATGTTATTGACTATCCAGCCACCCAGAAACCTTTCTACTTAAAAAAAAACAATGGCCTATTAGCCCAAAAATTCAATAAACAAGCACTGAAGAGGAGCAGTATCCATGGGGACAGCCAATGCAAGACATCCAACTCCCCTGGCTCCACAAGCAACCCCCCAGTGAGAGTAAAGATTTCACTTTGGATCTATACATGCCTTGTTTGGTTTTGCATGAGGATATTACTATGTAACTGGATTATTACTTAGTCTTTCTAAATAACAGGGAATTTTTGAAAGCTTCAGGGAACTGCTGAAAATTTTACCAAATATATTTTTACATATACATGTAAAAAGAGTATGTCCATCTTACATACTATATATGCCAAACATATGCCAAATATTACCAAAGAATTAATTCATTCACATGGTATAAGATTTGTTGCTCCTGTAAAGAAAGCACGGCAAGTACAGAGCCCATTGGAAGGGAAAGCTTTTTCTGATTCAGTAATATCCAAGCCCTGGTAAAGAAACCAGGGGTTCTTCAAGATGGTGACCCTAGTATGAGCACGAGATCCATGTGTCTACTCCCTTTGGATTTGCTGGAGCTCACATCTGATGAAAGGACACAGTTCTGGACCATCACTAGAAGTGTTCCTCTACCCTGGTAGGTTTCTGCACTCCAATTCCTTTCACTATAGTCAAACTGTAACCTAGGAGATCTTGTTTGGATCACATACAGGCATGCCAGACTCGAATATTTTCTCTCTTGCTGTCTCTCAACAGATTTGAGTTTAGTTTTGTAGTATAAGAGCACATTAAAAATTCTAAGACTCTGACATTCCTCACTGAAAATGATGCTTGAGACCTGCTCACAAACCCAACATGCAAACAAACGACTGGTTCTCCCTCACTCAGCGTGTGGTCCTACAGAAAATCTTATCAAATGGCAAGGTGAGAGCATCCTTTTTTTTTTTTTTTTTTTTTTTTATATTTTTTATTTATTTTTGACAGGCAGAGTGGACAGTAGAGAGAGACAGAGAGAAAGGTCTTCCTTTTGCCGTTGGTTCACCCTCCAATGGCCGCCGCGGTAGCGCGCTGCGGCCGGCGCACCGCGCTGATCCGATGGCAGGAGCCAGGTGCTTCTCCTGGTCTCCCATGGGGTGCAGGGCCCAAGGACTTGGGCCATCCTCCACTGCACTCCCTGGCCACAGCAGAGAGCTGGCCTGGAAGAGGGGCAACCGGGACAGGATCGGTGCCCCGACCGGGACTAGAACCCGGTGTGCCGGCGCCGCAAGGCGGAGGATTAGCCTAGTGAGCCGCGGCGCCGGCCTGTGAGAGCATCCTGTTGTCCAGTATTCACCATTTACCACCTGTGTTGGGAAGTACCTTTTTTTTTTTTTTTTTTTTTAACTCTTTAATGTATTCGGATCACTCACCGGTGCTCCTACATCTCCATAGGGATATATGAGGGTGGAGAAGAAGTTGCGAGGGAGCTGGTAACTGTCAGAATATCCTAGAGTTGGCCTGGATTGCTCCAGTGTTACCCTGGTTTGATGCCAGGACAGAACTGATCTTTAAACAGTACGATCACCTGGAAAAACCTGGTGACTGGGAAGTCATTGAGATATAAAAGAACTGAGAATGTCTGAAAAGTTTTTTTGGTATTATTCTAAATATTTAAAAAATACTTAGATTACTTATTAGATACTTTTTATGAATTAATCCAATACCTCTGGGTCAATAATTTTCACAATTTAGCATGAATTATCATTTAAATACACAATCTAGCTAGCACACTACTGCATTGTTATTATTCACAGAAAAACTGAGAAAAAGGGTAACACATGTTTGCTACAATGAAGAACTTACAGGCATGGGCGTTAGTACAGCGGTGAAGATGCCACTTGGGATGCCTATATCCCACACTGGAGTGCCCGGGTTCAAGTCCTGGTTCTGCTTCCCATTCCAGCTTCCCATCAATGCACAGTAGCAGGTGATGGCTCAAGAAGCTGGGTCCCTGGCACCCATGTGGAATACCTGGATTGAGTTCCAGGCTCCAGGCTTCAGTACTTTGCAGCTCCAACTGTTCTAGGCATTTGAGGAGTAAACTACGAGATGAGAGATTCTGTTTCTCTTATTTCTGTGTGTCTGCCTTTCATAGGAATAAAATAAATTTTTAAATCTTTTACAACAGGCAAAAGAGGTTATTTGGATTATGGCATCTATATACTTTTGTGCTGTCAACAGAACAAAAGGGGTCAATGTTGGGGGTACAACAGATTAAGTCTTTACTTGCTATAGCAGGATCCCATATCAGAGTTAAGTTGCAGTTTCAGCTACTCCAATTCTTATGTGGGTTCCTGGCTTCCTGGCAAGCCAGCAAAAGATGGACAAATTACTTGGGCCCCTGATACTCCTGTGGGAAACCAGAATGGGGTTCTCTCTCACTGCCTCTTCTTGTTCCCTTCCTCTACACATTTCTAATAAATAAACATTAAAAAAAAAAAAACTGAAGGAAAGATTCTTGAAACTTATTCAAAGTAGATTTTTATTTTTACATTTAGACATGCAACACTTCCAATTTATAAGACCATAAATAAAATCCAAAGTGATGGGAAGGTTTCTGCCTCCCACTTTTCTAAGGAAAAGTAAATGAACACAAATGTTACAAAGATTAATTTATAACACTTACTATAACATTCAGTATAGATGTGGCATACATTCTACATATACAGAATTCTCAACTACGTGAGACAGTTTTTAAATGGGAGACGAGGCGGGGGAGGGAGGAAGGGAATATCATTATGTTCTTAGAATTATATCTATGAGATTGGATTACAATGGCAGAGTAGGGAGAGAGCTTGCTGCTCTAGTCTAGGAAAAGACAGAAAGAGTGCAGTCTCAGGGAAGAGTTAGGGAGAAAACAGCAGAGGAAACTCTATGCAAACTGGAGGGACACAGTGGGTCTATGTGGAGGGCGATGACACACACAACTCAGGACCCCAACAACTGAGAGCCTCGGCACTGGCATTGGAGAGTGAGGTGAGACCAGACTGCAGCAGCCCAACCAACTGGCAAGAAAGCTACAGAAAGAGCCTGGAGGGAATCCAGCGTGGAGCCTTGTGGGGGATAGTGTACCTGCCACACCAGAGGAGAAAAAAACAAAGGAGAGGCCCCAATTGCCCTGCAATGGCGACCTGTAACAAGCTGATAGGAGGTGCCATTTTGGAATATGTAACAACTGTGCCAACACGTGTCTGAGCCCAACAACCAAGCCAAGCAGAGACTCCTGAGTCTGGTGGGGAAAACAGATGGGGGTGGGTGCTTGTAACTGTAGGAGGTTTGTGTGCTGAAACTGAAAACACTGAGGCTGTGTGGGAGGACTCAGGGTGTGGCTGGGACTTTGGGCAGTCACTGTGGGAGGCTCCATGCACTCAGGGCTCCCTGGTACCTGGTGAGGAACACTGCTGCTGAATCTGAGCTTATACTGAAAACTGCACAGATCCTTTGTGTGGTCCCTGTGGTAGAACAGACGAATAATATACCCACTGGGGCTAGCACCCAGGCACTGGTCTCCTTTGAGGAGAGGAACTCAGCTGAGTCTATGCCAATAGACAAGAACAAGCCTCCCCTCTGGTTTTTTTTTTTTTTTTTTTTTTTTTTAAGAGGAGATTTACCATGTCAAACCTTGGTGGTGTCACCTCAGACACGCCCTTTACTCTGGAGCACTGAAGAGAGCTCCTTGGCCACACCCACCACACACCTCTAGGTATTCCCTGAAAGCAGACACTTCACTAATCCACTGAGACATAGTCCAGAGATAAAAGCCACCACAGCAAAAAACCAAGAATAAACCAACAAGTATCTCCACAGATGCCGAATAACAAATGTTTCAAGAAATAAGTCAGACAACATGACACCCCCAAAAGAACACAACACTTCAATAATAGATTGTGAAGAATATGAGACTGAAGAAATGCCAGGAATGAAATTCAAAAAATTGATCATAGGATTACTTATATGTAATCAGAAACAAATGCACAAACTAATGAAATCCATACATGACATCAAAGAAAATTTCTCCCATGAAACTGAGATCTTAAAGAGAAAGCAAAATGAAATCTTAGAAACAAAGAACTCAATAGAACAAATTAGAAAAAGCGGTAGAAAGCCTTAACAGAAGCAGTGAAGCCAAAGAAAAAATATCCAACTTAGAAGACAAAGCACAGGAAAAAATACAGTCAGACCAAACACATGAAGAAATTAGAAAATTAAGAAATGGGGCTGGTGCCTTGGCTCACTTGGTTAATCCTCCACCTGCAGTGCTAGCATTCCATATGGGCACCGGGTTCTAGTCCCGGTTGCTCCTCTTCCAGTCCAGCTCTCTGCTGTGTCCCAGGAAGGCAGTGGAGGATGGCCCAAGTGCTTGGGTCCCTGCACCCACATGGGAGACCAGGAGGAAGCACCTGGCTCCTGGCTTTGGATCAGAGTAGTTTTGGCCGTGGTGGCCATTTGGGGGGTGAACCAGTGGAAGGAAGACCTTTCTCTCTGTCTCTCTCTCACTAACTCTGTCAAATAAATAAAAGAAAAAGAAAATTAAGAAACACTGTTGGTAATCCACAGGATACTATCAAATGACTCAACATACAGGTTCTAGGAGTTTCTGAAGGCATAGAAATAAAGAAAGTATTAGAAGGCATTTTTAGAGAAATAATAACAGAAAATTTCCCTAATTTGGAGAAAGAAAAGGACATCCAAGTAAAGCAAGTACATGGAACTGCTAGTAGACATGACCAGAAAAGATCTTCACCACAACACATTGTAATCAAACTCCCCACAGTAAAACATAAAGAAAGGATTCTAAAATGTGCACCAGAGAAATGCCAGATTACTTTCAGAGGATCACCAATTAGACTCACAGCAGGCTTCTCACCAGAAATCCTACAGGCTAGGAGAGAATGGCGAGATATATTCAGAGTCTTAAGAGAAAAGAACTGGCCGGCGCCGTGGCTCAACAGGCTAATCCTCCGCCTTGCGGCGCCGGCACACCGGGTTCTAGTCCCGGCCGGGGCACCGATCCTGTCCCGGTTGCCCCTCTTCCAGGCCAGCTCTCTGCTGTGGCCAGGGAGTGCAGTGGAGGATGGCCCAAGTGCTTGGGCTCTGCACCCCATGGGAGACCAGGAGAAGCACCTGGCTCCTGCCATCGGAACAGCGCGGTGCGCCGGCCGCAGCGCGCTACCGCGGCGGCCATTTGAGGGTGAACCAACGGCAAAAGGAAGACCTTTCTCTCTGTCTCTCTCTCTCTCACTGTCCACTCTGCCTGTCAAAAAACAAAAACAAAAACAAAAACAAAAAAAAAGAGAGAGAGAAAAGAACTGCCAACCCAGAACACTATACCCTGCAAAGCTCTCATTTATGAACGAAGGTGAAATAAAGACCTTCCAGGGACTGGTGCTGTGATGTAGTGGGTAGATCCACCAGCTACAATGCTGGCATCCTATATGGGTGCCAGTTCAAGTCCCACTGCTCCATTGCTGATCCAGCTTTCTGCTATGGCCTGAGAAAGTAGTGGAGGATGGCCAGGGTGCTTGGGTCCCTGTATCCATGTGAGAGACATGGAAGAAGCTACTGGCTCCTTGCTTCAGATCTGCACAGCTCAGCCATTGAGGCCAATTGGGGAATGAACCAGTGGATAGAAGACTGCTCTCTCTCCTTCTGCCTCTCCTTCTCTCTCTGTGTAACTCTGACTTTCAAATAAATAAAAAAATCTTTTTTTAAAAAAAGACATTCCATGACAAACAGAAATTGAATTTGTCTCCACCCATCCAGCCCTGCAGAAGATACTTAACGATGTGCTGCACACAAAAACACAGAAACATGGTCATCATTTCAAAAGAATGTAAAGTAAGGAAATCTCCCAGTAAAAGTACAAAGGAAATCCAAAGTAAAAAATAGGAATGTTTATGGGAATATGGCAGGGCAAAGTCGTTACTTATCAATAGTCACCTTGAGTGTAAAAGGGCTCAACTCTTCAGTTAAAAGACACAAACTGGCTGAATCGATCGAAAAACAAAACTCATCTATTTTCTGCCTACAAGAAACACATCTCACTAACAAAGATGCACACAGACTGAAAGTGAAAGGATGGAAAAAGATATTCCATGCTAACAGAAACCAAAAAAGAACTGGGCAAAGGACTTAAACAGACATTTTTCAAAAGAGGAAATCCAAACAGCCAACACACATGAAAAAGCATTCATGATCACTAGCTGTCAGGGAAATGCAAATCAAAGCCACACGGAGGTTTTATCTCATCCACATTGGAATAACTTTCATACAGAAATCAACAAACAAATGCTGGCAAGGATGTGGGGTAAAAGGTACCCTAATCCACTGTTCTTGAGAATGTAAACTGGGAGACAGTTTGGAGATTCCTCAGAAACCTGAATATAGCCCTACCATATGATCCAGCCATCCCACACCTGTAAATTTACTCAAGGGAAATGAAATCAGAATATGAAAGAGTTATCTGTACCCCCATGTTTATTATAGCTTAATTCACAATAGCTAAGATATTGAATCAACCTAAATGCCCATCAACTGAAGACTGGATAAATCAATTATGATATTTGTACTCTATGGAATTACTACACAGCAGTAAAAAAAAATAAATCTGGTCATTTTCAATAAAATGGTTGAAACTGGAAAACATCATTCTTAGAGAAATAAGCCAGTCCTAATGGGACAAATACCGTATGTTCTCCTTGATCTGTGAGAACTAACAGAACACCTAAAAGAAAATCTGTAGAAGTGAAACTGACACTTTGAGAAGCAACAATTTGAATAGCCCTTGTCTTAACTGTCGAGGAACATTTTTTTTTTCTCTTCTTGATACTATTTGTTGAACTCTTTACTTAACATAGAGCTAATCATATGTGTATAAAGTCAATTGAAAATAGATCTCAGTTAAAAATAAGAGTGGGAATAAGAAGGAGGAAGTTTATAACTGTAAAGCTGTATAGTTTTGCATACATTCTTACGGACTTACTTCTAAGGGTGCAGTTTAAAAACTTGTCATGGGACTCTAAATCCCATTAAGCTGGGTGGTAAAAATGCCATCTTAAGTGTTAAAGTGACCATATTAAGTGTTAAGGTGATCATATAGATAGGATTAAGTGTTAAAGGGGTCTAATAAATAAGATCAAGTGTCTGGTAATAAAAACAGATAGAACTAAAAAGTAGAGAATGTTCCAACATGGGAAGCAGTCCACACAGCATACTCATAGAATGACAATCACTTTAAATAGCACTCTGACCTCAGAATCAGCCCTTAAAGCATTCTGGTCTGGCTGAAAAGCCATGAGAGTATTTCAGGCATGGAAAACCAAGACACTGAGAAAAAAATTTCTTATGTGAAGGACCCTGTGAGAGAGACCCCAGTGGAAAGAACTGGCCAAATAAGGATGTACTTTTCTCTGAAGGGAGGAGAGAACTTCCACTTTGCTTATGACCTTGTGTAAATACTGATTGAGTTTTCAGATTCAAAGGCTTCCCTAGCCTTGGCAGGGTCATATCAAGAGCCTCGGTTGACCACTGATATCATACAAAAGAGTGTTAACTGTTAAATTAACAGCAGGAGTCACTGCACACTTACTTCCCATGCAGGACTTCTATCCTCAATGAGTTGCATTATGAGAATTAACTGAAAAACTTGTTCTGAAACAGTTTTTGTGTGTGTGTGTGTGCAAATTGATGAAATCTACTTACTACAGAATTGATCTTCTGTGTATAAAATTAATTGAAAATGAACCTTAATGGAGAAAGGGATTGGGAATGGGAGAGGGAGAAGGGATTGGTGAGGGAGTAGGGGTGGGGGGGTGGGTATGGTGGAAAAAATCACTACATTCCTAAAGTTGTACTCATGAAATCTATACTCATTAAATAAAAGGTTACTTTGGGAAAAAAGAATTGTATCTACAAATCACATTGAATCTGTTAGAAGCTAATTAAAAATTAAAATAAAACAACTTTAATAAATCAATTATGCCTGAAGCAGACTCTCTAAGCTCCCCAGGAGATCTACTAACTTTATGACACCTTGTCAGAGCATTCACTACTCAAGATATTGATACTAAGGAAGGCCATGAGTACATCTATGCCTCAGTTATGTGACTACTGAGTTACACACACAGACATAAAAAGGAATAATCCTACATGAGTTTGTTTCAATAAACACCATGTGCTATAATCAGAAACTGAGGAACATTAAGCTTTAGTTTATAGCCACTAGTTATCAATCAACTAGAAGACAGAAACTCATCAATGAACATTAACATAAGTAGGTGAGGGATGTTTATTTGGCATAGCAATTAAGATGCCACTTGGGACACCTGCATCCCCTGTCAGAGTGCCTGGTTTGAGTCCTGACTCTGCTTCTGAATCCATCTTCCTACTAATGCGCACCCTGGGAAGTAGCCAGTGCTGGCTCAAGGACCTGGGTCCCTGCCACCCATGTGAGGGATCTGGATTGAGTTCCTTGCTCCTGGTTTTGGCCTGGTTCAGCCCTGGCTGTCATGGGCATTTGGGAAGTTAAAAAGCAGAGGAAGGACCACTCTCTGTGTCTCTCCGCTTTTCAAGCAAAATAATGATAATGATGATACTTTTGAAAAGGAAGGGAAAAGGTGAAAGTCTGATGAGGATTAGGATATTTGTCTAAGTCTCATGAGAGCTCCCCATATGCTACTTATTCACTACAGAGGTAGCAATAATAATTTTACAAGAGAGAGAACTGGTAGACATAATCTTAACCACAAACAAACATAATCACCAATACTGAGACAGCAGAACACAACATCTCTCTGAAGATCCTAACAAAACTTGAGTCAAGAAAAAAAGAAAACTATTCTATAAAATAAATTGCTTGTACTTTTCAAAAAATGTCAAAATTAAGAAGACAAGGATAGAGAAATTATTCTAGATTAAAGGAAAACTAGGCAGTCTGTGATCTTGGATTGGATCATAGACTGGGAAAGAAATGGCAATAAAGGACAATACTGTCACCATAGGAAATGAATGAGTATAGTGGGACTATGGAATTAAAATAGTAGTGCATGAAATTAAATTAAATTAAATTAAATTAAATTAAATTAAATTAAATTGAATTTTATTACTTGGTCGGCGCCGCGGCTCAACAGGCTAATCCTCCGCCTAGCGGCGCAGCACAATGGGTTCTAGTCCCGGTCGGGGCGCCGGATTCTGTCCCGGTTGCCCCTCTTCCAGGCCAGCTCTCTGCTGTGGCCCGGGAGTGCAGTGGAGGATGGCCCAAGTGCTTGGGCCCTGCACCCCATGGGAGACCAGGATTAGCACCTGGCTCCTGCCTTCGGATCAGCGTGATGTGCCAGCCGCAACTCGTTGGCCGCGGCAGTCATTGGAGGGTGAACCAACGGCAAAAGGAAGACCTTTCTCTCTGTCTCTCTCTCTCACTGTCCACTCTGCCTGTCAAAAAAAAAATTTCATTACTTTTGATAATGATAGGACTTTTGATAATGTATTTCATGGAAGTATATACTAATGTATTTAGGGATAAAGGGCATGATATCCCTAGTTATAATTCAGAAAAATTAAATGTACATACATATGGATATATGTATTTATGTGTATGTACACATAAACAATAGGATAAAATATTCAAAGCTGGGGCCAGCACTGTGGTATAGCAGGTAAAGCCACCACCTGCAGTGCCGGCATCCCATATGGGCGCCAGTTCAAGACCCAGCTGCTCCACTTCTGATCCAGATCTCTGTTACGGCCTGGGAAAGCAGTAGAAGATAGCCCAAGTCCTTGGGCCCCTGCACCTGTGTGGGAGACCCGGAAGAAGTTCTTGGCTCCTGGCTTCAGATCAGCACAGTTCCACCCGTTGTGGCCAATTGAGGAGTGAACCAGCGGATGGAAGTCTTCACTCGCTCCTCCTCCCCATCTCTGCCTCTCCTTCTCTGTGTAACTCTTTCAAATAAATAAATTACATAAATCTCCAAAAAATATATTAAAAGTTGGTGATTCTGGGTAAATGGCATAAAGGAATTTCTTGTACTATTCTTAAATCTTTTCTGAAAGTTTAAATGTTATCAAAATAATTTCAAGAGGCAAAGCAGTTGGGATGCTTGCATCCCTTATTAAAGTGCTTGGGTTTGAATCCCACCTCTGTTTCCAATCCAGCTTCTTGGTAATAATCACTCTAGGAGGTAACAGGTGATGACTCAACTACTTGAGTCCCTGCTACCTATGCGAAGACCTGGACTGAATCCTGGGCTTTTTGGCTTTGACCTGACCTAGACTTCACTGCTCATTTGGGGAATGAACTACTGTTCACAGAAGAGCTCTGTCTCCGTCTCTCTGCTGGAAAAAATTTAACCCACAAATAATTCCTCTGGCCTCCTTCATCTTCTGCAGAGGATACAGTGCCTCATATCAGAACATCTGTTCACTCTAAATGAACACAGATCCTCAAGTGGCCTCTCTCAGCCATGTCAATGGAGGGGATGGCCTTGAAAGATGCTTCTCTTGAATGTTCAACAGAAATAAGTAACAATAAACAGCTGATTGGGAGAGATGAACCAAGCACTGTTCCGGAAAGGGCACAGGACACCAAGCATTTTTCAGTTTGAATTATGTCCTATTCGAATACATCTGAAAAATCCCCTCAAAACAACGACACAGCACATATTCTCACAATGTGAGCCCATGAGCTGCCATCACATCATAACCTGTAAAAATATCAGACTAGTTAAGAGTACAGGGGGGTAGTACAAGTACACTTTTCCAAAACTCAGAAAGAACAAAGCTGAAGTCCTCATCCTTCAATTCAATTATTTACTCAATGTATATCATATAATCACCTGCTGGGCACTCAGCAGACCATGGCTCTTAAAGCCCTTTGATTTCCCATCACCTAGCGCTGGCTATTTACTGTCTCCCTAATAGGCAAGTCTGGGTAATTGACACCCAGATCACGCTCCTGATTGATCCCCACACTCCCTCCCAAGCCCACTGCTCGTCAGTTGTCCTTCCCATCTCAATAAACAGAAATTTCAATTTTTTGATTGCTCAGGCCCAACACCTTGGAGACAGTCTTGACTCCTCTGTCTTACAGGCAGCATTTAATCCAAAAGCAAATTCTGTCTGTTCTGCTGTTCAAACTGTATCCCAAATCTGACCATTTCTACCACCTCTACTTCTACTTCTCAGATCACAGCACCATCAAGCCTGACCCAGATTATTACACCTGCCTCTTCCTGATCTGTGACTCTCATGCTCTCCACTAACAAAGAGGTAGAACGATTTCTTTTAAAAGAAGGGTCAGTGGGGGCCAGCATTCTGGCATAGCAGGTAAAGTTGCCATCTGCAATGTGAGCATTCCATATGGGCAATGGTTCGTGTCCCAGATGCTCCATTTCCAATCCAGCTCCTTGCCAATGGCCTGGAAAAAGCAGCAGAGGATAGCCCAAGTACCTGGGACCTTGCCACCCATTTGGAAGACATGGATGAAGCTCCTGGCTTCATCCTGCCCCAGCCCTGGACATTGTGGCCATCTGGCGAGTGAACCAACAGATGGATGATCTGTTTTTCCCTGACTATTTTCAAATAAATAAATTGTTCAAAGAATGGGTAGTACAAATGCACAGCTCCACACACCCAGACATATACACACATCCATGCAATTGCATACAACCATACACATACATATACACAAATAAAAAAAAAGAAGGGCCAATGTATTAGCTTGCTAGGACTGTCGCTTTGGTGACTTAAGTAACAAAAATTATGGGCTGGTGCTGTGGCATAGAAAGTTAAGCCTCCATCTGCAGTGCCAGCATCCCATATGGCACCAGTTCAAGTCTAATCCAGCTCCTTGCTAATGTGCCTGAGAAAGCAGGCTCCTGGCTCTTGGCTTCAGCCTGGCCAAGCCCTGGATGTTGTGCCCTTTTGGAGAGTGAACCAGTGGATGGAAGTTTCAAAATAAAATAACAAAAATTAATTTTCTCATAATTTTGGAGACTAAAAGTCCAAGACCAAGAGGTTGACAAGGTTAATTTCATTCTTAGGCCTCTGGCTTTGGCTGGCATATGGCCACCTTCTCTTTGTAGTCACACGTCCCCCCTTTTAAGATTTATTTATTTGAAAGGCAGAGAGAGATGTCAATCAATCAATATTCTATCCAATGGTTCACTCTCCAAATGGAGAGCTGGGCTACACTGAAGCCAGCATCCAAGAACTCCATTCTGATATCCCACACCTGTGGCAAGGGCCTCTGCTGCCTTTTCAGGCACATCATTAGGAATCTGGATTGGAAGTAGAGCAGCCTGGACTCGAACAGGCACTCTAATACAGGATGTTGGCGGTGCAAACAGTGGCTTAACCTGCTATGCCATAACACCGGCCTCTTCACAGGGTCTTTGTTTTGTGTGTGTCTAGTGTTCTAATTGCCTCGTCTTACAAACATTAGTTATATGTGACTTCATATAACCTAGATTATCTCTTTAAAAGCCCTATTTTCAAACACAATGGTATTGCTAGATACTAGGGGTTAGGATTTCAACATTTGATCACAACACAGTTAAACTCACAACACTCTGGCCACAAGCCTCCCTTGAAAGCTTGCAATGATTCCCCCTAACACTTGAAGTAAAAGCCAAAGTTCTGAAGGTTACTTATCAGCTCTGTGGGATCTGACTGCATGAGCACTCTAAATCACATCCCATTATTGTTGCCTTCACTCACTCTGCTCCATCCACATGGTCTGCAAAAATATCACTTTATCAAGATAAGGCCTTCCCAATATACACTCAATATACAGGGGTCTTCAAAATGTTCATGGAAAATGTACTCTGTTAGGTGGGTATTCAGCCCAATGATTAAGGGGCCAATTAATACGCCTGCATTCCATAACAAAGTGCCTAGGTTTGATACCTAGTTCTAGCTCCTGACTCCAGCTTCCTGACAACATAGACCTTGGGCATCAGCAATGATTGCTCAAATAATTGGGTCCCTGCCACCCACATGGGAGATTGAGTTTCTGGCTCCCTGCTTTGGCCCAAACCAGTGCAAGCCACTGAGGGCACTTAGGAAGTGAACCAGCATATGGTGGGAAATCTTTGTCTATATGTTTGCCTGTCTGTCTCTCTCTATCAAATAATTTAAACATTTTCCAATGACGAAAACAGGTATTTATAGAAAAGCTATACATGGGGTGGTGCAGTGCTTTGGCATAGTAGGCTAAGCCTCTGTATGCTGTGTTGGCATCCCATAAGGGTGTCTGTGTCCCAGCTGCTCCTCTTCTAATCCAGCTCTCTGCTATGGCCTGAGAAAGCTGTGGAAGATGGCCCAAGTGCTTGGGCCCCTGCATCCATATGGGATGGTCCAGAAGAAGCTCCTGGTTCCTGGCTTCCAACTGGCCATTTGAGGAGTGAATCAGTGGTTGGAAGACCTTTCTTTCTTTCTTTCTTTCTTTTTTTGACAGGCAGAGTGGACAGTGAGAGAGAGACATAGAGAAAGGTCTTCCTTTGCCGTTGGTTCACCCTCCAATGGCTGCCACAGCTGGCACGCTGCGGCCATCGCACCGTGCTGATCTGAAGGCAGGAGTCAGGTGCTAATCCTGGTCTCCCATGGGGTGCAGGGCCCAAGCACTTGGGCCATCCTCCACTGCACTCCCGGGCCACAGCAGAGAGCCAGCCTGGAAGAGGGGCAACCGGGACAGAATCTGGTGCCCCGACCGGGACTAGAACACGGTGTGCCGTGCCGCAAGGTGGAGGATTAGCCTATTGAGCCACGGCACCGGACGGAAGATCTTTCTTTCACTCCCTCTCTCTTTCTGTGGCTCTACCTCTCAAATAAACAAATACAATATTTTTTTTTTAAAAAGCTATGCATGGATTGCAAACATTTTTGTACCAAAATAAATTTATCTTTAATTTTATATTTCCACAAACTTTTAAAAATCCCCTCATATTACAGCACACAATTCTAATTTTCCCTACTCCCTCTCTTATTTACACATTCCATAGCATGTAATACCAACTAATTTAATACACATTATTCATTTATCTGTTTGTAATTTCTTCCTGCCCACCTCAAGTTAAATGTAAGTATCTTTTTTTATTGTGGTCCTATAGACTTTTATTTTTTTCCTCTAAAAGCCTTTTTTTAAAAAAATAATTTAGCTTTATTTTTTAAAAAGTTTTTATTTGAAAGGCAGAATTTTAGAGGCAGAGGCAGAGAGAGACAGAGAGATCTTGCATCTGCTGATTTACTCCTCAAATGGCTGCAATGGCCAGAGCTGGGCCGATCCGGAGCCAGGAGCCAGGAGCTTCTTCCATGTCTCCCACATGGGTGCAGGGCTACAAGGACTTGGGCCATCCTCTCCTGGTTTCTCAGGTGCATTAGCAGGGAGCTGGATCAGAAGTAGAGCAGCTGAGACTTGAACTGGCACCCATATGGGATGCTGGCACTGCAGGCAGCTTTTACCCAGTATGCCACAGTACCGCCGCTACCCCCAGAAATCTTTTATTTAAGGTATACAAACTTCATGCATTTCGTAAGTACCACTTTAGAAACACAGTGATTCTTCCCACCTTACCTGCCCTCCCATCCACATTCCCACCACTCGTCCTCCTCCCTCTCCTGTTCCCATTGTTATTTTTTACTAAGATCTAGTTTCGGCCGGCGCCGCGGCTCACTAGGCTAATCCTCCGCCTTGCGGCACCGGCACACCGGGTTCTAGTCCCGGTTGGGGCACCGATCCTGTCCCGGTTGCCCCTCTTCCAGGCCAGCTCTCTGCTGTGGCCAGGGAGTGCAGTGGAGGATGGCCCAAGTGCTTGGGCCCTGCACCCCATGGGAGACCAGGATTAGCACCTGGCTCCTGCCATCTGATCAGCGCGGTGCGCCGGCCGCAGCGCGCTACCGCGGCGGCCATTGGAGGGTGAACCAACGGCAAAAGGAAGACCTTTCTCTCTGTCTCTCTCTCTCACTGTCCACTCTGCCTGTCAAAAATAAAAAAATAAAAAAATAAAAAGATCTAGTTTCAATTAATTTTATACACATAGGATTAACTCTACACTAAGTAAAGAGTTCAACAAATAGTATTTAAAAAATTCCTGTTCCTTAATAGTTAAGACAAGGGCTATTCAAAGGCATTGCATCTAAAAGAGTCAATTTCACTTTTATAGACTACCTTTTAGGTACTTTATTAGTTATCACAGATCAGGGAGAACAAATGGTATTTGTCTTTTTAGGACTGGCTTATTTCACTAAGTATGATGTTTTCCAGTTTTATACATTTTGTGGCAAATAACAGGATTTTTTTTTTCCACTGTGTAGTATTCCATGGTGTACATATACCATTAATTTCTTTATCCAGTCTTCAGTTGATAGACATTTGGGTTGATTCCATATGTTAGCTATTGTGAATTGAGCTGTAATAAACATAGCGATATAGATAACTCTTTTATATGCTGATTTCATTTCCTTTGAGTAAATTTCCAGGAGTGGGATGGCTGGGTCATACCATAGATCTATATTCAGATTTCTGAGGTATCTCTAAACTGTCTTCCATAGTGGCTTTATCAGTTTACATTCTAATCAACAGATTAGGGTACCTTTCTCCTCACATCCTTGCCAGCATTTGTTGTTTTTTGACTTCTGCATGAAAGTCATTCTAACTGAGGTGAAACCTCCTTGTGGTTTTGATTTGCATTTCCCTGATGGCTAGTGATCTTGACCATTTTTCACGTCTGTTGGCCATTTGGATTTCCTCTCTAGAAATATGTCTGTTTAAGTCCTTTGCCCCATTTCTTAACTGGGTTGTTTGTTTTATTGTTGTAGAGTTTCTTATCTCTTTATATATTCTGGTTATTAATCCTTTATCAGTTGCATAGTTTGCAAATAATTTCTCCCATTCTTATGGTTGCCTCTTCACTTTGCTGAGTGTTTCTTTTGCAGTGTAGATGCTACTCAACATGATGTAATCCCATTTGTGAATTTTGGCTTTGACTGCCTGTGCCTCTGGGGTCTTTTTCAAGAACTATTTTTCTAAGTCAAAGTCTTGCAGGGTTTCCCCAACATTCTCTAATAATTTGATGATATTGGGTCATAGATTTAGTCTTTAATCCATTTTGAGTGGATTTTTGTATAAGGTGTAAGGTAGGGGTCTTGCCTCATACTTCTTTTTTTTAAAGATTTATTTTATTTATTTGAAAGACAGTTACAGAGAGAGGTAGAGACAGAGAGAAAGGTCTTCCATCTGCTGGTTCACTCCCCAGGTGGCTGCAATAGGAGCCAGGAGCTTCTTCTGGGTCTCCCATGCTGGTGCAGGGGCCTTAGGATTTGGGCCATCTTCTACTGCTTTCCCAGGCCACAGCAGAGAGCTAGATTGGAAGAGGAGCAGCCAAGACTAGAACCGGCACCCATATGGGATGCCAGCACTTCAGGCCAGGGTTTAACCCACTGCGCCACAGCACCGGCCCACCTCATACTTCTAATGCAAGTGTCTTAAAGCAGTAATCTGTCTATCTGGTCGACCATTGTATTCATAGCACTTAGAGCACTGTGGGTTCAGAGTAGGCACATGGTAAATATTTGCTGTAAGATCAAATTAATTTACTTATTTTATTGACTCACATTAGCCTTTGGGAGAAATACAAAACTAGCACAATTCTATCATCAAATTAAAGAATTTATTGTAGTCTTGAGTGAAGTCACATTTTAGTTGTCATGTTTTTTGGGATTTTTAAAAAAGAATTATCAAGAAAAGGGCCAGTGTGTGGCACAGTGTAAACAGCTGCTTATGATGCCAGCATCCCATACTGAAGCACAGGTATGAGTCCCAATTGCTCCACTTCGGATCTAGCTTCCTGCTAAATGTGCTGGGGAAAGCATCAGGAGATGGCCCAAGTACTTAGGGCCCTGCTACCCCTGTGAAAGATCCAGATGCAATTCCAGGCTCCTGGCTTTAGCCTCACCCAGCTCCAGACTTTGTGGCCACTTGGAGAATGAACCAGCAAATGGAAGATCTCTTTCACTCTTTCTCTCTTCCTCGCCGTCTGTCATGCTGTCTTCTAAATAAATTTAAAAAAGAAAGTAGTACCAACATTTTCTTTAGTTCCGTGGGGTGAACAAACACTATTTGATAGTCTAGTAGTTTCTTTAGCACATATAACAAGTACTTCTTCATTATAAAGTTTGTGAGCCATAGGAAAGATATTTTAAAAAATAATTATGCCGGGTAACTGTTCTAATTGTCTTCTCTCTGCAGAATTAAATCTGCCACAAAACATGGCACTGCTCTATGGATATTTTTAGGTTTTCTTTCATACACTATAAATACATACAACTCAAATGGCATCCACCCACTCTTCTTAGTTCTGCCTGGATAATTCCTATTTACGCCACTGGTTCCAAAACTTTAATCTCTAAAGAGCCCTCTGTGGACCCAGGGAGAAAACTCTAAAAGAGCCCAATAGGTTCCATCATTTCATTTAATGATATTTATGGTATTTAGTGACAGCAAAAGCTGAAAGCTTCAAGTAGAAAGGAAACCCTCAATTCTATCCCTAATTACCATGATTAAGTAAAAGCATTGGCATTTGATTTGTTCCTTTCACTTGGGACTCTTGCTGTCTTCTACATCCACAACCAGCATGTGGGGAAGGCGCCCTGCAGAAATGAGCTGAGCTCTTGGCCCAACAAAAGTCACTCTCCTGCCATATGTTCTACTTACAGCCAAAGAAATCCAAGCTCGGTTCCCCCAACACATCAGGCCATTTTACATCCCCCATGTTTGCCTCGGATGTTCTCACCACATTCAAGTCTCTCACTTGCCCATCCATCTAGCTAACTCCTAATCACTTTTCAGGATGGAGCTCAGGAATCATCTCTGAAAGCCTATTTTTGTTTCCCCCCAACAATGACTGATTCTTTACTCTGGGCTTCTATATTTTTAGCTCAGAATGATTAGTGCTATTACTCAGGTCTATCCAGTCAGGTTAGGCAAGGTTGTGCCACAGTGACATAAATCTCCAAATACTAGTTATTACGTAAGCAAAGACTTAGTTCTATATATAAAGCAAAGTTTGCTAAGGTAATGGTAATTCTCCAGGATACGTGTCCTCCATGTAAACTCAAAAATTCAAGCTGTGGGGCCAGCACTGTGACACAACAGGTTAAGCCACCGCCTGCGATGCATTCCATATGAGCACTGTAGAAAGTCCTAGCTGCTCCACTCCCAAGTCTGCTCCCTGCTAATTGCCTGGGAGGGCAGAACAGGATGGCCCAAGTGCTTGGGCCCCCGCACCCATGTGGGAGACCTGGATGGAGTTTTAGGCTCCTGACTTCAGCCTGGCCCTGGCCATTGCAGATATTTGGGGAGTGAAGCAGTGGATGGAAGACATCTCTCTCTGTCTCTGTCTCTGTCTCTATATATGTAATTCTGCTTTTCAAATAAATAAATAATCCTTTTTAAAAATACAGGTTGACAATGCTCCTTGTGACTGCACACAGTGCTGACTCACTCAAAACAGCAAAAGAGAATGGCCCAGAGGTAATGCTGCCACTTTCATCCACAGCCCATTGGCCAGAAATAGTCATTTTGTTCCTGCCTACCTTTGAGGGGACCACTGTGCCCACGGGAAAGTTTAAGACATAGGTGAGCATTCAAACTCTGACTATAATTAATTTTTATGTACATGAGCATTTTTAAAAAAGTGTTTATTTTCATTTATTTGAAAGGGGGGGGAGAGAGAGAGAGAGAGAGAGAGAAATGTGAATGAATGAATGACAATCTTTCATCCACTGGTTCACTCCCCAAATGGCTGCAACAGCCAGAAGCCAGGAACCCCAAACTAAATAACTAAATTCAGGTCTCCCAAATGAATAGCAAGGACCAAGCACCTGGGCCATCTTGCCTCCCAGGCTGTATTAGCAGGAAGGCAGATATGAAGTGGAGGCAGCAGGACTCAAACCAGCACTATGATATGGATATGTGTGCCCCAAGTGGTAGCCTAGCCCACTGCACCACAATGCTAGACCCTAGCATGACATCCTGTATAGCAGAATCATGAGTATGCATGTCACTGCTATATGCTCAATTCTGCAAGCAATGCCCATAACCTGTAACTTGCTGAATAGATTCTGAATGAATAATAATTTAGGCTAATTGAGGTCCATCACCTGGGTCTCAGGAAGAGTTCCCTATCATCTCCTGAAGTACTTAGAAGATTATCAGAAAGAAATAAATGTTGGAAAAATGAAGGGGGCACAGGGTAGATAAAATGAGACAAAATGGAAGCTGAGAACACACTGGTGTTGGCTGTATCATCTCATAAATACTTGTTGATTAAGTGCATGGGTGAGGAAGTGGATGGCTAGATGGATGGGTGGGTGAGTGGATACAGGAGTGGTTTGATAAACTACTTCACTATTTCATCCCTTCTCTTCTATATCATGTTGCTCATATCACCATCATTATCACTTAAGTTCTTACAATGACCTCTACATAAACATCATTGTCTCCAACCATTCTTCTCCCTGACAACACATTCTTTCTGATGTCAGAGTCCATCCTACAACTCAGACTGAATCAGAGCATCGCTCTTTTTTTTTTTGAAATGTTATGTCATCATTAAAAAAAACAAAAAGTATCCAAAGTTTTAATCAGATGAGAACTTTCACTTCTTCTATCCTCTGCCTACTATTGTCTGCACACACACAATTAACGTTAGCCACACTATACCATTTCCTACTCCCAGAGAATGGTGAATGGTGTGCACCTCCACACCTATGATCCTTTGTTTATTCGTTTTTGTCTCTATCAAATACATCTAAGTCAATTGTTGTTTACTCCATTCTATGTTCTCCCATTAAAACTGGCATATACTGCACTTAGGATATTATGCTTTCTATCTGTATTTAAAACATCAAAGTTGTAAAAAGGACTCTGTTGCTCTATGTATTACATTGTGGTCTCTTGACACCAGGGATATATTTGAGTCTTTTTATTAGAATAGCGCAATTGCATATCATAAGCACTCACTCATTCTTTAATTCAAGAAATGCTACTGAGTGTCAAATATGCACCAGACAGTGAACAAGATAATTAACATTTGTAGGAAGGAATTCGTTTCTAAGTAGAGTTTCATTTACCCAGAGCCTTTTTGTCATTTTCCTAGTGCATAAAGCCATGTGGTGGTTAGTTCATTAATTAATCTGGCTCCATAACTGAATGGAAATTTCATTATCTTGCCCAAACACCAATAGCACCTTTGAAATACATCCTCAGAAGGACAAAACAGAGACACTGACTGTGAAATACTTCCCTGATAATATCACACATTCATTTCTCAAGAGATTAGGTTTCCATTCTCTGAATTTTATGGAAGCTTTTATTGGACAATCTGACCTTTTGTGGACAGACTTATATTGGTTACATGATGCAGAAGTTGGGATCCCTGTTGTCCAAATGTGTTTATTGTAGTTCACATCATCATTACTCAAAACAAAATGTTTGCCATGTTTTTAAGATGATTCTTAATCTTGTCAATAGCTACAGAAAATTGCCCTTGTGTATCCTGGGCTCTCATTTTATTTATTTGTATTCTTTGTGCAAGGCATCAATGGAGAAAAATATGAATGCTTTCCAACAGCTTTTGTTTTCTTTGCAGTACAGAAGCTGGGTACTGTAACATACACTGCATTTCCTTTGAATGGACTTAACAGCATGAAGTTAGCACTCGAGTATATGCTATCCAGTCTCCCTTTAGACCAGTGCTTGAAACTCCCATCAGATTTCATGGAAACAGAGACACTTATGTCCACAAACCAAAAGGAAAACAAACCCCTTCATTTGTAAGCTAAGCTGATTCTTTGTCAAGTCAAGAAAGAATAACATGGAAGCATGTCAGTCATGGGTCTCTATATTTAACGGTCTGAATAAGTGTTCACCTGGAAAGCTTACCATTCCCTCTAATGAACAGAAACAGCAAACTCTCAACAACTACCTGGGGCACTGGTCGGTGAACTCCTCCACTATTTCCTTCTCTGATCTTTTGGGTAAATAAAAGGTAAGCGACCAGACTGGTGACTGCTTTCAGTACCTCCATAAATCCATACAGATGAAGACCCACTTCCCAGAAGCCATTTCCTATGGAGATAGATTGGTTTTCTTTAAATTGTACCCACTGTGCATTAAAAAGAATGACAGTAGGTATCATCTATGATTATAAAAAATTGAAAAGTACTTTTTCCGTTTCTAAAACCAACTACACCTAACTGCAATTCTAACTTAGTAAAGTCCCAAGGTGACTGACTTTAGTAGGGATGAAATATCCAAGAACAATGGCCCAGAATGGTGCCTGTTAATTTGGTTGTCTTTGGAGGTTCTTCCTTTCTGGGGAAATACACTCAACAAACATGCAAATTATCATTTAGATGTGGGGATCACGGGGTGACTTCAGATACAATGGTCAAGATTCACCTGCCCACTTTGCCCCTAAAGTTAATATAGTTCAGAGATGAAATGAAATGTGGAGACTTATTTCTGCCTATAGTTAACGTTGCTTGTGCAGAGTTCCCTGTAATGCTCCATCCTCCTACACCTTGGTATGGCAGCTCCCTGCTTCACCACAGTGACGTGGAGCATAATGCATAACAAGACTATGTGTTTCCCTCCTGGACACCCTGCCTGCACCTAGGATATGTTGTCCCTGGTTAATAATGGTGTTATAGATACGACTCTTAATGTTGGCAGTCAGAATTCCCAATAGGTCAACTGAAGAACAATTGCATCTTTTTGTTTTAAAAGTTCAAACTCAATACTAAAGCTATAAAAGACAGTGTTAAATTTACAATATATTGCATAAACATGCACAATTAAAACAAAATTTAAGGAACTAAAGACTCCCAAGGCACTAATAAGAATAGTTGCAGCATTATTTTAATGAGAAATGGCTTCCACTGTGTTCACTACTAAGTCTCTGTAAAGCTTATTATAAAATACTCATTAAGTATTTGTTAAATTAAGGAATCACAAACAAATGATGAGGACTTTCCCAGTTAAAACTTGAACTCCTTTGAAGTAAGAAATATAATTCTCCAATGAGGCTAACATAATAGCAGTTACCTCGGTGGGGAGGTGACAGAGACTTACAAGGGACACTCTCATGTTATCCTGAAGGGTATTCATCTGAGAAATGATTACATGGAAATATAAATTCACTCCAAATACATGTCTAAGATTAGTACATTTTATGGAGCCTGCATTGTGGCATAGAAGGTAATGCTGCTGCCTATGACACGGGCATTCCATTCATGTTTCACCCGCTCCACTCTGAGCCAGCTCCCTACCAACGGGCTGGGAAAAGGAGCATAAGATGGCCCAAGTGTTTGGGTCTCTGCCACCCAAACAGGAAACCCAGATACAGAGCCTGGCTCCTGGCTTTCGCCTGGACCAGTTATGGCCATGTGGGAGAGTGAACCACCAGATGCAAGATTTGTCTCTCCTTCCGTCTTTCAAAAAATAAATAACTTTTTTTAAAAAAAATAGTATATTTTATGTACTCTTATATCCTCCATTTTAAAAAATATTTTATTTATTTATTTGACAGGTAGAGTTATAGACAGTCAGAGGGAGAGACAGAGAGAAAAGTCTTCCTTCCATTGGTTCACTCCCAAAATGGCCACAATGGCCGGAGCTGCGCTGATCTGAAGCCAGGAGCCAGTCTCCCGTATGGGTGAATGGACCCAAGGACTTGGGCCATCTTCTACTGCTTTCCCGGGCCACAGCAGAGAGCTAGACTGGAAGAGGAGCAGCCAGGTCTAGAACCGGTGCCCATATGGAATGCCAGCACCACAGGCAAAGGATTAACCTATTGCGCCATGGCGCCAGCCCTGTTATCCTCCATTTTCTAGAAAGTTAGATGACTATAGTTTGCTGTTTCTGATGTGTCTGTTCTCCATTTGGAAGGTGGTTTCTACACTTTTGCGTTTTAAGGATCCTTTATTCCTGTAATTATTCATCTGTTATTTGATTAACATTTACATATTGGCCCTATTACCCAGTAGCTCAGGCTTAAATGATTTCTAATTCTCAGTTAAGTGTTTCAATATTTTTTTGCCTTTCTAAAACAAACTTGAAAGTATAAAATGAAAACCTGAAAGAACGTAAGTACATAAAGCTTCAAACACACTTTAACACATTATAGAAAGGAAAAAAAAGCGTCAGGTTTTTGACCTAGCAGTTAAGATGCTGGTTAGGTTGCCTACATCCCATATCAGATATCAGAGTACCTGGGTTCAACTCCCAGCTACAGCTCTCAACCTCAGCTTCCTGCTAATACAGACCCTGCAAGGCAGCAGATGATGGCTTAAGCAGTTGGGTCCCTGCTACCCACTGCAGAGTCCTGGATTGTGTTCCTGGTCCTGACTTTGTCATGCTCAGCCCGGCTCACTGTGGTCATTTGCAGAATATACCAGCAAATGGGCATGTTCTCATTCTGGTTCTGCCACTCCAAAAAAAAAAAAAAAAAAACCAACAACAACACACACAAAAAAAAAAAAAACAAAAAAAATGTAAAACTGCTATCTAATGATCTTAGAATTCTAAGATATCTAATTAAAGAAGAAGCAAAAATAATGTGGAAATGATCTCTTGAGTTTACAATATTGATGAGCCCTCTCACCAAGCATCTTTTATACTACTCGGAGAGCATTTAACAACTTGAGAACTAGTCACCATACATGTCCTACTCAGGACACATCACTTTTAACTGGTCAGGTAGCCCCTTGACCTACCCATCCATATCCTCCTAAAAAACATGAAATTGCACTTAGATCTTAGGTCACTGTCAACTCTATGTTTCAATAAAAGATTAGTGCTAGTATATTAACAGCATTTTTAAAGCCTTCATTTGAGGGGCTGATGCTGTGGTATAGTAGGCTAAGCCTCTGTGTGTGGTGCCGGCACCCTATGTGGGTGCCAGTTTGTGTCCCAGCTGTTCTTCTTCCAATCCAGCTCTCTATGGCCTGGGAAAGCAATGGAAGATGGCCCAAATGCTTGGGCCCCTGCACCCATGTGGGAGACCTGGAAGAAGCTCCTGGCTCCTGACTTCAGATCAGCCCAGCTCTAGGCATTGAGGCCATCTGGAGAGTGAACCAGCGATGAAAGACCTTTCTCTCTGTCTCTCTCTCTATCTGTAACTCTATATCTCAACTAAACAGATAAATCTTTTAAAGACAAGCCTTAGTTTGAAGAAAATTTTTAAAGAGTATTTCCGAATATTTTGTCTACATAAAAATGGTTTAGTTTTGATTTCCCAATTCAGTGATGAAAATGACTGTTTTCTGATGAAGAATCCACAAGTATTATTTAGAAGGAACTTGATACTTCCTGCTACATTGTGCTAATCTGATATTGGTTCTCAAATATTAATAACCTGAAAGTAATTAAAATCAATTAATGTCAGGGCAGGTGCTTGGTGCGGTGGGTTGTCATCCCTTACAACACCACCATCTGTTATCACAGTGCCAACTTGAGTCCTGGCTACTCCACTTCCAACCTAGGTCTCTGCTACAGTACCTGGGAAAGCAGCAGACGATGACCTAAATACTTGGGTCCCTAACACCCATGTGGGAGACCCAGAGCAATTCTCAGCTCCTGGCTTCAGCCCGGCCCAGACCTATTGTGGCCATTTGTGGAGTGAACCAGTGGATGGGACATATTTTTGTTTTTAATTCTCTTTTTCCCTTTCAAATCAACATACCTTCAAAAAATTCTTTTATTCTGTGACATGCATAAAGTATTTAAAAATAACCAACTGATGTCTCCAGTGCCCCTGAATTAATGCACTACCCGTAAGCAAATAATTCATATCCATTTTTAGGAGTCCAAACTATCTAAAAAGTTTTCTGAAGTTTATAACCTGATCTCCCTTGATGTTATGTTAAATATTATTATTTTGACCAAACTGGGTGTAAACCAAGGAAAGTGAAAGTAACGACTAAAATTCAGTTTTAGACTTGCTCTGTTACCAAAAGGGAGTTGAAATGACTGAGGTGCATCCTATGTTAAGTGTCTCTGCACTTCTGCACTCATCTGCTGTCAGGATTTGGTTGCTTTAGAGGAGTAATGAGTTCAAGATATTATCTTAACTTTAAGCTGACCTTCCTAATATTGATTGTAAGTATGGACTTGTACTGATGTGTTAAACACATACATCATTTCTTCCTCATCAACAGTTCCTTCTTAAAGAATCTGACTCATAGCTCATAAGGGGCACCTCTACCTATACAGCTGCTAGGATTGGGGAAGTCAGCACCCAGTCTATACCGGGCACAAGCTCTTCCCACATAGGAATTTGAAATTCACAAACAGGCTGATTCAGTCAGATGACAATGGACCTGAAGGACCGGTCACGTAAACTTGGACCCAGTTTGTAAGTAAAAGTCAAATACTAGGTAAAATTAGAGATACAAAATCAAGAGCTGGGTAACTAAGAGGGGCATGTAGCATTTTTAAAAAAATATTTTATTTATTTATCTGAGAGATAGAGTTACAGACAATGAGATGAAGAGACAGAGAGAGAGAGAGATCATCTGCTGGTTCACCCCCCAAATGGCCGCAACGGCCAGAGCTGTGCCGATCCGAAGCCAGGAGCAAGGAGCTTCTTCCCAGTCTCCCATGTGGCTGCAGGGGCCCAAGGACTTGGGCCATCTTCCACTGCTTCCCCAGACTACAGTAGAGAGCTGGATTGGAAGAGGAGCAGCTGGGACTAGAACTGGTGGCCATATGGGATGCCGGCGCGGCAGGTGGAGAACTAACCTACTGTGCCACGGGGCAGACCCCAGGCGTGCAGCATTTAAAGAGGGAAGATTATGGGAGCAAAGAGGGAAGACTGACCCAGAAAGAGCAAGATAGAACTCACAGACACGTTATAGCTTTGAGTTCCTGTGACATACTGCTGTACTTGGGTTTTACAACATTATCCGTAGTCTTAACCAAACCAGTCTGAGACCGACCCTGCACCCGCATGGGAGACCTGGAAGAAGCTCCTGGCTCCTGGTTTCGGATCAGCCCAGCTCCAGCCACTGCAGCCATCTGGAGAGTGAACCAGTGGATGGAAGACCTCTCTCTCCCTCTGCCTTTCTCTAACCCTGTTTTTCAAATAAATAACTAAATAAATCTTTTTTAAAAAAGTAATGTATGAGTGTTTACAGCTTCTTCACACACCTCTGCCCCCTCCCCCCACAATTAACATGCAGTCATGTAACTGGTATGGAATTAAAGAAGCCAGAAAATTTAGATTCTGTTTATATTAGAAAAGAAGAAAGCTGCTGAAGACAGGGAACAGGGAGTGGATAAATGCCAAGGCCAGATTGTCTGGGGGAGAAGCTTTAGGTATTTCGAGAGAATAAAGTTAAGATTGGAGGCAGATGGTACACTGGATGGGATATTGGAAAGGATTTTACAAAGTTATGCTCTTTGTTCAAATGAGTTCTTTGGAATTCTTCAAGTTTCATAAAGCTTTTACTTTCCAAGGCTTTCTTTGCAAACAGACTGGCATTTCTTTTTTAAGGACATCCTAAACTGAGACTGGCAGAGGGAAGCCCAGTTTTACTTGGGTTATGATAAATCCCACTTTCCTTCACGAACCTGTCTCTCTCAACAGGGCTCTAATATTAGATTAAAGTAGATTTTAAATTTTATTCATTCACTTACTTTGGGAGAGAGAGTGAGAGGCCAGAGAGCACACTCCTGCCCAGTGGCTCACTCCCCAAATACCTGCAGTGACTGGGGCTGGGCCAGGCCCCAGCCAGCAGCTGGGAATTCTATCCAGTTCTCCCATGTGAATGGAAGGGCCCCCATCTCCTGAGTCATCATGGACTGCCTCCCAGGGTGCATACCATCAGGAAGCTAGAATCAGGAGCTGAGCCAGGATCCAAAACCAGGCACTCGGACATGAGATGTGGACATCCCGGGTGGCACTCTACCCACAAGGCCAAATGTCTCCCCTTCTAATGGAACAGTTTTGCATTGTGCAGAAGCATCTTTTCCACTGCCAGATGTTTAGCATCACCAGCCCCTGGGGCCCTAAATGACAGAGCACCTCTCAGTCACTGTGACAAGTAAAAATATACCCCACACATTTCCAAATGGCCTCAGGCTGGGGAGAATACTGCCCATGGTTGAACACTGCTGATCTAGACAATAATAAATTTGTTTCCATTCACTGCAATGAAACAATTCCTGATGAAGACAATGGCTCGTAAGCAAGACTATCGGAATCATTTTAATTCTTCCCTAAAGCACTTAACTCAGTTTTATGTGTCATCCCAGAAAGCAACCATAATGCTTTTGCTTCATGATACAGGATGATTGAAAATGCGGAATAGGATATTATCCTCATAGCACCGCACAACATCTTGAAAGTGGAAATGATTAATGACAACTAAAATCAACTGGCCGAACAGTCAGCTTTCTGTGAAGAAATCATCATGGACAGGAAGAAGAGAATGGGCTGAAGTCTGAAGACGGAAGCTCAGAGAGAAACTTTTGTGAGAGTTGACCTCAGAAAGACAGAACAGGGTGGACACGTGGACTCGTAACAGGAAGGGTAAGAGGAGAAGTGGAAGCTCGCATTGTGAGCCCTCACAGTCCTGGGAGCACTCAGAAGATGGTAAGATCCCTACACAAAGAAAGGCAAGAACTGCTTCATACCACCAAGCTTTTAAAATGATGTCAGACAAAAGTGTATATGAAAAGCAGGATTTGTGTATTTGCCCCTGCCTCAACTAACCAGGATGTTCTTCTCCCAGATAATGATGAGTTGTTCATTCATCTAAAAACACCAGGTTCTCAGTGAGGCCATCTGACCTCTTACTGTGAAAGAGCAACCCCCACTGTGAGCTCATCACTGTCCCTCTCTCTCTTCTGTTCTTCCCCATGGAATATTTATTTGGGTGGGAGGCAGCAGCCCCTCACTGCCAAGTAAATTCAATGAAGGCAGGAACGTTATGTGTTCTTCACTGGCCTAATGCCTAAGAGAATACTTGACAATAGCAAGCAATCAACACTGAATAAACAAATGAGTGACTGAAGAACTTCAGAATAATTCTGCTAAATAGAAAATGAATACACAGAAAGCAATTAAAGGCCAATGATCTAGAATAGCTCTTTAATTCTCCGAAGCTGATAATGTAGAAAACACGTAATTCAACCAAATCCTCCCATAAATGCACCTCACCATCTGGCTTTGACTATAGGGAAAGACCTCCAGCCTCACCTGCAAGCTGAGGCAAGGAGGGGCTCACCGGGCAGTGCTGCCCCCACGTGGTGGTTCCTGAAGCCACAAATGGAAGGAGAAAGGCATTTGCACTCCATGCAAATACTGTCTTGGCAGACCTTGGGTTCTAGGCTAGACCTTGGTATTTGCTCTAGAGATAGAGGAGTGGACAAGACAAGCCGGGGCCCTATCCTCCCAGTATTGTCAGTGCAGTCACAGAAATTAGGAGACAGCCTTGGAGAGTAGGTTTATAAGGAGGCAAGGGTAGAAGAGAAAACAAAGAGTCGTCCCACCCAAACAAAAGAATTCAGGGAGCTTTCCCTCCAAGGAAAGTTAGAGAATCTTTTCTGTTTCTTGTTCACTCTTTTAATAATTATCTAAAATATATCTAAAACCTACCCTCTTAACCATTTTTTTTTTTTAAATTTGACATAGTTAGACAGTGAGAGGGAGAGACAGAGAGAAAGGTCCTCCCTCTGTTGGTTCACTCCTCAAATGGCCACTACAGTTGGCACTATGCCTATCTGAAGCCAGGAACCAGGTGCTTCCTCCTGGTCTCCCATGCAGGTACAGGGTCCAAGGACCTGGGCCATCCTCCACTGCCTTCCCGGGCCACAGCACAGAGCTGGACTGGAAGAGGAGCAACCGGGACTAGAACCCAGCGCCCATATGGGATGCAGGCGCCGCAGGTGGAGGATTAACCAAGTGAGTCACGACATCAGCCTCAACCATTTTTAAAAGTACAGCTTGTTTGCATTAATTCACAATGCTATCCAACCATCGCCATCAACCATCCCCAGATTTCTTCATCTCCCTAAACTGAAACTCTGTCCTCACTGAACAACTCCCACTTCTTCCCTCAGCAGCTCTTGGAAACCACCAATTTACTTTCTGCCTCAGTGAATCTCACCATTCTGGTGGCTCACAGATGCGGAATCACACAGTATTTGTCCTTTTCTTATTAAAAAGATTTATTTATTTATTTGAAAGTCAGAGTTACACACAGAGAGAGGAGAGGCAGAGAGAGAGAGAGAGAGAGAGGTCTTCCATTTGATGGTTCACTCCCCAACTGGCTACAATGGTCAGCGCTGCACCGATATGAAGCCAGGACCCAGGAGCCTCCTCCAGGTCTCCCATACGGGTGCAGGGGCCATCCTCTACTGCTTTCCCAGGCCACAGCAGAGAGCTGGACTGGAAGCGGAGCAGCCAGGACTTGAACCGGCGCCCATATGGGATGCCAGCACCTCAGGCCAGGGCATTAACCTGCTGTGCCACAGCACCGGCCCCCAATATTTGTCTTTAAAAATTTACTTATTTTCATTTTTAATTTGAAAGGCAGAGAGAGAAGGATGGTGAGAGAGAGGGAAGAAGGGAGACAGGAAGGGAGGGAAGGAGAGAACTTTTCCGTCCACTGGTTCACCACCACCCCCTGAAAATCCCAATGGCCAGAGCTGGGCTAGGTCTAAGCCAGGAGCCTGGAACTCCATCTGGGTGTTCCACATGGGTGGCAAGGACTCCAAGTAATTGAGCCATCACCTGCTGTCACATAGGTGTACATTAGCAGAAATGCTGGATTGTGGGATACATGAATCCCAAGTGGTGACTTTAAATGCCATGTCTGGCCGGCGCCGCGGCTCACTAGGCTAATCCTCTGCCTTGCGGCGCCGGCACACCGGGTTCTAGTCCCGGTCGGGGCGCCGGTTCTGTCCCGGCTGCCCCTCTTCCAGGCCAGCTCTCTGCTGTGGCCCGGGAGTGCGGTGGAGGATGGCCCAAGTGCTTGGGCCCTGTACCCCATGGGAGACCAGGAGAAGCACCTGGCTCCTGCCATCGGATCAGCGCGGTGTGCCGGCCACAGCACACCGGCCGCGGCGGCCATTGGAGGGTGAACCAACAGCAAAAGGAAGACCTTTCTCTCTGTCTCTCTCTCTCACTGTCCACTCTGCCTGTCAAAAATAAAAAAATAAAAATAAAAATAAAAAAAAATGCCATGCCTAATGCCAATCCTAGTATTTGTCCTTTTGTGTTGGCTTTTCATTGAATTTAGCATAGTGTCTTCAAGGTTATTCATGCGTTAGCATGCACCAGAACTGCATTCCTTTGCCAAGGCTAAATCATATTCTGCTGTTTGTATACCACATTTGGTTGTCCATTCATCTGTTGATGGATACTTGGCTGTTTCCATCTCCTAGCTACTGAAAATTATCTGGCTACGAACATAATTGTAAAAATAGCTCTTTTAGTCCCTGCCTTCACTTTGGATATATATATTCTGCTCCTCTTTTTAAGGTTTACAATATAGGTTCATTTTCAAGGCACGTGATGGATTCCACTGGAAGGTACATCAGTCAGACATTGAACTCAGGGTCAATCCTGCTCATTCACGTATTTGTGATATTCCACATAGGCAGTATATTAGTTTTAGCTGCATCAACAGGTGAAACTCAGACCCCTAAAGACTTAACACAATATAAGCCCGCTGTAGGATGGTGAGACCTCTTTTCTACGTGGTGACTAGGAGAATGACAAAGCTCCATCTCGTGATGCTGCCATATCAACAAAATTGACAAAGTCATAGCAACAAGGGAAGAAATGGATGACTTTTTACTTTTTTTTTTTTTTAAGATTCTATTAATTTATTTGAGAGGTAGAGTTACAGACAGTGAGAGGTAGAGACAGAGAGAAAGGTCTTCCTTCTGTTGGTTCACTCCCCAGATGGCCACAATGGCTGGAGCTGCACCGATCTGAAGCCAGGAGCCAGGTGCTTCTTCTTGGTCTCCCATGTGGGTGCAGCGGCCCAAGCACTTGGGCCATCCTCCACTGCTTTCACAGGCCACAGAAGTGAGCTGAATTGGAAGAAGAGCAGCCAAGACTAGAACCGGTGCCTGTATGGGATGCCAGCGCTGCAGGTAGAGGATTAACCTACTGCACCATGGAGCCGGCCCCCCGAGTCTATACTCTTAATCCAGAAGAGGTACAGTCCATTGGCCAGAAGTATTCACACAGCTCAACCTAACTGCAAGCCAGTGTGGGAAATGCAAAGCAGCCACTGTAATACTTACTAAGCACTGACTGTGCCACAAGCAGTTGTAATAGGCTCCTCACCACGCATCACAGAGACCCATTAAAGGGAAAATCAACGGGAGTTGCCTTTCCTACGGATGTTTAGTCAGCAGACAGCTTCTAGAGTCTCCAGACTAAAACCAAAACATCATCTTTCCCACCACTAAGCCGGACTCAGTCACAGAAAAACCACTGCAAGCAAAGTGGCATTTTGTAAACAGCCCAAGCTAAAGCTGGCAAATAGCCAACTCAGCACCACTGGAGAACTATGGTTCTACAGCGAGAACTCTGTGGCCACAGGGCGCAGAGGCTAAGTCAGGCAGCATGGAGGGGAAGGGAGAGGCGGACCGTACAAGCAGTAAGTGATACATGCCTGCCCTGAATTCAAGTATAACCCCAAAGGACGAAATTTTCAAGACAAAGGTCACATTTAGGAGAACCTCTCTCTAAACCGTCTGAAAATAAATGTGTGCTATATCTTAAGAGTAACAAAAACAGTTAGAGAGAAAACGCAACGGAGCTGTTGTCATTGCTATGGCTTTGTTCTGGAGTTTATAATTTCTTGGTTGGAAAATAAGCAAGACGGCTAATAATGGAGTTGAAGTCAATAGATTAGGACAGAAACGTCTCCCCATGGCCACATAAATAGCATGACAATGCATGTGTGCTGCCTCACACACCACAGTGACTGTCACTGTATGAAGTATAAAGCAGAGCGATTCAGCTATGAGTGGAAATGTCACACAAAAACCGGAGCCTGCTGAAAAAATAAAGTTTTCCAACGTTCTGATCTCCTTCTGACCACATAAGCCTATACATAATTGTGAACTCAAGTAATTATGTTTCATTATTAATCGTAACATTTTCCAAAGTTATTATACCCCAGGCCTGAAGGCCATACTTGACCTACTGCTGCAGGTCTGTGCTGAGGGAATTTTTTCGAGGATTACCGGAAGCATGTGCTAGGCTTCAGGTATATTGTAAAGAGTAATAGCCAGCAGCTTCAGGGACCCCCTCATCCACTTCCCAACCAGAAACGAGATTCCCCAGAGATGCCATGTTCAGCAAATATAAACAAACACAACAAAAATTCATGTTATATTCTCAGCCACATCAATGCAGTCTTTGCTGCTGCACTGAATCCCAGCTTTCTGGTCATCTGACAAATGGATTGGTGGAAGGGGGGGTGAGCGGTGACCAGAACTGCTCCATTACTTGAGGAACTCAATATAGAATTAAATCAAGGGGGTCTCCTGTTCCCCAAGTATCGGCATTTCACAGCATTGAAGCAAGCCTGAGGAGTGCAGCCCAGGGAGCCAGCCCCGCCCTGCGTGGCACAAAGGCACTTTCTTCCTTAACTTACTTCATGGCAAATAAGAACGTGATTCTGAGCCAGCGCCGAATCTCACTAGGCTAATCCTCCGCCTAGCGGCGCCAGCACCCTGGGTTCTAGTCCCGGTCGGGGTGCCAGATTCTGTCCCGATTGCCCCTCTTCCAGGCCAACTCTCTGCTGTGGCCCGGGAGTGCGGTGGAGGATGGCCCAAGTGCTTGGGCCCTGCACCCCATGGGAGACCAGGAGAAGCACCTGGCTCCTGCCTTCAAATCAGCGTGGTGCGCCGGCCGCAGTGCGCCGGCCGCGGCGGCCATTAGAGGGTGAACCAACGGCAAAAGGAAGACCTTTCTCTCTGTCTCTCTCTCTCACTGTCCACTCTGCCTGTCAAAAAAAAAAAAAAAAAAAAGTGATTTTGGCAGAATGATAAATGTGACCTGAGGTTAAAAATGAAGTATGACATGAGATTATGTTTTAAGAATTTGGATTTCCCAAGTGCTGCTAACTGAAACCAGGACGGGCTCAGGGAGCAGCAGAGATTTTAAAAGGTGTCACAGCAAGTCTGAGAGGGGCTCAAGTTGTTGATTGGAGCAGCTGTTTTCTAATTAACAGAGGTGAGCCATGCAGCGGGAATGGTGGTACTACAGTGCTTGGGGCCCTGGTGCTCTTCGCTAAAGGACGCCTCAGAAAGCCATTCATGCTTTCTTTGTGAAGAGAACGAGTTCTCTCCACATCTGATGGTGCCGTGTTATCATAACACCAAGGAAACGTTGCTTTTAAAGGATGTTGAAAAGCTTTGGGATGTTTAACGTGTAGGCAGGTCTCTGCTTCTGCAATTTTAATCTTACCACATGCCTTATTTAGTGTTGTCTAATAAAGATCTCTACTTCTTCCCTCACAGTTGCAAAGCAATGACTCCTACACACTGGAGGCACCTTACAACAATTCCTCTCAAGAAACTTCCAGAATGACAATATCCAACTGAAAGTATTCTCTATATGGCCTCCTTTTATGTACAGATCTTTTAAAGAAGTATCTATTTTTGCTGATAAGAATCTAAGCAATAACACAGAAATATACAGAGTTCAAAATTAAAATCCTTTGGTTATTTCAGTATCTCCGTTGCGAGGAGTCTGCTACATCTTTTCCAAAGTTTCTGTAAGATTTGTCATATAATATAAAGAGCATCTTCTCAGCTCAGTGTTTTCCAGTTTCTCATTTGTCTTTCCTGTTGGTTTCCCTGTGCAATCAATTAAGACTTGATTTTAGGAGGGGTATATGGGGGTGGGAAAAACAGAGTCTACTACTAATTCTTCACATATTGTATTCTCTTGTTAATTTTTAAAGTTTTAGAAATTTGTGTGGCAAAAAGATAGAAAGAGATTCCCCACCCCCACCCCAACCTCCTGGTTCACTCCCCAAATGCCTGACATCCAGGACTGGGCAAGGGTTCAAAACCAGGTCTCCTACATGGGTGGCAAGAAGACAATTATCTGAGCTATCACCACTGCCTTCCAATCTGAATTAGCAGGAAGCTGGAATAAGGAGCAGCTACCAGGATTCTAATCCAGGTATTCTGATATGGGATGCAGGTATCTTAATCATTAGGCTAAACACCCACCCTTCTCTCATTTTTAAAAAGAAACTGATTCTATTTTTTAGCTAATTAGCAGGAAATCTGTTATTAAGCATCTAACTGTACCATGTGCTTCATCGCATTTATTTATTATGATGGATGAATCTGTTTTTATGTATACACCAAAATTTATCAAAACAAGCAACCAGTGCTTCATATATTGCAGACAATAAATGGCAATTCAATAAAAAACTAGAAACTACTCAATATGCCAAAGACTTAAGAAAAACAAACATCAGTTTAATTCCATTCAACAAACATTTATTAAGCATCTACTGGGTACCTTTACCAAGCTCGGTACTTCAGATCCAAAGGTGAACTGGACTTGATCTTGATCCTGGCCCTGTGTTAGAAGCTACACTGAAGTTCTTACAGGCAGTAAAATGCCCAAACATCAGCTGAATGATGTACAAAAACAAAAGATGTCCTAGCAAAGAGGATCAGATGACTTAGTGAGTCTTTCATTTCAAATGTACGCCATTTCATAAACAGCGGGGCAGTGTGTGACAATCCAGACTTTATTTCCTTCAGAGATACCACCAGGGGACACCTCCTACCAGACCTGAGAGTATTTCAAACAATAGAATCTACATTTGTCAAACAGAGTGAGCAAAGGGCATCTGAGGATACATTTATTTTCGCTGACTTTCTTCTCTGGAGATGTCTGAATTCCTTGCAAACATTCAAGATTTGGAAGTTGGTGACTGATCTCAGAGCTACAGCAGAGTCTGGCTGCAGGGACCACTGGGACATTCTACCCAGACTGAAACCATCCGAAGCCAGCCAAGTTAGAGAAATTGAGACTATATAAGAATTCCTAAGGAGAAAAAGGTGCCAGGAAGAAAAGCTATTATCTGAACTGATCTTCCTTTCTATTTTTAATAAATTTAGTTGACATAGATAGAAGAGATTTTTTCCATCATCGGTCTACAGCATTTGAAGGTGTGTTTACACAGTCTCTGAGACGTGCGAGTGTGTGTCCATCTTCAGGAGAGGATGAAGACCAGCAGCCAGGGTGAGAGAAAGAAAGAGCCACACAAGGACCTAGAGCAGCAAAGCTGCAGACATCAGCACGTTCACAGGAATTGAGGCTGCAGACAGCTCCTACTCCTTTGGGCTCAAGGTGTCTGACGGTCCTTTCTTGGCCTTGCTCATTTTTCTGCCTCCCCAGAGGGCAGCCCAAGGATAGACCCTGGTCAGGGCAGGACTGAGCAGAATGAATACAGCTGAAAGCCAAACACTTGGTTTCTTCATCCCCCTGTATTCGCCCATCTTTCTCAAGATACTAGAACCTCATGATTGTCTGAATTTAACTGTAAACCTACAGGATCTATTCTTCTACAAACTATTAGTCTTTATTTATTTATTTTTAAAAATTTGTTTTCGGGGCCAGCACTGTGGCGCAGCAGGTTAACGCCCTGGCCTGAAGCGCCAGCATCCCATATGGGCGCCGGTTCTAGTCCCGGCTGCTCCACTTCACATCTAGCTCTCTGCTATGGCCTGGGAAAGCAGTAGAAAATGGCCCAAATCCTTGGGCCCCTGCACCCATGTGGGAGACCTAGAGGAGTTCCTGGCTCCTGGCTTCAGATTGGCGCAGCTCCGGCCGTTGTGGCCATCTGGGAGTGAACCAGCTGATGGAAGACCTCTGTCTCTCTCTCTCCCTCTCTCTGCCTCTCCTTCTTTCTCTGTGTAACTCTGACTTTCAAATAAATAAATAAATCATTTTTTAAAAAGAGTGGAGTAGGATTTCAATAGAAAAAAAATTAGTTTTCATTTTATTCGACAGAGAATGTGCACATGCCAAGAGAGAAACAGACAGATCTTCCATCTGCTAGCAACAACCAGGGATGGGTCAGGCTGAAGCCCATAGCCTAGAACTCCATCCAGGTCTCCCATGTGAGTGGCAGGACTCAAATACTTAACTGTCATCTGCTGCCTCCCAAGATGCACATTAGCAGGGACTGAAATCAGAAACAGAACCAAGATGTGAACCCAGACATCCTAGTGTGGGGCACAGATGTCCCAAGCAGCATCTTCACCACTCTATTTCTAAGACAATTTCAGATACCCAGAAAAAGGAATCAACTTGAGTTAGTGTAATCAAAGACAGAGGAGAGAAAATGTATCATGAAACTATCGGGACATCTCCAAGGACAGGAACATAGATACTCATCACACACACACACACACACACAGTACAAACTAACGTAATACCTGCCAGATACTGATGAGAGTCGCTGGGGATTCATCGGTGAAAGAAAACGCATGTTCTCTCTCCTTAAACCCAAGGAAGGAGACAGACAGTGGTAAAGAAATAATCACACACCCGGGAGTACAGTGGAGGATGGCCCAAGTCCTTGGGCCCTGCACCCCATGGGAGACCAGGAGAAGCACCTGGCTCCTGCCTTCCGATCAGCGCAGTGCGCCAGCCGCAGCGGCCATTGGGGGGTGAACCAACGGAAAAGGAAGACCTTTCTCTCTGTGTCTCTCTCTCACTGTCTACTCTGCCTTTCAAAAAAAAAAAAAAAAAAAAAAAAGACACAAACATGTTCCGGTTGAACAAAACTAAAACAGATATGTAGATCCCAATGGCTTATGTTAATGGCTAGATTAAGGTAGAATCTTGATCTAACTATGGTGTCTGAAGGCACAGTCTTTGGGAACTGACTGATTGGATTAGGCTGCTAGGATGGAGTCCCATGATCCAATCATGATGACTTCATGAAAGAAACCACAGGGAGGGTGCTCCCCCTATCTCCCTGCTTATTGGCTCGCCATGTGAACTTCCCTCCACAGCTTTGTCATCCTCACCAGATGCCAAATCAGTAGGGCCACCTGACTGCGGACAGTGAACCTCCAGCCTGCAAGCCTAAATAAACTTTCTTCCTAAAGAGCCACACGGGTGTGTAGTTAGAGAAATGAAAAGCTGATTAGTATACATGTGTAAGACTACAAGTGGTGTCAAATGCTCTGAGGGAAAGGTATAGAGTATTTAATAAAGTCACCAACAGGCCCGACCTTGGTGCAGACCACAGACTGCTATGGCATAAACATGATCTGTCCCTCCCAGTCCAGCTCCTCCCACTCATGCACTCATGCAGGAGTTTGAGTCACGTGTTTAATGGGATTAAGAGGGTAGAAACTTAAACTGCAGGATGGGGTGTGGAGTTTTTAGAAAATGACTAGGTTCAGTTAGGTAAGTTCACCATGACAGAGCTAGGCGTGCTCCCTGTCTGGCACTGCACCACCTCAGGACCCTGCCAGCTGGAAGGCCATCACCAGGCAGGGCCTCCAGACCTTGTACCTCCAGAACTCTGAGCCAAAATAAAGCTCTCTTTTTACAGAGTTAGCCTGCCTCAGGGGTTTCACTGTAGTAACTCAAAAGGGACTAATATAGAGAATCAGGAAAGATTTTCTAAGGACTAGATGGCTGCACTTGAGGAACTCTACCAAGCACTTAAAAAAAAAATTATACCAGCTCAACACACACACACTTTCAGAAGACAGAAGGAGAAAACTATTCTCAACTGGCTTTCAGAGGTCAGCATTACCATGATACCAAAACTATGAAAAACCTGAAGAAATCATGACATTCATAAAATATGGGGTACATGTGTTCCTCAAGCTAATCTGTGGAACTTGTGAATATTACCTTGTTGCAAAAGGGACTCTGTGTGAGACTGAATGCAGGGTTTTCAAAGGAGGAAGCTTCCCTCCTTTATCCAGTTGGGACAAATACAACCACGACAGTTCTTGAGGGAGATCCAGCAGAAGTCTGAATGAGATGAGAAGGCAGTGTGATGACACAGGCAGACACTGGAGTGATGCACTTTGAAGATGGAAAGTGAGGTCACAAGAAAGACTTACGGAAAAGGCTTCCCCTCTCACAGACATCCGTAAGGATCTGCTGTGGATGATAGCTTGATTTTACTACCATGAAACGGCTTCTGGACTTCTACCTTCAGAACTGTAAGAGAGTCAACCTGGACTGTTTCAATCCACTAAATCTAAGGTCTCTTACAGAGGCAACAGAAAGAAACAAAAACACCAAAATGTTAAGAATCTCCAACAAAATTTTAGAAAATCAAATTTAGCAATTTATAGGAAGGATAATATATCATGAATAAGTGAGGTTTATCCCAGGAATTCAAGACTGGTTTGACATTTTAAAAAAATCAATGTAATTAACAAGCTGTATGATCATTTTAAATGATACATTTCACAAAATTCAACACCCTTTCATGAAAAAATTCTCTGCCAAATGGTACTACAAAGAAACTTCAATTTGATGAAATGCATTTATTAAGAAATCTTCCTCACCATTTCTATTCAATATTGTGTCGGGTCAGTGTAACAAAGGAAACAAAACTGAGGAAAAAAGAATACCTATTTTTCCCACAAATGGCACAATCCAATTTGAAGAAACTCACAAAAATGGTTCTAGAACTCATAAGGGAGTTTATAGCAAGGCCACAGGTTCAACGTACAGAAATGAAATGCATTTTTATATGTTACCAATAAATAGATGGTAAGTAAATTATACTAAAAATCTTTACTAAGAAAACCTAAAGAGAAATACATCACTTCATAGATGGAAGACTCAATATTGTTAAAATCCCAGCAGACTTCTGGTACAGAAATTTTCAAGCTAGTCCTAAAAGTTACATGGAAAGGCAGAGGACCTAGAATAGCTACAACAATTTTTAAAAGAAAATAGTTTTCAAGACTTATACTGCTACAATAATCAGTCCATTCAAACAGAATGGACATGTAGATCAATAAAACAAAATAGTGAGTCCACAAATAGATTCATGAACTTATGGTAAATTAATTTTCAACAAAGAAACTGAAGTATTACACTGGAAGAATGATGGGCGTTTCAAGAAATGTAGCTGAAATAACTAGATATCCATTTGAGAAAACAATGAATCTCAAACTCAACCTCATACCATATTAAAAAAAGAAAAAAAAAACTCAAGATAGATCAAATTCATATGCTCAAAGTATGAAACTCTGGGATGAAAACACAGGAGGACATGTTTGTGAACTTGAGTTTTAAAAAAGTAATTTCTGAGATATGGTGCAGAAACATGGACCATTAAAAAAATCTTTGTGGCCAGTGCTGTGGCATAGTAGGTTAAGCCTCCTCCAGCATCTCACATGGGTACCAGCTCAAGTCCCAGCTGCTCCACTTCCAATCAAGCTCTCCTCTATGGCCTGGGAAAGCAGTAGAAGATGGCCCAAGTGCTTGGACCCCTGCACCCACATGGGAGACCCCGAAGAAGCTCCTGGCTCCAGGCTTTGAATCAGCCCAGCTCCAACCATTGTCATCTGGGGAGTGAATCAGCGGATGGAAAACATCTCACTCTGCCTCTCCCTCTCTTTGCCTGTAACTCTGCCTCTCAAATAAATGTTTAAAAAGAAATGAAAAGAAACTTAATAGCCATATTTGATAAATTAAAATATTTTCATTTTGCTTGTTAAAAATAAAAAGATAACTCATATCCTGGAAGAAAATAGTCACAAAATATAAAGGATTTTTACTAAACAATATAGAAACATTTACAACTCAGTAAGAAAAAGAGACGCATTTGGTGCTTATGCCCTCTCCCTCTCCCCCAGGCCAGGGGGCTACATGTCCCTCAGTGCCTCCTCCCCCTCCTCCACCCCCTCTCCCAAGTCAGGGGGCCACGTGTCCCCCAGTGCCCCCTCCCCCATTTCCCCTCCCGGTCATGGGATGCCCACCCCCGCCCCTGCTGCCTGGTATAGGCTGTGGCCCCCCACCCCCGCCTCCACTGCTTGGTACAGGCGGGAGCCCCACCCCCCACCCCCACTGCCTGGTATAGGCTGGGCCCCCCCCCCCCCCCCCACCGCCTGGTACAGGCGGGGTCCCCCGCTCCCGCTGCTCCCCCTGGAGCAGAATGGGGTGGAGGAGATCATGGTGTCCCAGGTGGACCACGGCCTGGGCTCCGCCTGGGTCCCCAGCCAGCGGCGCGTGAACTCACCCACGCTGCGCATGAAGAAGCTGAACTGGAATAAGCTGCTGTCCAGTGTGGCCCGAGAGCGGAACTCCATGTGGGCGGCCCTGGGTGGTCCGGGCAGCGCGGCCCTGGAGCCCTGGAGCCCTGGAGCCCGACTCCGGCAGCCTCGAGCGGCTCTTCTCCTTCCCTGCAGACAAGCCCAAGGAGCCAGCAGCCGCCCCGGCCGGGAAGGAGCCCAAGGAGGTCACTTTTCTGTACTCCAGGCAGAGCCTGAACCTCAACATCTTCCCTAAGCAGTTTAAGTGCTCCAACGAGGAGGTGGTGGCCATGATCCGTGCGGGAGACACAGCAGGTTTGACACGGAGGCGCTCAGACAGCTCCTGAAGCTGCTCCCGGAGAAACACGAGATTGAGAACCTGCGGGCCTTCGCTGAGGACTGAGCCAGGCCGGCCAGCGCGGACCAGTTCTACCTGCTGCTGCTGGACGTCCCCTGCTGCCAGCTGCGGGTGGAGGGCATGCTGCTGGGTGAGGGCACAGCCTTCGTGCTGGACATGGTGCGGCCCAAGGCCCAGCTGGTGCCGCACGCCTGCGAGAGCCTGCGAGAGCCTGCTCGCCAGCCCCCAGCTGCCCGTCTTCTCCGGCTGATCCTCAAAATCGGGAACTTCCTCAACTGGGGCGGCCACACAGGGGACGCGGACGGCTTCAAGATCAGCACGCTGCCGAAGCTCACGGAGACCACGTCCCCGCAGGGCCGCGTCACGCTGCCGCACCACGAGCTGGAGGAAGTGGAAAAGACCCAGCCGGACCTCCTGGAGCCGCCCTCCCGGGCCGCGGGGATCAACCTGGAGATGCTGCGGTCGGAGGCCAGCGCCAAGCTGAAGAAGCTTCTGGACGCCGAGCGGAAGGTGTCGGCCTCGCTGCCCGAGGTGCAGGAGCAGTACGCCGGGCGCCTGCAGGCCAGCATCGCGGCCTCCCGGGAGCCGGAGGAGCTGTTTGAGGGCGTGGAGCGGCGGCAGCAGGAGCTGGCCGAGTGCCTGTGCGAAGACCCCCAGTAGCTGTCCCTGGAGGACACCTTCAGCACCATGAGCGCCTTCCGGGACCTCTTCCTGCGCGCCCCGAAGAACAAGGCGCGCTAGGAGCAGCTGGCCAAGCAGGAGGCGGGGAAGCTGTGGAGCGAGCGGGGGAAGCCAGCCAGGAGGGGCCCGCGCGGCAGGAGGAGGTGTGCGCCATCGACGCCCTGCTGGCCGACGTCAGGAAGGGCTTCCGGCTGCGGAAGACGCAGCGCCGCCGCGGGGACCAGGACCCCCAGACCCCGCCAAGGCCGCGGAGCCTGCAGCTGCCAGCGACCCGGCACCCAGCCGCGCCTCTGTCGAGCCTGCAGACTGGGACCTGGTGGACGCCGTGCACCCCAGCCCCCAGCCCCCAGAGGAGGGCGGCGTCCAGGCCCTGGAGAGGCGCTCCTCCTGGTATGAGGACACCAGCGATTTCCTGGCCGGCAAGGACGCCCCGCTCCCCTGCCCTCCACTGGCCTGGCCAGTGACTCTGGGGGACGACCAGGCCCTCAAGCTGCGAGAAGCCCTCTGGAGCCGAGAGTCCCAGGCGGGAGCAGGAGGACCCTGCAGGCCTGGGTGGCGTCCACCGGGTGGAGGCCGACAGCACGGACGAGACGCCCGAGGACCCAGCTGCTCACAGCCATGGCTCCAGCCGTCCGGGGGACAAGGAGGACACGGCCCCGGAGGCCGCGCTGGACGCGTCCCTGGACAAGTCCTTCTCAGACTCCTGGGGGTCCGGCACCCTGCCCCAGGCACGGGGCCGGCCGCCAAGCGCTCAGGCAGGCGGAGGAAGCAGTGGCCCTGCAGGGGCCAGGGAGGACCCAGGCCCAAGCCCAGAGCCAAGTGAGAAGATAAGCCTGAGCGAGACCCCGGGGAACCCCAAGTCCCAGCCAGGGCCGCCGTCGCCGCCTCCTCCTCCTCCTCCTCCCCTTCCCCCTCCTCCCCCTCCCCCTCCCCCTCCTCCTCCTCCTCCGTGTCCCGGTTGGGGCGCCGGATTCTGTCCCGGTTGCCCCTCTTCCAGGCCAGCTCTCTGCTGTGGCGCAAGTGCATCGGCACAGCACGCCGGCTGTAGCGGCCATTTTGGGGGTGAACCAACAGAAGGAAGACCTTTCTCTCTATCTCTCTCTCACTAACTCTGCCTGTCAAAAAAAAAGGGGGGGGGGGCAAGCCTGGCCCTACCCGGAAAAAAAAAGACAATATCTCACCTTAATATCCCCCCCCCCCAAAAAAAAGACAGTATCTTACCTTAAGATGCCCAACAACTCATAAGGGAAAAAAAATCATTATCAATAGTCATCAAGGAAATGCAAAACCACAGTAAGACACCACAAGACAGCCAATAGAATTACAAAATTTAAAAAGACTGATAATATTTTTTTGGTGAGGGTTCATACTAGAATCCTCATTCTAGGCTACACATTATAAAACTGCTTTGCAAAAACACATTGACAATTTTGAATAAAGATTATTATGTGCTTATAGTACAACCTAAAAATCTCCCTTCTATGTATTTACCTACAACACTCATGATGTATGCCCACATAAGTCTTCCAGACAATAGTCATATAAGTTTTACTCACAATAACCCTCCAAATTAGAGCGTTTTATTCACAATAACCCTCCAAATTACTCTCGGTGAATAAATAAATAAATAGTGCCATATCCATGTAATGAAATACTCAGCAATAAGAAGGAAAATACAACTGAGTCAACAACACAGGTGTATTTCAAAGAGCACTGGGCTAAGTGAAAAACAGACACACAAGACTGTAATTTGATGCTATTTATATGAATTTCCATAAAAAGAGAAAACAAAGGGACAGAAATCAAATCAGCCATTGCCAGAAGCTAGGGGAAGAGGAAACAGATTGAACACAAAGGCTCATCAGGGAATTTTGAGGGGTGATGGAAATGTCCTGTATTGACAGTGGTGATAGCTACATGATTATATACAAATGATGATCGTTTTTCAGCCTTTTGGCTAAGATCAAATGTACAAATGATTGGATTTTACTATATATAAACTATAGCTCAATAAAGCTGTGTGTGTTTGTGTGTGTGTGTGTCTGTGTAAGCAAAAAGATACACTTCAAATGCTTCAGAAAGACTGTCTATGGGAAGGGAAGGTCAATGGGAGTGGGAATCAAATTAAAACCAAAGGGCCGGCGCCGCGGCTCACTAGGCTAATCCTCCGCCTTGTGGCGCCGGCACACCGGGTTCTAGTCCCGGTCGGGGCACCGATCCTGTCCCGGTTGCCCCTCTTCCAGGCCAGCTCTCTGCTGTGGCCAGGGAGTGCAGTGGAGGATGCCCAAGTACTTGGGTCCTGCACCCCATGGGAGACCAGGAGAAGTACCTGGCTCCTGCCAACGGATCAGCGTGGTGCGCCGGCTACCGCAGCGGCCATTGGAGGGTGAACCAACGGCAAAAGGAAGACCTTTCTCTCTGTCTCTCTCTCACTGTCCACTCTGCCTGTCAAAAATAAAAATTAAAATTAAAAATTAAAAAAATCACTAAAAAAAAAAAAAAACAAAGAAAGGGAGGGACAGACAGATGGAGAGAGGAAAAACAGAACAGCATGTGTGAAACCAGTAATAATAATTACTATCAACTGAGCCATATATAAAGATTAACTTCCGCCTCTATACCTGGGCACGAAGAGGGGAGAAGTGTTAAAATCAACAGAATAGAAATGAAAGCCCAGACAGTGATATTGCAGACCATGGGACAAGAAAGCATTCAAAAACTAGTGATGGAATACATGTTATCCATTTGGGGAATAATATTAGACCTGTACTTCACAATTTATACAAAATTTAATTCCAGGTGGAATAAAGAATTAACTGGAAAAAGCAAACTTTAATTTTTATATGTCAATATCTCCAAAATTTATGGGAGGGAAGACATTCTAGCATAATCTATAAACAACAAACCATGAAATAGACAATTGTGGCATTACAACCAAGGCCTTATCCTCAGCAAATAACAACATAAAGATATTAAAAACAAAGTCACAATTTACAAGAAATGCAACAAATCATTCATTTTTAAAAGTCTCTCTCACAAGAACTGGGATCCCCCAAGAACTACCTTAATCCTTTCTGAGGGCAGTACCCAATGACCGAACAACCTCCCACTAGGTACCTCCAACTTAAAAATCCTGTCATCTCAACACTGCCTCATGGAGACCAAGCCTCCAGCACATGAACCCCTGGGAGTCCAGCCAAATCCAAACCACAGAAGATACTGTTAATGAAGGGCGAAAACTAAAGTATCTAAGAATTCATACTTAGGTAATGAGACTGAAATAGGAAGGGAGTGATGAACACAAAAATTAGAATGGTCTTTAACTCAGAGATAAAGGCAGGGAATACAATCATAAAGTAGTAGCAACACCCTTAAACTGAAATGAGATATTAAATACAAGTTTATAACATAAATCTTTGTTACATGAGACCTGTATCATAATTTTTAAATTAATGAATCAAAACACAGAGCTGAGCATTGTACGTAGCAGTTAAAAAATTGGTTGGAAGGCCCCCATTCCATATCAGAGAGCTGGGTTCAAGTCCTCACTCCACTTTCAATCCAACTTCATGCTAATGTGCACCATGGGAGGCCAGTAGCAATGGCTCAAGTGCTTGGGTCACTGCCACCCACATGGGTGACACACACTGAGTTCCAGGCTCCTTGCTTTAGCCTGGCCCAGCTTTAGCTGTTATAGGCACTAGGGGAATGAACCAGCAGGGGGAAGATCTCTCTCTCTCTCTCTCTCTCTCTGTACCCCATTCTCGCTCTCCCTCTCAATCTTTAAGTGAAACTTTTTTTTTTTTTAATAAAAAAGGATAAACAGGCATGGAATTCAATGCACACACCAGAGAAGTTTTGCTTCTGTATAAAATATGCCAAGAGAACATTGTATTATTAAGTGATAGGGGATTTGGGGGATTTTCTACACACTATTTTTAACTTCTCATGGTCTCAATCTTTGCTTCATGGCTACTGGCTACAGTCAAGAGGAAAACTCAGTATTCCCCCTTTTGACATTTTCTTTTAATCAAAGCACATATTTTATGGTCATCTTACAAGAGCCAACACTGTTTGGCCACCCCTTCAGGTCTGAAAGACAGTTTATTTCTCTACCCTAAATGTATTTGTCAGGCAGCACAAAATGTCAAAGTGCCCATTTGGAAAGAAAAAGGAGAAGGGAACTGTTACAATATTTATTTGATGATTTTGTTTAATTATTGATATGCTAGAGACCCAAATGTGTATGAGATTTTTTCAATAATATGACTCTGCTATAGAAAAATTTATTCTTGTAGCTTACTCTATCATTAGACTGAAAACATCCATTTAAAAGTGCTTTATAGGGGCCAGCATTGTGGCATAGCAGGTAAAGCCACCACTTGCAGTGCCGGCATCTCATATGGGTACCAGTTCATGTCCCTGCTGCTCCATTTCCACTCCAGCTCTCTGCTGTGGCCTGGGAAAGCAGTAGATGTCCCAGGTCCTTGGGCCCCTGCACCTGTGTGGGAGATCCAGAAGAACCTCCAGGCTCCTGGCTTCGAACTCATGCAGCTCTGACCATTGCAGCCATCTGGGAAGTGAACCAGCACATGGAAGACCTCTCTCTCTGCCTCTGCCTCTCTGTAACTCTGCCTTTCAAACAAACAAACGAACAAACAAACAAATAAGATAAGTCAGCATATGAGTTATCTGTGCCCCATGTTTAGAGCAGCTCAATTCACAATAGCTAAGATGTGGAATCAACCCAGATGTCCATCAGTTGATGACTGGATACAGAAATGGTGATATATATACATGATGGAATACCACTCAGCCATAAAAAAAAAAAAAAGATGAAATCCTGTCTTTCACAACAAAATAGATGCAGCTAGAGATCATCATGCTTAGTGAAATAAGCCAGTCTCAAACAAATAAAAATAAAAATAAAACTGCTTTATAGTCTTGCTTCTTTCTTCCAAAAACTGAACACTGTTTTGTCCACTCTTACTATCATAAGAAGAAATATACATTTAATAATTTACTGTATATAAAGTTACTTTGAGTAGGTTACAAAATACCCACACAAAGTATTACCAATCATTACTATCCAAGCACTCAAATAAAATGCATGAGGAAGGAACAAGCAAAGTGACTTGCCACAGATTGGAATTTGACTCAAAGTTAGAAAATCACATTCAAGTCTCATTCCAAACCTGAGGCTGTTTCAGTAAGATAGCGCATTTTTAATCTTTTTTTTCCCTGTTAAGCCATAAAATTCTTTGCACAGTAAAGTCTTACAAACTATTAACCAGCAAAACAGAATTTAAGTAACCTTGGCACAAACATGGAGGATCTGGGACAGTCAGCTCAGTCCATTCCCTGGCAAAGGGGGAAGGCGTGACAATGGCCACATACAACACCCCAGCAGCTCAAAGACCCCTCTTGACATTGAAGGTTACTGAAAGTGAAAGTGATCCAAGAATGAGGGGGTTCTCAAGCAATCAGTAGTTCACTGCCTCAAACATGAAATCACCTCGTTCTACACCAGCTGGCAATTCCCAGGTAACTCAGGTGGAGGAGAGTCCGGGGTCCCTGACACCAAGCACAGTGCTTGGCCCTTAATAGTCTTCCATGATTATTAACCACAAATAAGCAAATGAGCAACCAAATGCATGGTGAAGCAGCAATCCTGCCCAACTCCACTATCTAATACACACAATACAAATAAGTGCATCAATGTCACAACACGACACCCTACACCACTCTCTCTCAATGGGATGTGGAAGCAGTTGCCTTCCTCCCCTCTCCACTCCCCTCCCCTCCCATGCCCTTCCCTCCCCTCCTCTCCCCTCTCCTCTCCTCTCAGTCTCCTGAAGTGGACTGCTAGGCACATCTGCGGCCACCAGAGGCACAGGAGCCTGGCTGGACCGGGACTACAATCCCCACAAGGACCCACTGAGTCCCCAAGAGCTGGTCCGTGGTGTCCTGCAGCAGCGCTGCCACAGGCCCCTGTCTGACCGCATCTCTCCTTCCCTCACTGTCCTTTCTTATGAGGACAAGGACATGCTCATTTCCTTTTGTCTCCCTTTGCCACCCACTTTCTCCGTGCGCTTGGCTTTTGGTGACAGGTCCAAAAATCCAAGGAGGGAAGGGGATCAGGGAGGCCTGGGGCTCCTCCTGAAGATTAGGCTTCCGCTAATCTGCAAAGAAACTGTGGCTGTGAGTCGGGCACAGCCAGAGATGCGTGACCAAAGCTGGCTCTGAAGCCTCAGACAGTTATCAACAGAGAAATCCAGTCACAGCCTGGGCGGGAGAGGGAAAGGGCGGTGGAAGAAAGCAGTGCAGATGGAAAGGGAGTGGGCAGGAAGAGAGAACAGCGATGATAAACAGGAGGGGAGGAGGAGGCAGCTTTCTCCTTGTGATCCAGCCGGAGACACCACCATCTGGGCAGTGGTGCAAACACTGAGATGCCAAAGACTTCTAACAACAGCTTTGAAGGCAGTTCCAGCCGCAGAAGCTGCCTCACCAAGGAAAGCCCACGGCTCTCTTCTGTCTTTAAACTCCCCATGTTTGCTGGCTGCTTCCCCAGCCCACAACACCTGCCCTCAACACTCACACACACACACACTCCATGAAGTTCACAGAGTCACCTGTCATCCTAGACAAGGAACAGAAAAGAAAGCCAAATGCAGAGGAGTTTCTGGATCTGATTTCCCTACTGCATGAACAGCAATGGGTCCCTCTGATTCTGCTGAGATCTCCCCGGAAGAGCTGTATGGGAAACTGCTCAGGAAGGCAGAAGTTCTGTTTTGTTTTAGACTGATTTTTTAAAAATTTATTTTCATCTACTTGAAAGGCAGGGGGAGGGAGGGAAACAGACAAGCACCCAGAGATCCACTGATCTTCCATCTGCTGGTTCACTCCCCAAATGGCTACAACAGCCAGGGCTGGGCCAGACCAAAGCCAGGAGCCTAGAACTCCATCTGGGTCTCCCAGGAGCCTAGAACTCCATCTGGGTCTCCAATCTGGATGGCAGGGGTCCAAGAAGTCGAGCCACCAACCCTCCAACAAGTTCCGCCCTCCTCCCTGGCAGGGCCAGCAGCATTTCCCGACAGACTTGTGGGACCAGGGTGTCGTGCTGGAGGCTCTCAGGGGCAGACCCAAGGCTTGCTGCGCTTGTTCCCTGAATGTCCTTCCGGACTGAGAAAGGTCAGCTGGCAGCTTCCCCAGACCAGATGAGCAAGCCGACACACAGTCCTTCCTGGTGATACACAGCAGTGACATCCCACCAAATCACTGCAAACCCTGAACTAGTGAAGAGGAAATCGCAACTTCCACAGGAGACCACCATCTTAAATTACCAGGGAGACTATAATCTTAGATGTCCGAAGCAACTCATTCTGTCAATTCTATATTTTCCATTTTGCAAGAAGCAAAAATAAAGTTCAAAAGTGTTAAGTGATTGTGTAAGGCCACTCCACCAACAGGTACCGGGACTGGGATTCAAACCTCTCCAGCTTCCCCCAGAGTGGAGCTCCCTGCACTGCCTTGCAGACGTTCGGCAGCCTCCCTCCACTGGCCATCTCATACAGGATGTGGAGCCTGGTTTGTCTGACCCAGGAAACAAACCCATTCAGCCACTCAAATGTTTCCCACAAAGTACTGATTTAGGGGCTCCAAGCACATTCTACCATGTGGGCGAAGACAGAGTCCAGGAATAGTGAAGACAGACTGTATCTGAGGGCTTCCCCCTGTGAACACTGTTGGAAAAGTAGTCATGTATTTCTCAAAAGAGAGGAAGAGCAGACAGGGGTGGGCTGCAGAATTAAGTCCAGCAACCTGGTAGTGGCTCTCTGGAGGACACTAAAGCCGGGGAGTGCTCAGTGGGAAGAGAGCCAGAATCCCGAGAGTCAGAGACGTGGAACTGACACACATACACCTCCCAGCAGTTCCACAGGGAACTGAGGCCCCACAGTGAGCTGGTGGCCAAGCAGGGACACGCATCAGCCTCTGGGCTTCCTGCCTAGGGTACCTCCTACTATTCTGTGTTACTCCCTCAGTCATGCCCTGAAAGGAAAATGAAGCTCAGCCCAAGGCACTGTGACCCCATGACCCGGCTCAGCCTCAACCTTGACAGCGTTACCCTGAACAAGGCATTTGCTTCCCACCCAATCTCTCAGGTACTAAAGGTCAGAGCCCCAGCCTGGGGCTTGCTTGGGATACACAAGGGCGATGACAGGCCCTGGCATGCAGGGTCTGTGGACGCCCTCCTGCTGTGTCTGTGTTTGCCAGGCAGCTCCAGAGCTGTGTTGAGTAGGATGCAACCCCATGCCCAGGGCTTTCAAGATCACATCAGCTGCTAACGAGGTGCACATCTGGAGTGCTTCCCGGCTTCTGCCTCATTCACTGGAGATGCTCTTCGGGAGCCTCCTAGGAACAGAGACCAGGCAGCTGCCCAGGAAAAGCAGGAGGCTGAGGGGTTTTCTAAGGACAAAGGTCAGAAGAACCCAGGCCTCAGTCAGGACTGGTGTAACAAAGGCACCGAGAAGCCATACCTAGAAATTGTGCACCCAGAGATGCCATACCTCCACCAGCGGCAAGAAGGGTAAACCATCCATGGGATGGGTCAGAAGCCAGGAGCCCTGCAGGTAGAGGGGGCGGGACCTTCATTTCTTCCTCTACCCCACCCCAACTTCAGGTTTTTTGAGGCTTAATAAATAAAGACTGCATATATTTAAAGTGTACAATGCGATGTTTTGATATACACACTGGGAAATCATAGACAAAATCAAGCTAACTAACATATCCATCACATCACACATTCAGTGCACACTTGGTGTGTATGGTAAGGACATTTAAGAGCCACATCTTCATCAGATTTCAAGGATACCATACGATATTGTTCACTACAGTCACCAGGCTACACATCAGCTCTCCACAACTCACTCATCCTGCATACCCCACACTCAGACAACATCTCCCCATTCACTCATCCATGCCCCCGACAGCCCCTGGCAACCACCATTCTGCTCTCTACTTCTATGGGTTTGAGTAATTTAGATTCCATATACAAATGGGACCATGCACTATTTTTCAATGTCTGACTTACCTCATTTCACATAATGCCCTCCGGTTTCTTCCATTTTGTCACAAATAACAGGGTTTTGTTTTCTTAAAGCTGATTAATACTCTACTATATATATAAATAATTCACACTTTCTTTATATTGATCCATCAATGGATATTTCATTATTTCAGTTGTCTCCACATCTTTGCTATTATGACCAATGATGAAGGCTGCTTAGAACATGAGAGTGCAGGTGTACTTATGAAGTGGCGATTTTGTCTCCTTTGGGCATACGCCCATAAGAAAAGTTGCTAGTCCATATGGTAGTGCTATTTTTCATTTTTGAGGGGCCTCCACACAAATAAACAAATAAACAAATACTTGTTTATTTGAAAGGCAGAGTTACAGAGCTACAGATTTTCCATTTTGCTGGTTCACTTTCCAAATGGCCACAATAGCCCGTACTGGGCCAGGCTGAAACCAGGAGTCAGGAGCTTCATCTGAGTCCCCCACATGGGTGGCAGGGGCTCAAATACCTGGGCCATCTTCCACTGCTTTACCCAGGCTATTAGCAGGGAGCTGGATCAGAAGTGGAGCTAAACAAGCACACATCTGGGATGCTGGCATCACAGGTGGCAGCTTTACTGGCTATGCCACAACACTGGCTCCCTCCCTACTATTTTCTACAATAGGTAAACCAAGCTACAATCCCACCAACAGCATACAAGGACTCCCTTTTCACCAAATTTTCAGAGTGCTAGTTCTATTTTATTTTTTGATGATTGTCAATCTACATGGGTAAAACAATACCTTTTTCTCTCACCCTCCCTCCTTCCCTCTCTAAGGCTTCCTTTCAAATAAATAAGTCTTTTTGTTAAAAAAAAAAAGTCACATAGAACCAGAAAAGACTACAAATAGCTAAAGAAATCTTGGGCAAAAGAACAAAGTTGAACGCATCAAGTTTTCTGATTTCAAAACATATTTAAAATTAATCAGAACAGCATGGTACTGGCATAAAGCAAAAAGACCAAAAGAACAGCAGAGAGAGTAAAGAAATAAATCTATATACTTACGGTCATCTGAACTGCAGGAAATCTGCCAAGAACACACACAATGGGAAAGGAAACAGCCTCTTCAATAACTGATGCTGGGCAAACTGGATATCCACACGAAGAAGAATGAAATGAGACCCATATCAACTCTAAATGGGTTAATGGCAAATGTGTTAAGTCCTGAAACCATCACAATATTAGAAGAAAACATGGGGGAAACTTTTCTGACTTTGGTCTTGGCAATGAGTTTTTTTTAATTCGAAAGGTAGAATTATAGCAAGTGAGAGAGACAGAGAGAAAGGTCTTCTTTCCGTTGGTTCACCCCCCAAATGGCCGCTACAGCCAGCACGCTGCGTTGATCCAAAGCCAGGAGCCAGGTGCTTCTTCCTGGTCTCCCATGCGGATGCAGGTGTCCAAGCACTTGGGCCATCCTCCACTGCCCTCCCGGGCCACAGCAGAGAGCTGGACTGGAAGAGGAGCAACTGGGACAGAACCCGGTGCCCATATGGGATGCCGGCGCCGCAGGCGGAGGATTAACCAAGTGAGCCGCGGCGTGGCTCCAGCAATGATTTCTTTTTTAATATGACACCAAAAGCACAGGCAACAAAAGCTTGAGTAGACAAGTGGGATGACATCAAATTAGAAAGTCTATGCACAGCAACGGAGACAATCAACTCAGTGAGAAGGCATCCTACAGGCTAGGAAAAAATACCTGTAAACCACTTATGTGATGAGTGTTTAATATCTAAAATACAGAAGATACTCATACAACCCAACAGCAAAAAAAAAAAAAAAAAGGTGAAAGACCTCAACAGACATTTTTCAAAAGAAGATATACAACAGACCAAGCAAAAGGTAGCTTGATTACTTCAAGGGTTTCTAACAGATAACAGAGGAACTCTTCCACTGCAGAAATAACGCTGAAGGAGAAAGAGACAAAAAGACATCCAAGCTAAGAAGGTGTAAGCTGGGGTTGAGTGGAAGTTCAGGGACATTACTGAGAGGCTGACACACACCCCCTCAGAGGGCTGAGTGGCCCGACACACCCCAATGACAAAAGGGAACAGAAGGCTGTAGCCACTGGCAGGCCTGGTCTGGATGTCACAGGAAAAAAAGCACTTAATCTGTGACCTAATGGATTGAAATTGTCAGACCTGCTACAGGATGGGGACTTGGAGGGGCAGAGGAAGGAAGTTTTCTTATGGAACAAGTCTCTCTGTTCTTCAGGCTCCTCTGAGTTGAGGCAACAATCAACCTGCCTCCTCCCTGTGAAAGGCATTTTCTGGGCTGGCCCCCTCCCTAAGGAACCATTCTGCCATCTGGAATCCCAGAACTCTGTCTACAAGGCACAGTCTAGTGGGTCCACTCACAAAAACACATTCTTAGGTTTTAAATCCACAGGTGTTTGAGAAAACATTCCTTTAAATTAAGTATCACACCTGCAGCCTTAGCTCTATGTATGGCATACCATGGGAATGTGACAAATGTTTGTAGAATAAATGGAATAAAGAAAGGACGGGACATTAATGCCACCAGGCCTCCAGAGACATGGTAGCCTTGAGGAATTTATGGTCTTAGCTCTAAAACTGGATCCAAAAGGAGTGTGGAAGTATCCAATCAGAAAGTCACTGTTGATTTAGGGCCTCAGTCTGATGCCCTCTTAGGATTCTGTAAGTGTCCCATGCAATATACAACACCTGGAGACGGGACATTCCGGCAGCCCTGGCCCACCTGCACCTGAGAGGTAAGCTACCCAATGCATCTCTGCTGTAGAAATCACATGTTAATATTCATTGCACAGTTAATTAAGATCCAATTATTTGTGCAGACTTCAAAACCTTGTAGTGGAAAAGTACTCTTACATGCCCTTTCATTTCTAACAAAAGATAATTTGCACATGCTCTTTCCATGGGAATATGTCATTTAAACTAGAATAAGCTTCTCTTAAAAAAAAGGAAAATGAAAAGAAAAAAATTAATGAGACACTCGGAAAAAAATATCACCCAGAAAATTTCCTGATCCATGTCAAAATGATCATATCCATGGGAACTGTGCTCAGAATACCCTCATTATATTCCCCTTGCCTGGCACGCTTTAACTTTTAGAAGACTTAACAAAAACCACTCATCAGACGCTCGTAGTAATCATCACAGGCTGGGTTTACACCCACATTTGTGAGTCTCAGATGGGAAACAATCCTGCGAGGGGACAGAAGAACGCTGGTTTATTTACGGCTCATGACTTCTTAATGGAGTGGATTCTTTCCTTGACTGTCATCAGCTGCCTTCGGTTCCACATTGATTCAGACTGCACAGCCTGACTAGGAAAGAAAAAGACCACCTGGAGAGTATGTTGCCTTCCTATTCCAGCACCCAAAATGTTAAAAGAAAATTGCTGACTTCGTGGATATAGAGTTGGCCCTAGGTGAAAAATGAATATATCAAAATTCAGCTTTCACAAAAGCTATAATATAATAGCCAAACTGCACCAGTCTTCTAGATTGCCAAAGAAAGTACAGAGTAAGAACCAGACAATTAGGGGCTGATGTTCGGCCTGGTGTTTAAGCCATTGGTTGGGATGCCCAAAGCCCATGCTGGGGTGGCTAGGTTCAAGTCCTGGCTGTCATCCTGATTCCAGCTTCCTGCTAAAGCACACCCTGAAAGGTAACGAATAATGGCTCAAGTCGGCGGGTCTTCCGTGTTGTAGACCTTTGAGTTCCAGGCTCCCAGCTCTGGCTCTGCCCAGTCCTGGAGAGTAACCCAGTTGATCTGAGCTCTATCTCTGTCTGTCAAATAAATATAAACCAGTAGCCTCACAGCAAGAATTCACTCTAATCCCACCCCCTCTGCATGCTGATACTAAGTTGCCCTTTTCAATGAGTTCTCCAGCTCTACTTCCACAACCTGGCCCAGGCTGCCACCTCTCCCATCTGAGCTGCTACAGCAGGCTCCCCACTTCTGCAGGACAGATAGTGAGGTGTCCCCTCAGATGCAAAGCATAAAATGGTGCCCAGAAAGAGTCATCAAATAAAATTGTCTTAATATACTTTTTTAAAAAGCCTGAAAGTTAAGCGAACATATTCATAACAAAATGTCATCAACATTCCAAATAGAGACAGGACATAACGGCCATGCCAATTCGTGTTGGTGCATGGATCTAAAGGGAAATGTGCACTTTATGTACAGGTTTTTATGGTAATTTTTATTTTATTTTTATTATTGTTTTAAAATCTCCATTTTTCTAGTAACATAAAATATATTTTAATTTATTTATTTGAAAGTCAGAGTTATAGATAAAGAGAGAGACAGGGAGAAAAGTTTTCCATCCACTGGTTCACTCCCCAAATGACTGCAACGCCCAGAACTGGGTCAATCCGAAGCCTGGAGCCAGGGGCTTCTTCCAGGTTCTCCCATGTGGGTGCAGGGGCCCAAGCACTTGCACCGTCTTCCACTGCTTTTCCAGGCACATTAGCAGGGAGCTGGAGAGGAAGTGGAGCAGCAGGGATTCCAACCAGGGCCTACATGGCATGCTGGCACTGTAGGCAGCGGCTTTACTTGCTACACCCAAATGGTAATCTTTTATATATTGAAAAGTCCAGGGGCCAGTGCTGTGGCGTAGCAGTGCCAGTATCCCATATGGGCCCTGGTTGGAGTCCCAGCTGCTCCATTTCCTCTCCAGCTCCCTGCTAATGTGCCTGGGAAAGTAGTGGAAGACGGTGCAAGTGCTTGGGCCCCTGCACCCACACTGGAGAACCTGGAAGAAGCCCGTGGCTCCTGGCTTCAGACTGGCCCAGCTCCGGCTGTTGCGGCCATCTGGGGAGTGAGCAGATGGAAAATTTCTCTCTCTCTCTTTGCACGTCTGCCTCTCTGTAATCTAAAAAAATAAATAAATAAAAAGAAAGAAAGAAAATCCTGTAGATGTATTTAAATTCAAAATGCTATTTTAAATTTAAATATTTTATTTATACCTCAAAGAGAATTTATTGTAATTTTACTTTTCTTGATACAATGCAAACACAATATTTTCACAATCTATTTTTTGCTCATTTTCTTTTCAAAGGAGTTTTAACAAATGCAATAAATCAAAGTGTTCTGAGAGTGTTTCATGAGAGCTAAACTTTAGAACATTGATTTTCTGAATATTTAAAGTACCCACACAGATGTTAACATTAACGACTTTTCCTTTTCTAAATACTTTGCAATTTTCTAAAATTAACCATTACAAACATAAAAAACATGCATAATGGGGCACATATTTTCTGTCTCAGGCCTAAATACAGTCAGTATAGCACTGTCCATCCATCTGTATTCAAAATTCTGAGAATTGGGTCATCAGGGATTTTTAAATTTTGAGCTCCTAAAATACTTCATTGAAATACTATTTATCTTAATGACTAAGATTCTTGTGTCTCCTTAAATTTTTAACCTCAAGCAAATGCTTCAACTCACCCATCCACTCCATCCACCAAAGAACAAAAAAATGAATTCTCTCGAAATTAAGTAAGATTATGCACTCCTGTGCTTCAGACCTCCAAGGGGCTTTCCTTTGCACTTTGGGTGGAATCCAGACTCTACTGAAACCTACAGGGTCCCTAGGAATAAGGCTCTGGGGACTCCCATTCCATCTCTGTCGCTACAAGCCAGTCACGTTCCTGTGCTCTGACTACTTCAAGGTCGTCTCTACCTCCAAACCCATGGGAGACCCCCTCTTCCTTCTTCTTATCCTTTTAGTCCCCACATAAACGTGCCCTCTCCATAAAGGCCTCCTACACCCAATGTCTTTGATAAGCCTCTGCAATGGTTGACGTTGTGTCAACTTAGCTGGGCTGTAGTACCCAGGTTTTAGTCAAACACCAGTACGGTGGTTGCTGTGAAGGTGTTTATAGATGTCATTAATGTTTATAAAGAATCAACTGAGTAAAGCCGAAGGCTCACTCTCCATAGTGTGGGTAAGCAAACAGCAAGGTTTCCCCAAATTAAACAAATTCTGCCTCAATATGATAACATCAAATCCTGCCTATTAGATACATACTGTCAACTCGCATTGCCTGAAAGAGTCTATTGGATTTTGGACTTGTTAGCCCATATAGTCATGTGATCCATTTCCTTAAAATAAATCAGGCTTTCTCACTCCTCCACTCTTCTTCCCTTTCTCCATCTCTCTGCCCCTCCATTAGTATATGGAAAACATTAACACTGACTACACAGAGAAACTCCATCCTTTGTCTGGTCCTTCACAAACTTACCTAAGAATGGAACGAAAGCATCCATTGTTCTCACCTGTGTGAGCATTCGTTCGCTTGTTACTCTGATGTTCCCTCTGCTCCAGCTGGACCATCAGCTCCGTGAGGACAGGAACTCCACCTGGCCTGTCCACCTCTGAATTCTCAGCACCTGGCATGAGCCAGCTGGCAAACAGGGAGAACACTGGTATCTGAGCTAGCCCTGCCAACAGTGCCCCAGGCACAGGCTCCCTCCCTGGTAGGGGATAAGGAAGAAAAGCAAGTACCAGAGCCTCAGCCAACTTAGCAAAACAGGTAGTCAGAGCCCAAGACAGACGTCACCCCCAGAATCCGGAGAACGAAGAAGAGGCAGAATTCGGACAAGAACACAGTCACTGTGTGCTGGTTCCCAGTGTCACAGCTACCTGACTACCTACTGAACTAACCCCCTAAGTAGTCTCCGTGCTGCCACCTTTGCTTGGTTAGTGTCTTCTGCCAGCAGCCATGGTGAGCCCACTGGAACACCATGTGGCTCCTTGCTTGCAATGGTTCCAGTGGCACTCCATCCAGAGCAGCACGGTTCATGAGCCTTACGACAGCCTCAAGGCGCTGAACTGCCTGACCCTACCACCCCTCATCTTGCTCCAGCCCCACGGGTTGCTGGGCAGGGCCTTGGCCTCTCCCAACATGCTCTGCCCCAGGCCTTTTCTGAGAACACTCTCCCTGCTGATATGCTCAAGGCTGCCCCAGTCGCTCCCCTCAAGTCTCCGCTCCGACAGAGAACCCTGCCCTGACCACCTTAGGGAAAATGTCAGCCCTCCACGATCTCTCTCCCTTGCAGTCTGCTGAGTTTCTTAACATCCTTTGCATTTTTCTCAATCAGTTTCTCCTGCTACAATGCCAATTCCACGAAGCAGAGAATGTGCTGCTCACTTCCTCATCTCCAACATGCTGCATTGTGCTCAATACACCATTGGAGCTCAACAGTCACTTGTTGAACAAAGGCAGGCAGGTAGGCAGGCTGCACCTGGCTGGGCTGTGGGGCGAACAGCAGACGATGCCATCTGTAGGATACCAATCCCTGACAGAGGTTACCCTTAGTCAACTCACACGTAGTTAGGGACTAAAGGAAAACAAGAGAGACACCAGGGCCTGGAGATGGGGGGCAGCACTGCAAAAAATCCACCCCGGGCAATGTGCCCCACACTTAAAACCACCCTCCAGTCAGGTGCGCAGGCCAGCAAATTCTTGCCACAGGCTGGGGGCAAATGCATGCATCCACACAGATGGCCAAGTTCAGGCTGGCACAATGTTACTCTTCAACGGTCGTCTCGCCAAACTTCGCCAGGCGTGGCTGAGTCTCCCCTCCTTCCTCCGAGCTCTCGGCTTCCCCTTGGTCCTCTCCAGCTGGATAAATATTGTTAAAGAAAAAGGAGCTGAAGAACACGCTGCAATTTCTCTATTATTTTCTTCCTTTCATCTCCACTGACATTTTTGTCAGCCTGATATTTCATCACGCACAGTGAGTGCAAAAGTCAGGCCATGCCTTCCCTAGACTCAGGGGTAGTTCTGTACTCGAGGGCCCTAACATTTGTGAAATTTGTGAAACCAGGTCTAAGATATCACCAATACGGTTTTCCAGAAAATGTCCCAGGTTTCCCACCCCCCAGGATGAAAACCAACACAGAGCCGTGAGCCCACATCACTCCTTTCTTGAGAGCACGTTTCTTTTCTCTGTCAAGTTGAAGGTCAGACATGGCTGTGGGCATGGAGGGAAAGAAAGCAGTGGTATTTTAAGGATCTGGAATTCATCAGAACTGAGATCAACCAGAGTTCTGAGTGGCTTTGATAAGAGAAGCTGTGATTTCGGCTTCACACTTTCTGCTTTGAGTTATCCTCGGTTTTACCTGATATTCCTTCCCAAATAGACGTGAGCCTGGCAAGGCCCCAGCACGCCTGGAAATTTCCTCCACCATGCAAAGTAGATCTGACAAGAACATAAGCATCCAGACGTTGCCATCAAGAGTGGTATTTCACTAGGTTTGATTTTAATGCAGAAAAAAATAATCAAACTTGAAATTCAAGATACTAACAGATTATCTGGGGCGAGGCCACATGAATACACTTCTGCCTTGGTGCTGGGCTGTTGCTGCTGCTTATTGGCTTGTCTGCGGTGCTTTCCCAGCTGTGCTGTCCCAAGACTCAGAGGAGGCAGTGGTCCCCCCCGAACCTGCAGCTGGGAGAGCTGGGCGCTGCTATCCCTGCTCCTGACCACTGTCCTCACAGCTATTCTAAACTGAACAATCCTCCAAGACACTCCAAGCCTTGCGAAACAATGTGCAAAATGGTGTGTGTGTGTGTATTTTCCTGGGAACAGGATCCACAAGTTTCTTTTTTCTTTTTATTTTTTGACAGGCAGAGTGGACAGTGAGAGAGAGAGACAGAGAGAAAGGTCTTCCTTTTCCATTGGTTCACCCTCCAATGGCCACTGCAGCTAGTGCGCTGCAGCCGGCGCACAGCGCTGATCCGAAACCAGGAGCTTCTTCTGGTCTCCCATGCAGGTGCAGGGCCCAAGCACTTGGGCCATCCTCCACTGCCCCCCCCCCCCCCCCCCCCCGGGCCACAGCAGAGAGTTGTGGACAGGAAGAGGAACAACTGGGACAGAATCCGGCGCCCCGACTGGGACTAGAACCCGGTGTGCTGGTGCCATAGGTGGAGGATTAGCCTAGTGAGCTGCGGCGGCAGCCTGGGATCCATAACTTTCACCAGATTATATAACTATTCTCTCACTCCTACTCCTCCAAAAATGTTTTTTAAATACTGATAGAAGTACAAAGATGAGAAAGTAATAAACGAGGTCTTGATAAAATATGACCATCAAAGAGACAAAATGTTAAGTCTAGAAGTGATAGAGAAGTAGTAAGACAAACCACCTGGGCTCCCCACCTAGGAGACAGCAGCTTGAGACACCGCTCCATGCCAGTGAAGAGCACCTCATTGCCCCCTATCAGCAGGAAGCAGCTCTAAAGACAGATCATCATCCCTCTACCCCTCCTGGACTTTTGGGGCTAATGCAATCCCACACAACTCTTGCTTTATAAAAAAACAAAAGAGGGGAATGTTAGTAAAATGGTGCAGTCTTATCTATGGCGTGATCTACATCCTGGACACCATCCTAGGCGCTAGCCCCTACGCCATGCCTGGAAGCCAGGTGGCCATATGGCCCAAGCACTGATGTCAGCTCCACCCCCACCCCCACCCTAATGGGATTCATTCCTTGCCCGTCCCCCAGCAAAGTTTGAGGAGGACCTGTTCCTGAACACGTGGCTCTCTTTCTCTCCTGATCTTTCTCTATCCCTCTGTCTCTTCATCTCTCTCTCTTACGCTCTCCTTCTCTCTTTTTCCTTCTTCACCCCTTCCCTCTTGTCTGTTGGATTTCCCCCAATAAACCTTTCCCTTATAAAAAGGGAAGGGAGAGGAGGAGAGAGGAGGGGAGGGGAGGGAAGAAAAACCTTCTGGACAATTAAATCCACAGCAGCCATGGAACACAGTTTTGAGGAAGCGCTGGAAACAGAATCCAGTGGGCTAGGGGAAAACAAACATTTGGGAAGTAAAGAAGCCCAAGCTTCTTGCTCTAGGTAGAATGGAGAGGGCCACATAGACTACTATCCATGCTAACATGATGGAGGCAAATGGATAAATTAACATATCATTTATTTTTAAGAGACTTTTTTCTATGTATGCAATATCTAAAGGAGCTAAATCTAGGAGGGATATGCTCTTCACAGGAGACTAGAGACTAGCAGTACTTTCCCTAGGATGTATGATTAAGTCTAGAAACAGGACTTGGCTGACCACACTCAGGGACTTTGTTGGCTTAGAGAGAAACCAGTGGCACTACACAGGAAGAGGCACTGGCATTACAGATTGGAATCCAGAGGATCACCAAAGGTAAGCTGAGACTAATTCCTCTGAACACACTGTTTTGTCTCACAGGATTTTTTTTTTCTGGATTGTACAGCAGCAGTTATATGTTGGGCTGGGAACTAGGCTAGAAAACAAAGCAGTTCCCACAGCTTCACAGAGCCTGGACTCAGAATCCTGCTTGCGAGAGGGACCTAAAATACACACAAGACACACTACCTTCAAGATGTTTGGAAACAGACAAATTACATCCAACTCAAGCTACTACTCAGCCCTGATGCAGCTCAGTCTCTGGATGTACTTAACGGAAGGGTAGGCTTGCAGAAGAGATCATAGTACACTTGAACACAGGTCAACAGAAATGACCTAAATGGAAACACAGAAAGCAGACCCCAAAAAGAAAGAGACGGGTGTGAGACACATGCAGGATATCATCACAAGGTCTAAGAAATGTATAACCGGAGTCTAAGAGATATTTGGACATAGTAAATGTTTGAAGCAATAAAGCCTTATAAATTTCCAAAACTGATGAAAGCCATATGCCAGCAAATTCAAAAATCTCAGATAATACCAACCACTATGGTTTGCATGTGGTTTGTCACCAGGAAAACACATGTTGAATTTTAGCTGCCAAAGTAACAAAATTATTAGAGATGAAGAGGCCTTTAAAAGGTGTTTGAGTCCTGGGGGCTCTACCCTCATGCAGGGATTCATACAGTTCCCAAGCAAGTGCATTAGTTATGCCAAGAGCAAGTTGTCATAAAGCAACCAGCCATCTTTGTCCCCTCCTGCTTTCCACAGGTGCCCACTTTCCTTACATTTTCTTCTGTGAGACCCTAACCAGTAGCCAAGCAGATGTAACAACTCAATATTAACTCCCAGCCTCCAGAGCTCTTAATAAATTACTAAGTCTTTGATTTTCTGTTAACAGCAATAAAAAACAGACTAGGACACCAACCAAGGTAAGTACGAAATATGCTATACCACCAACACACACCATAATCAAACTGTTAAAAGCCCAGTGACAAAGAAAAAGGAAACTGAGTTGTTTTGAAAGTTCACCACTGAGGAAAGAACTGGCTATCAAAGAAGGAGGTACCTTTCTCGGAAGGGAGGAGAGAACTTCCACTTTGACTACGGCCTTGTTGAAATAAGATCAAAGTCGGCGAGCTCAGGGGGCTTCCATGGCCTTGCCAACTCATGACTAAAGCCTGGGGAGATTGCTGACGCCTTAAACAAGAGCGTCAATTTGTTAAGTCAACAACAGGAGTCACTGTGCACCTACTCCTCATGTAGGATCTCTGTCCTTAATGTGTAGTTCAATGTGAATTAATGATATGACTAGTGCTCAAATAGTATTTTTTTTCATTTTCAATTCTCTTTATATACAGAAGATCAGTTTAGTATATATTAAGTAAAGATTTCAACAGTTTGCCCCCACATAGCAACATAAAGTGAAAAATACTGTATTATGAGCTGCATAGCTCTTAGTAGATAACACTAACTATGGATCTGTTCTATCAACTTAAAATGAGAATGACAACAACTATCATTAGGATTTTTTAAGGCTTACTATCTTAGGGTTGCTGTAACAATCATTTCCAACAACTCATATATTGTGATTATATAATATCTACTTCATAGGAACTTTAGTAAAGTGAGCAGTAGTGCATTAACAGAAGTAGCATGAAGAAGCTGTACAGTTATGTGAGGAGACAAGTTTTGAAAGGTTTACTCATATTAAGACAACGTACTGACAGACTAAGGAATTCACACTGACTTACTCACTGAGGACATCTAGAAACCTGGACAAAACTAAGACATTTTCTTGGAAACATTATATCTAATAAGAAAGTAAATAATTACTGGGTCAGGATGTGGGACAGCACAGGAGTCCAGGGAAATCAACTTGTATTTAGGACTGGTTTCCCCACAAAGTGTTTGTCAACTTCTAAAGCCAGAGCAGAGTGAGCCAGTGCTACTTTTGGCCAAGCAGAAAGTTTAGAGTCCACATTTCAACAAGGGAGAGGTCCTGGTGAATGTCTCTGTCTTTGGATTCTTTCAAGTACTACTGCTACCTCTTAGGAGTAGGGTAACTGGCCCATCCAGGAACCACAGCTCAGCTGAATGACCTCAATATCTAAAATTGACAAGAAATACCAGTGGCACTCAGGCTAATGGCAGAGAAAATATGTAAAATCATCTTAGGCCTCATATTATTTTACAAATAATTTTATAAATTTATAGTAAAAATTAACTCAGCACATGAATATGTAAGCATAAGGCAACATGAATAAAATGGGCAAGAATAACAGAAACCTACAGGATTCTAGAAATTGCAGTTAACAGAAATAGACTTAGGGAGAAAACAACAAAATGAAGTAACTGTCAACTATATCCAGCAAAAGTATCTACCGAGAATTAAAGTGAGACAAAGATATTTTCCACACACACACACACACAAAAAGGCAGAAAATTTATCACTAGCTGAACTATACTACAAGAAAACACCAGACAGAATTCTTCTGTGGGAAAAATTGTTGTGGATAATTGTCAGTTATGGGTGGGGAAGGGGCAAGTATGTGGGCAAATATGAATACTTTTTGAATATATAAAACAAAAACATGTTGTGGGATATAAAATACAGAGAGAATTTAACTATTCATCAGTGGTGGTATATGAGTTAGAAAGGGGTAACATTTAGGGAAGTATTATAAGGACTTTGTATTATTCAACAAGAGTTGAAAGCACTTGTGTTAGTCCATTTTCTGTTGCCATAACAAGGTACTGGAGACCAAGAAATTGATAAAAAATAGAAGTTTATTGAGTTCACAGTCCTGGACATTGGGAAGTCCAAGTGCATGGCACCAACATCTGGTGAGCATCTCTTTGCTGTATCACAACACAGCAGATGGCATCACATGGCCAGACAGCAAGTGTGCAAGTTGGGTCTTTCTCTTCTTACAAAGCCACTAGTGCTGTCATAGGCCCACCGGCCCAACCTCAGTCCTAACCTCCCAAAGACCCCAACCTCCAAATACCATTCACATATGAATTCAGAGACTAAGTTCCCAACACATGAATTTTTGAGGGACACATTCAAACCCTAACAGTATCCATTATAAACTATACTTGGGGAAGTCTGGGACTATACTGAAAACTTCAACAAGCACTGAAACCATAATAATGCAAAAAAAAAAAGTGTCAACTTTCAGACTAATGGCAGGATATCACGTCTTCTAAGAATCTTCCCTAAGGAATTTAGCTGAAACTCCAGTAAAAATGAGTATATAAACTTGTTCATTCTAGCAATATTTATGATTTAAAAACTTTTGAATCAATATTCAACAACTGGATAATCTCTGTTGGTGTGTGAAGAAATATTTTACAGTCATTTAAAATAGTGTAAATGATTTTAAATAATATTTGATAGCACTGAGGGAATGGTGTTGAAATAATAAGAGCAGCAATAAACATTATCGGTAGACTACGTACTCTGAACACATGCACAGAAAAGACATTATTGACAACAAAAAAAATCTGTCATGCCTGAAGTTAAAATTACAAGTGACTTTTATTTTCTTCTCCCTATTTTTACTGATTTTCTTCCTTACATGTATATTATTTCAAAATCAGGGAAAAAAGTCTTTAAGAAGAAATAAGCTAATTTTTTTTTTTACCGGCAGATTTAGACAGTGAGAGAGACAGAGAGAAAAAGGTCTTTCTTCCATTGGTTCACCCCCCAAATGGCCGCCACGGCCGGTGCGCTACACTGATCAGAAGCAAGGAGCCAGGTGCTTCCTCCTGGTCTCCCATGAGGGTGCAGGACCCAAGCACTTGGGCCATCCTCCACTGCCTTCCCGGGCCACAGCAGAGAGCTGGACTGGAAGAGGAGCAACCGGGACAGAACCAGCGCCCCAACCGAGACTAGAACCCTGGGGTGCTGGTGCTGCAGGCAGAGGATTAGCCAAGTGAGCCATGCCACCAGCTGGAAGCTAATTTTTCTTTAAAACAAACCAAAGGAGTTAAAATACCACTTCCTTTCAAATGAAATTCAGTTACCATGTGTGAAAATATAAATTTTTCTCATACTGGTTTTTTAAACCCTCTGAATAAATTAGGAATATACATTTTCAACTATAGCTTTTTATCCAAGTATTTCTACTTACATATATAGTTAGCTAGCAAATTAGTACACTCATTGCCTTACAGTCTCCAGCCTCTTCTTTCTGCTCATTTTTTTAAACTTCTTATAACTGTAGGTGAATACTAGAAAAAATTATTTGTTGGGATTCTGGGATTCTGGGTGCTTTAAAGAAAAAAAAAAGCTGTTATGGCTATTATGAGATGGTTCGTGTGTTTATTCCTTGAAATCCTGACTTGGGTTAGCTGGTTCCATGGGAATCTCTGGAAGGTTAAGGGCAGTCTTCTCTCACTACCCATCAATCATGCTCACACAGTGGGATCTTGGAGCATGGAAGCGTTGCTGAATGTGGCCAGCTGCCTGTGTCTGGGACCTGTGTCCTTCACGGCTTGTGAAAACTGGGCTATGACACGAAGTCATCCTGGAAGCAGACAGTGTGAGCTGAAACCCTAGAACAGTGCCCGTGGTTTAGAAGAAAACAAGCCTCAGTTTCCTTTGGCGGTTATGTGGTCTCCATTTTCAAGCTCTACTTCAGTTTATTTTCAGGGAGGGTTCCTGAAGATGGTAGGAAAGACACCCTGGCATGGCTCAGAGTTTTTAAGCTTCCTGGACTTTATGCTGTTGCTGTTCAATTTCTCTATTCATAATTTTTTAAAAAGACTATCCTCTGAAATTAGACACATATTTATAGTTGATTTTAAAACAAGAGAAATCTGAACATGCCAAATCAACATTCTGTCCTCGCATCTCCTCAGAACTCCCTGCAGAACATTCTGTCGGAGCTGGGAGAGCCAGGCCAGGGCCAGCTGCCTACTGGGCAGAAGGAGCAGCATGGCCAGGGTCAAGGTCTTGCATGCATAGCTAAGTATGTTCTGAGAGCCAGTCCAAGGGAACTACCTGGCTCTGTTTCCACACAGCTCGTTTGTCCTCCTTCCAAGAAGGGATTCACAGGTAACCACAAAATCCTTTGCAAAAGGACTCCATATATTTCATTGAAGGGAAACTGTACTGCAGGTCCCAGATTGAGCCTCAGCTGGGGTTTTTATTTTGTGAACTTATCCAGTAAGCAGGCAGGACAGATTTGCTAATAGCACTGGGAACTGAGGCATTTCAGAAGACAATCAGTCAGGAATGAAGCCTGGGAAGCAGAGGTTTAGGTGGGGCCTATGGACTCTTGCTTGCTCCAGGAGACAAAGAAGGCTCCAAGGAAAATAGAGAGGCTGCTCCATTAACACATCATTTGTAGAACTTAATGATGTATGGCCGACTTACATACACACATGAACACAAATGTGACCGTACACACAACATGTAAGAACACAAAGGGACAGATGTTGGTTCCCACTCGTCTTGCAATAGAACACCACACCATTTGGGCATCAAGAGGGCCCCAGTGAATTACTGCCCAAAGCAAGATGCAATGGTATCACTAGGAGACAATAAGGCCCAGAGAAGGTAGGAGGACACCAAATGTGCCTGGCGGGGGGACACTGCAGGCCCATAGCAGGGACAGGACTCCAAGAACCAACTCAAGGGCAAGTGAGCCATCCCCCAGGGATATCCCGGGCTATGAGGGGAGAACTCTGCGCTGAAATGGAGGTCTTCAGGGGGGATCAGAGGGCAAGAGGGCTTCAGTCAGAGACAATAAAATCTGAGTTATGAGTCATAATATGACCCCATTAGACACACAGGCTAGCAAAGCTCAGGGAAAGGCGGGCTACAAGGATGTGTCTGAGGCTGTAATTATCAGCCCATTTATTTTCCATGGTGACAGGGACAGAAGCACAGTAATTGGAGGAGAGCTGTGCAAAGACTCAGACAAATTGTGTCCCACTACATTCCATATTTTATAGAGTGCTTACAACCAGATGAACTCTGCAACAGACGATGGCTCGTTACTTTTGACAGGTTTTGCCAGAAAACATATATAGCCAAGTGATTCATCACCGTTTACACCCAGATCATAAATCTTTATTTTGCAAAAGCCATGCTGTGGAATCAGGGCTGACTGCGGTGTTTATTGTGTTTGGTTGGCCATCAGAGTAACCTCTTGATGGCCTCCCTTCTGGGTTTATTGTCTCTCTGGGAGCCATCTTACTGCGTTGCTTGTGCCTTGCTTTCCATGCAACTGAAAAAACACAGTTGCTGTAATGGTGGAAAGGATTTTCAGAAGTCAGTTTTCAAATAACTCTGGGGTGACTGTGTTGGCTCAGCCGCCTACTGAACTGTAGTTCATTAGTTCACGTATTATATAGAGTTACAACCTGTGGCCAAACCTAAATAAACTTTCTGAAATTGCTAAGGCAGTGAAATTACTACCCTTAAAACCTTCCTTTTCCTAAGAAATCAGTTTAGGACTATAAACAAAAGCATAAAGGAGAAGCAAAGAACTTGGGTTTATCACTTACCAGGCCCAGACCCTTGATCTACAGTATTACAGGCCTCATTTACCCTCCTAAAACCTGGCCAAGCGGTCACTGCAAGACTCTTGCCTCCATCCTTGAGGCCTCTGGGGTCCTGAGGTAATTTAAACATGGAAACTGATCTGGCTGCATGTGTCCCAAGGAGACTTTGTTGATGTGATGCCAGTGACCTTTGTGAGAAACCACAGCAGGGCTATCTACGTCCACACAGACATTCTGACCAACACTTGTCCATGGAAGAGCAAACCACACTCTCATTTCACAGTCACCTCATGGTCCCAGCCCTAACCCCGGCTCTGTGTATCCCATAGACTGAGTACAGAGGGCTGGGGGAACGGACTCACCAGAGATTTGGGACACCTGAGACTTTCTTCCTGGCTCTTCACTGCCAACTCTGAAACACTGGTCTCGGGAGACGCCTTCTGTATCGAGGGCTCGCACACTCAGATATTTGGATCTTCAGGCCTTCCTTTCCATTGCAAATCAGATGAAGATACTAACACCTCGGAGATCCTTTGTTACTTAGGGAGAACGTGAAGGCAAAACATTCAGAGACTGTATGGTAGGTTATCACGAGGGGTGTCTGTTTTCAAGGAAAGAAAACGTAGGCATCCAGGCAGCAACAGGAAAGAAGCATTAAGGAAACTTGTTCTTCCCCTCGTAAAGTGAAGGGAAATGAAAAATGTTTCCCCCAAGTCAGATGTGATACCTCAATTCACATGCTCTCAAAGGTTATACAGATCCTTTTTTTTTTTTTTTTTTGGACAGGCAGATTTAGTGAGAGAGAAAGAGGTCTTCCTTCCATTGGTTCACTCCCCAAATGGCCACTACGGCTGGAGCTGCACCAATCCGAAGCCAGGAGCCAGGTGCTTCTTCCTGGTCTCCCATGCGGGTGCAGGGCCCAAGGACTCGGACCATCCTCCACTGCCTTCCCCAGCCACAGCAGAGAGCTGGACTGGAAGAGGAGCAACTGGGACCAGAACCCGGCACCCCAACTGGGACTAGAACCCGGTGTGCCGGCGCCACAGGCGGAGGATTAGCCTAGTGAGCCGCCCCAGATCCTCTTTTAAAGAGAAGAAAATGGACCAAGGATGTTACGTGATTTGTTTTTAATCCCACAGGGAGTAATGGGAAAACCAGTATTTGAAGCCAGTTCTGATGGAAAGGCTCACAGTCTGTGCACTGTCACGTTACCCCCCGTGGAGGACAGAGCTGCTCATGACTGCACACTTGGGTAGGAAAAACCGGAGTTCAACAGACGCTATGACTGCCCTCAACCCTCGTACTACCTAAGAATTTCCTAATGTGACTGCTTACATGACAATCAGCCCCAAGCTAGTGCGGAAGTTCTGTGAACAGAAAAGAAGCATTCACACATGCTAATGGGACCAGAATCAGACAAATCCAGATTCTACAAAAAAGCTGGCCAGTACCCCTCAAAACTTCAGCATCATGAGAAACAAGAAAAGCCCAAGAAACAGCCACTGACAGGCAGAAGAGCCCTGACGACAGAATGCAACATAGTAGTAGTCTAGACTGCACTGGATCAGAAAATGGACAGTTAAGGACAAAACAGGTGAAACTGATGTAGGCAGGCACTCAGGATTAAACTGATCAGGTTTGTGAGCTGGAAGACCGCGCCTCCACCATGCCCCTGTGTGACCTCATGCCCTACTTGACCACACCTGTGTGCCCACTGGCCAATCAGGTTAATTAGCCAATCCCCTTTGAAAGTAGATTGAAGGCCTGGGACACAGTGGGTCTGGCCCTTTCTCTTTTTGGCCTTTTGCCAGTGTGGGCCCATGCTTGCCCTGTGTCTCCAAGGGAGTGTGGCCTTCAGCCCACCCGCCCCAAGCTTCCTGGCCTAGATGCTCCTCCACGTGGCTGGGTGCTGGTACTCGGTATGAATCCAGATTTCCCTCTCTCCTTTAGATAGGACCCTCACTCTCCTATACATTTCTCCCACTGAATAAAAAGCTTAAAAACTTATCATTCTGCCTCGGTCATTTATGCCAGTATTCAGAATTCTTCTCTGAATATTAGGCAAGAACCCATACAGGCTTATTCATATTGGGACTTTATTAATAGGTACATGGTGATAGCATATGGCACCTCATATTCCCATATCTAAACCAAATATAGTCTGGAGTTTAGTTGAGTAGTAACATACTCATGTTCAATTCCTGGCTTTGAAAAATATAGTGATGTAAGAAAACATTCCAGGGCCAGCGCTGTGGTGCAGCCGGTTAAAGCCCTGGCCTGAAGCACCAGCATCCCATTTGGGCGCTGGTTCGAGACCCGGCTGCTCCTCTTCTGATACAGCTCTCTGCTATGGCCCGGGAAAGCAGAAGGTGGCCCAAGTCCTTGGGCCCCTGAGCCTGTGTGGGAGACCCGGAAGAAGCTCCTGGCTCCTGACTTTGGATGGGTGCAGCTCCGGCCATTGCGGCTATCTGGGGAGTGAACCAGCAGATGGAAGACCTCTCTCTGTCTCTACCTAACTCTGTCTTTCAAATAAATAAAATAAATCTTTGAAAAAAAAAAAAAACTATTCCAAGAATCTGAAAATGGGCGAAAGATAGATGGGAACTCGTACCAGCTTTGCAGTCTTGCTGGACATCTACAAAGTAAAAAGGTTTAATAAACACAAGGTTTCTGCACAACAAAAAACTACTTGAAAAGAATGTTCCCTTGGGGCGTGCGCTGAGGCATAGCGGGTGAAGCTGCTGCCTGCAGTGCCCGCATCCCATAGGGACAATGGTTTGAGACCTGGCTGCTTGACTTCCAATCCAGCTCTTTGCTATGGCCTGGGAAAGCAGTAGAAGATGGCCCAAATCTTTGGGCCCCTGCACCCACTTGGGCGACCAGGAAGAAGCTCCTGGCTCTGGACTGGTGCAGCTCCAGCCATTGCGGCCAATTGTGGAGTGAACCAGCAGATAAAAGACCTCTCTCTCTCTCTCTGCCTCTCCTTCTCTCTAGATGTAACTCTGACTTTCAAACAAATCTTTTAAAAAAATGTTCTCTTGAAAAACAAATCCTCTTATTTTCTATTTCACACACACACACACACACACCTGTAAATGAAGTATCACCAAATGGCTAATTCAATTAGTGGGAACCTCCTTGTGGGAGAGACCATATGTTAAGCAATTCCACCTGACCCTTCTGCTGCCTTAGGGCAGGTGTCCCTCATGTGCTGGGCCAGAGGGACCCTACCAGACAGCAAGCAAAACTTAGCAGAGCCTGTGGGAAGAGCAGAGGGACACTTGGACACGGCAAACACTAACACTCTAGACCCACCCTCGGCCTCTGCCTTTCCCTGACTAATCCCACACCGCTGGGAAGATCTCGCTCTGCCACAGCTTCTCCTGCTGGTCTCCACAGCACTCGCTAATCACGCTGAAGCTGGCTGTTTACAGGACTAGCTCCTGGAGCCTAGGGCCTCGAGCCCCGAAAGCAAGAAATCCTATTCACTCCCGGCTCCCTGCTTGGCGTGCGGAACTGGTGAAGCTTGTTCTAGAAACACTGACTGAACTCGCTGAAATACAGTGGCACTGAAGCTTCAGCACAGGGCAGGAATGGCCCAGATAAGGTGGCAAAGGCAAAAAGGCAGTGGAGGGTGGGGTAGAGCCTGCAGCAAGTGTCGACTGTGAGCAGGGGCCCCACGCCCAGCCCAATGCCAGGGCGTGAGCCACCTGGTGATTTTTTTTTTTTTTTTTTTGCCTTTTAAAGATTATAAAATATGGGGGCTGGCGCCGTGGTGTACTAGGTTAATCCTTCGCCTACACGCTGGCATCCCATATGGGCTCTGGTTCTAGTCCCGGTTGCTCCTCTTCCAGTCCAGCTCTCTGCTGTGGCCCGAGAAGGCAGTGGAGGATGGCCCAATTCCTTGGGCCCTGCACCCGCACGGGAGACCAGGAAGAAGCACCTGGCTCCTGGCTTCGGATCAGTGTAGCTCTGGCCATGGCAGCTATTTGGGGGGTGAACCAACGGAAGGAAGACCTTTGTCTCTCTCTCTCTCTCTGTCTGTAATTCTACCTGTCAAATAAATTCATAAAAATCTTAAAAAATTATAAAATATGTATAACCAAAAATTCACCATTTTAACCCTTATGTGCATGGTAACATTAAACACATTCATGCTGTTTTGTCCTCTGGCCTTTTGAGCTAAGCTGAGCCTTCTAAACCACCTGTCGTGATGCGCCTATAGTTTTTGTTTGCTATCTTTTCCAGACCAGTGCTTCCGTAAAAGACAACAAAAGCTAAATTACTGGGGAAATGCAACAAAAAGCAAATACATATAAAAATAAGTCCACATGTGTGTCAGATTCAACAGACATAAACTACTGTGTTCGGTTGCAATAAACATTGCTCAACACTTAACGTCATCCTCTGCAGTCATCTCATCCTGGACTAGCATGAACATTTGCAAGGTCCCACATGAGTGCCACTGCTCTAAATTCTCTACCGCCCCGTCCTAGTCAACCTGGTGGAGATGTCACTTTAAGGATGTCAATGCATGTTCCTTACTGTGATCCCTCTTCCAAAGCCAGGAAGCCCTGATGGTGAGAAGTCTCTGGAGGTGGAGGGATGGCCCAGGGAGACACGTGGTGCCTCTCCATTCTGTGGCAGAGAACACCTTAGGTAAGCGCAATGCCTTTCAGCCTGTGTGTCAGACACAGATTCTCTCCTGTGATGACCAATGGGCAGGGTGAGTCACCAATGAGCCCGATCTTCTCATATTCAAACACTAGCTAGATCTCTCCTGTATCAAATCAGGGTTGACTCTGACCAACACAGCAAAGTGAGATTGACAATGATGACTTCTAAGGCTAGGTTACAAAAGGCCTTGCATTTTCTGCCAAAGTTTCTTAGACTCCTGACCCAGCATTTTCAAGCTCAGCTGTCCTGAAGCAGTGAACGCTGGAGCCAGCGCATGGAAAGATCACAGATCCAGCTGCCAGTTGCCCTTCCTAGCTGAGGTTCCAGATGTTGATGGACAGAAATGAGTCATCCTTGCTTATTGCTGGTTAATTGTAGATTCGTGACTCTTATGGGCTTAATTGTGCCCCTTCCCCCAAAATTCATGTGTCTTAGACCCCAGCACCTCCGAATGTGACTGTATTTGAAGGTAGGGTCTCCAAAAGTGTGACTATGTTGAAATGATATCTTTAGGGTGAGCCCTAATATAAAATGACTGGTTCCCTAATTTCCTATCCCTAAATTAATGAGAATATGTCAAATTTTGAGCCTTTTTTCCCCCCAAACAGTCAAGCCACTAGCAATTAAGAGGTGTTGCAGCTCATTGATTTGAAAACCACAGAGGTCTCAGAGTTGTGTCTTTTGGTAGAGACAAGAAAATGAGAAGAGGAGATGAGGACACAGACACTTACAGAAAGAAGGCCATGTGAAGACACAGGGAGAAGAAACCATCTACAAGCAAGGACAGAGACCTTCATAAGCAACCAGTCCTGCCAACACCTTGATCTTGGACTTCTATCTCTAAAGCTCTTGCTGCAGCACCTAGTTGATGGTGCTTTGTTACAGCGCTCCTAACAAAAGGATACAATCGCAACCTGCGTGGGAGACTGGGAAGAAGCTCCGGGCTCCCGGCTCCTGGATTCCACCTGGCCCTGCCCAGGTGGTTGTGGCCATTTGAGGAGTGAACCACCGGATGGAAGATCTCTCTCTCTCCGTTTCTCTCTCTCTCTTTTTATCTGTAATTCTGTATTTCAAATAAATAAATAAATCTTTTTCAAAAAAGAATATTGTTGTAAACCTCTAAAGTTTTAGTATAATGTAAGGCAATATGCTGCCACAGAGAAATTAATACCAGAACACTCCAATCTCCCAGATACATACATTATATTTACATATATATATATATGCACACACAACTATTGACAGAGATTCTTTAACTCTCATAGAAATGTATTTCATATAGAAAAGTGGTTGTAATATGTTGAAACCTTCATTCTTTCTATTGTTTTGCTGCAATACCACTGGGAAGAAAATATAGAGGGTTTTCAGGTACCTGCAGAACAAACACACACCACAACTCAGGAAGACAGTAATCTGACTGCAAATCCTACGTGCAACATCCCAGTCTTTCAGGCTGATGTAAAAATGGAGAAGTTAATTGCCAGGCTATAAAAATGCAATAACTATTAGGTTCCTCAATGTGCTATCATCTATTAGCATCATGACAACTGCAGAATTAGGTGAAACAAATGTGCTCTCCAGCCTCCCAGCTGAAACACTGCTAAAGGTTAATTAGGTTCCATTTTAAGATCTATGCACCTCACGGGAGGTTGTATGCGTCCGTGACAAAGTGAAGTCAAACTGCTCAGAAAATTCAGTTCTCGCAGGGTCCCAAGTTGCACATGGCCTATCCCTAAATTAATGAGAATATGTCAAATTTTGAGCCTTCCCCCCCAAAAAAAAACAGTCAAGCCACTAGTGATTAAGAGGTCTTGCAGCTCATTGATTTGAAAACCACAGAGGCCTCAGAGTTGTGTCTTTCGGTAGAGACAATAAAAGCAGTAAGGAGTCAGCTGAGGAATTTCTTGGGTTGTTCCACTACTGTGGGTGGGCTCACGGTTGCCAGTAACATGTGCAACACATTAACATCCTCCAAATTTGTGGGCATGTCACAGCCAGCTCAACATCTCTGCCAAAACCTCAAGAAGTCCAGGATGGCCAAGTAACAGACCCATAAAATGACGTGCAGCTTTTGAAACTAAATGTCAGAACGTTTGTAGTACCCTTCCCAGCATGAGATGTATCTGCAGCAGCCCCCCGTTTCCTTCTAGTCTTTGGACTCCCCATGCTATCAGGAAGAGAGAAGGTGATCAGCATTGTTTGAGCTCAGAGTTATAAAACTGAGGATCTCAGTAAAGGGACCCCAAATGTGTAGGATCTCCAGTCTTTGTGTGATGCACTTTGGAACAAACCAGAGCACCAGTGATGCATGTCAAATTCTGCTGATAACTTTTTACAATTTTCTGCCACATCCAAACTCTGTCAGAAGATAGTTATAGTTCTCATGCACCGAGCATTTGTAAGCCCCCCTTTTTTTGCCGCTTACAGTCTGTACCAAGTCCAAAGTCACTGATTTTGGTAAAAATCTTCCAGAGCAAAGCCAAGAGAAAAGCAACTATTGTTAAGTTGCCCAGAGGATATGTCTTAGTCCTGATTTGGGAAGGCACTAACCCAAAGAGGTGCTGGACATGGAATTGTAAAACAAAGAAACTAAAAATAGCGACCTTGAGAATACCCACTACCACATTTATTTATTTATTTATTTATTTTTGACAGGCAGAGTGGACAGTGAGAGAGAGAGACAGAGAGAAAGGTCTTCCTTTGCTGTTGGTTCACTCTCCAATGGCCACCGCGGCCGGCGCTTTGCACTGATCCGAAGCCAGGAGCCAGGTGCCTATCCTGGTCTCCCATGGGGTGCAGGGCCCAAGCACTTGGGCCATCCTCCACTGCACTCCCTGGCCACAGCAGAGAGCTGGCCTGGAAGAGGGGCAACCGGGACAGAATCTGGCGCCCCAACCGGGACTAGAACCCGGTGCCCAGACCGGGACTAGAACCTGGTGTGCCGGCGCTGCAAGGCGGAGGATTAGCCTAGTGAGCCGCGGCGCCATCTTCACTACCACATTTATACCAGACCAACCAGGACCCTGCCCTTGGTTCTGAGTTGGGCCTCCTATCAAGGAGAAGGGAATTTCTTTTTTTTTTTTAACTTTTATTTAATGAATATAATTTTCCAAAGTACAGCTTATGCATTACAATGGCTTCCCCCCCCATAACTTCCCTCCCACCCACAACCCTCCCCTCTCCCAGTCCCTCTCCCCTTCCATTCACATCAAGATTCATTTTCAATTCTCTTTATACACAGAAGATCAATGTAGCATATATTAAGTAAAGCTTTCAACAGTTTGCACCCACACAGAAACACAAAGTGTAAAATACTGTTTGAGTACTAGTTATAGCATTAAGTCACGATGTACAGCACATTAAGGACAGAGATTCTACATGAGGAGTAAGTGCACAGTGACTCCTGTTGTTGACTTAACAAATTGACATTCTTGTTTATGGCATCAGTAATCACCCTAGGCTCTTGTCATGAGTTGCCAAGGCTATGGAGGCCTTTTGAGTTCGCCAACTCTGATCATATTTCGACAAGGTCATAGTCAAAGTGGAAGTTCTCTCCTCCCTTCAGAGAAAGGTACCTCCTTCTTTGATGACCTGTTCTTTTCATTGGGATCTCACTCGCAGAGATCTTTCATTTAGGTCATTTCATTTTTTTTTTTTTTTTTTTTTTTTTGCCAGAGTGTCTTGGCTTTTCATGCCTGAAATACTCTCATGGGTTTTTCAGCTGGATTCGAATGCCTTAAGGGCTGATTCTGAGGCCAGAGTGCTGTTTAGGACATCTGCCATTCTATGAGTCTGCTGTGTATCCTGCTTCCCATGTTGGATCATTCTCTCCCTTTTTTATTCTATCAGTTAGTATTAGCAAACACTCGTCTTGTTTATGTGATCCCTTTGACTCTTAGTCCTATCATTATGATCCATTGTGAACAGAAATTGATCACTTGGACTAGTGGAGAAGGGAATTTCTGAGACCGAGGGGCCATCCCCCCAACCCCAGACTCATGCCTCTACTACATCTTGGAATTCTCAGGTTACATTGCCTGCAGCCTCCTCCCAGGGCCACCAGTGGTGTCTACCTCGACTCTGTGCTCTGCAAGTGGCCCCAATAAGCACCACTTGGGACACAAAGGATTCCAAAGGGTGTGTGTTTGCAAGAAGGGGATGGAGGTACCTGTGGTGCAGACAGAGAAGTGAGGCAGGCTCTTTCTTGGGTCCTGCAAAACTACTTCTGGGAGTACTACAAAACCTGTAGCAACAAGGAGGTTATGGGTGGACCTGCCACCTTCCACCCCCTCTTCCTCACTATTCTATCACGAACGGGACAAAGAACTGAATCTTTCATTTGTCTATTCATTATTTTCTAACATAAGCAAAATTTAGATATTTTGATATGAAAACAAACTTTACCCTTTTCATGTATTCTTCTGTTGATTTCTTAAAAATTATTGACTCTTGGTGGAAAAAAGCAACACACCCTACTTAGGTCCTTGTGTCTCATGCTCAATAGTTGTGTGTGGAGAGTGGCTGCCAGGAACCCTGATCCTTAAGGATGGAAGCCACCCTGGCTGGGGCACAGCCTGCATGACATGACCTGTATATTCCCAAAGTTTGTTCTCACATCCCTCATGAGCCCTCAGGAGGGCTGGTGGGTGGGGGGTGAGCGGGGAGAACCCCACTGATTGCTCATATTCCACAGCTACATTTCAGTGTAAAACTAGCAGGCCAACCCAGATTTCCTCCCAGATGGGGATGAGATAGAAAGATATGAATAAAGTCACATGGCTACTTCAGGAACCAGACAGAAAACAGAACCGCATGAAACTGGGGCTAGAATTTGGGGGAGAAAAGAGGGCTTTTTGTGTGTGACTGAGCCGCAGCCTCAATGATGCAGGCTTGATGCATACAATCTAATTTGCAATGCCTCAAAGAATTTACTGGTTCAAATTTCCTTTGGTCTTCATTTTTTGTTCCAAGTCAGAAGCCACTAGGGCTGGCAGGGAACGCTGGCAGGGCCACTAGATCATATGGAAAGGGGGACCTCTAGTGTGGAGCTCCTTTATGGCCACCCAGCAGCACTACCCATGCACTAGTTACCTATTTGACCATGATTATTGCAACACTGGATTTAAGTATTTAAAGTAAGCACTTTTCCTCCCTTTCAGAGATCACTTTAAAAAAATTTGACAATGACTAAATGTAGGCTTAAGCACACAACATTAAGCAAAGTGTTAAGTATCCAAAAAAATTTATTAAAGGCCTATTAAATCCTCAGCCCTGAAATAAATAGTAAAAATAACTTCAAGAAGTCTAAGATTGACAACTAACAGATACCAGCAGTGACTAGGTTCCCAGTGAGTGATGAGGCTCTGTCATGCCTATGTGTCAATTTCAAACATTGATGAACAAATCCTATGTTCCAGGCACTCAACTAAGCCCCAAATTACAGAGATAAAAATATAGATATATACAAAGGGCATTCAAAAGGCTCGTGGGAAATGTGCATTATATTTGATTCCATTTTTCCACAAATTTTTTGAAATACCCTTGTCAACAGATCCACAGAGGCCCAGAATATCAGGAGAAGCAGTGACATTACAACCAGCTGACACTGATATTCAAAAATGCATCACTTCTGGCTAGGGCTTCAAAGATGGGCAATAATTGGACCGATGGGGAAAACTTGGAAGAACATTCCAGACTAGAAGTAAGACATATGAACAGGGGCCAGCGCTGTGGTGTAGCAGGTAAAGCCGCTGCCTGCAGTGTTGGCATCTCATATGGGCACTGGTTCAAGTTCCCACTGCTCTACTTCTGATCCAGCTCTCTGCTGTGGCCTGGGAAAGCAGTGGAAGATGTCTCAAGTCCGTGGGCCCCTGCCCTCACATGGGAGACCCAGAAGAAGATCCCAGCTCCTGGCTTCAGAGCAGCTCAGTTCTGGCTGTTGTGGCCATCTGGGGAGTGGACCAGCGAATGGAAGACGCACCCCCCACCCCGGCCTCTCTGTAGCTCTGCTCTTCAAATAAATAAATAAACAGATAGATAGATAGATAGATAGATAAATCTTTAAAAAAGACATCTGAGCAAGGAGGAGCTGGGAAAGCACAGTCATGCTCAACCTGGCTGAAGTCAGGTTCTTTAATAGGGCATTGGTGGGGAAGATTAGCACACAGGTGCAGCGGCTTTCCCACTATGGCACTGCTGATCAGCTGTTGAGCCATTCAGTTACTTTGTGGAGAAGCTGCTGTTACAAGGTCCTGGGTCTTGCACAAAGGCCACCAAGACAAGCAAATACGGTCTGAACCCCTCAGAAACTCACCACCTGGTGAACAACCACCCACGATATCACAAAATCAGTACAACCAGAGGACTGTGCCCAGGTTTTGAGCATGATGGAAGGAGGGAGTGCTACGTCTGAGCCAAGGATTCACACAGAGGCTTCATCTGGGTCAAGTGTAAAATGATCAATAGGAGTGGCTGGAATCAAAGATGAGTGAGAGAGGAAAAGGACACAGCTCCGGGAAGGGCAACAGACCTGGAAATCCACAGCTTTGCAGGTGGGTCCATTTGACCAGGGTCCAGGTATGGAGTCTGGGGTCTCTCTTGAAGGGAAGTGAAGACTATGAAATTATGGGGGGCAGACTACAATGCGTGTCCTTAGAGTGCCCCATGGAGACATCTACATGAATTTTTCTAGGACTCTAGCAAAGAGGACAGTAAGTAAAATGGTAAGATTTTCATTTCTCAAATACAGGCATGCATTGCTTGATAATGGGGACACATTCTGAGAAACAGATCACTAGATGACTTCTTCATTGTGTGAATGTCAGCGTATACTTCGATGGTATGTACAGATCAATTTTCTCAACATGGTCTCTTGATGAAATGAAGACACAACATGGGGCATACTTCTTTACAATAAATTCTTTTTCATAAATTGGAGTACATCCCAAACAAAAAAAATATTATAATAAATGCACAAACCAGAAGCACAGTCATTTATGATCATTCTCAAGTATTACGCACTTTACATAACTTTATTTCTATACTTTTATATGACTGGCAGCACAGGACATTTGTTTATGCCAGTGTAATCACACACGCAAGTGAGTAATGTGTCGAGCTACACGTTGTGACAGTTATGACGTCATGAGGCAAGAGGAATCTTTCAGCTCCATTATAATATTATGGGAACACTGTTGTATATGTGGTTTGTCGTTGACTGAAATGTAAAGTGGTGCGTGACTCTAGTAGCAGATGACTGAAACATGCTTTGGAGAGACACAGTTTTTGTGGATTGCATTCTACACCATTGAGGGACCCCTGAATTCGATATTGGAGAGTTTTACCAACCATAGAAGAAGATCTGGAGTAAATTCTGGTTTAGTTACAATCAATTCCCATTATTCTCTCTAATTATTGCTAATAGTAATAACCAATGAAGCGCAATTATTTATTGGCCATTTAAAATATGCAAGTCTGGTGCTAAGAGATTTACATGGGAACCCTTGTGAGAGAAACTCTCCATTTAACAGATAAAGAAACTGAGGCTTCCGAAGCAAAGTAGCTAAAGTTAATATAGCTACCAAGTAGGTGACCTCAAGCCTACATCTTAAACTCTATCAAAATTTCCTATTTCTTACCATTAATTGGGATTCCTAGTTGATAATCTAAACTTTTTTTAAAGCCGGCGCTGTGGCTCAATAGGCTAATCCTCCGCCCAGTGGCGCCGGCACACCAGGTTCTAGTCCTGGTCGGGGAGCCGGATTCTGTCCTGGTTGCCCCTCTACCAGGCCAGCTCTCTGCTGTGGCCTGGGAGTGCAGTGGAGGATGGCCCAAGTGCTTGGGCCCTGCACCCCATGGGAGACCAGGAGAAGCACCTGGCTCCTGCCATCGGATCAGCGCGGTGCGCCGGCCGCAGTGCGCCGGCCGCGGCGGCCATTGGAGGGTGAACCAACGGCAAAAGGAAGACCTTTCTCTCTCTCTCACTGTCCACTCTGCCTGTCAAAAAAAAAAAAACTTAAACTTTTTTTAAAAGATAGATTTATTTATTTGAAAGTCAGTGTTACAGGGAGAGGGAGAGAGAGAAGGAAACAGAGAGAGAGAGAGAGATTTTCCATCCACTGGTTCACTCCCCAAATGACTGCAATGGTTGGAGCTGGGCCAGTCCAAAGCCAGGAGCCAAGAGGTTTTACCAGATCTCTCTTAAGGCTGCAAGAGCCCAAGCACTTGGGCCATCTTCCACTGCTTTCCCAGACCATAGCAGAGAGCTGGATCGGAAGCAGAGCTCCCAGGACTCGAACCGGCGTGCATATGGGATGCCAGCACTGCAGGTGGTGGCTTTACTTGCTACGCCACAGTGTCGTTCCCTGAGCTAGTCTTTATCCATACCCATGTTATGCTCCAATACGGCAGCTGGCATCAGGAGATCTGCAAAATGTCCTGATAGCCATTCTGGAAGGCAGGGCAGACTCGCTTGTTGACAACGTCAGGACGTTGACTCGCTAATGGAAACAGGAGGAGTTCAGGGGGCGGTGCCCAGTGTGTGTGTGTGTCACATCTATGCATTGTGCCATCTTTACTTTACAGTTGGAAGCCTCTCCATGGCTGTAATGCTGCTCTTCAGAGCAACTTGAGCTGCATCAAAGCGCTTTGTGGCTGTCCTCTATTGCATTCTGTATTATCATCTCCAGAAGCCGATGACTAAGTGAGAACACACTCTTGCGGCACTTACTAAGTGCTCTAGCCTCAGTGCCCAGCTGATGTTGGTGAGCTGAATTCTGTTACTCTATAGTGATATTCTATTCCTTCCCAACAAAAACAGCTTCTTCCTTTTTTTTTCCTTCCTCATTGCCTCTTCTGTTCCCTCCTTCCTTCTCTACAACTTTTATTTCCTGTGGCTTGTGCCTCTTCCCTGGAGGAAGCTTTGTCTCAGCAGTCCTCAGAGACTGATCGCTAAAAAGGCCACGGTAGCTAACTCAGCCACAAAGCCCTCTTTCCCACTCTCACACTTCTCGGCACTTAAGTTCTCCACATAGCAATTACTTTCCACCTTGAGCAGTTGGTTTCTCATTGAGCAGGCAGCTGGAGGTAGTCAAAGCATGACTTAAAAGATCGTTTGCTACTGCAGAGCTCTCTTCATCCATACGCTTACCATTCATCACACTGGAAAATAATAGAATGGCAAAGAGCGATTGCTGTTATTAATACAACATGTCAGCCGCGGACAGAACCAACCAGACACAGCCACTGGGAACCGCCACTTTGCCTGATTATCTCTGAGTGATTGTCCAGCTTCTGGATCAGTGCTTTGTGCTCAAAACCAAAGGTTGTACTTGGAGCGGGGGCACCCCCAGATATGAAGAAGACTGACAGCAGGGTTTAGGCTTGTGACATGGTTGTGTCTCCAGGTTTTGTAACTCAATAGCACAGGGGGCTGCCTTGTTCTCCAACATGCCGATGTGTGACTATGCTATGGAATGCAAGATGTTTTCTATCCAGTTAGAAAAGTTACTAGAGTGGGGAGGACGTTGTTTGGAGAATCTGGCAGTGCAGAAGTGATGCCCAATGTGGTTAAGTTAACCCAACTTAACTAGTCCCCCTTCTCCACCTCCTGAGGAGACGTGAAAGGGGATGCACCTGCTTGCACTCAGCAGCTACCCTCCTTGTGCTCCCGTGTGCCAGGCACTACTGTAGGAGCTGAGGCGAGAGCGGTGGGCAGACAAGTCCTTACCTCTTGGAATTTATTTCTAGTGAGGGAAAAGGCAAAAAGCAAGCATAAACACGTGACACAATGTCAAGGAGTGCAAAGTGCTGAAGCCGGGAAGGAGGAAGAAGGTACCAGCCAGGTAGACGGGGCTCGGGAACAGTCCCTCCGAGAAGGGCACAGAGAGGCAGGAACCTGGGTGAACAGAGAGAATGAGCTGGGTGAGTGTCTGGGGAAAGGCTCAGCCCCGCAGCCGAAAGTCATGCAAAGACCCTGGGGAGGCATGCCTGACATGCTCAAAGAAATGGGCTTCATTTCTTTTTAAAAAAATTTTTTTATTGGGGCCAGCACCATGGTGCAATAGGTTTATTCTCCACCTGTGGCACCAGCATCCCATATGGGTGCCAGTTCGAGACCCCACTGCTCCACTTCCAATCCAGCTCTCTGCTATGGCCTGGGAAAGCTGCAGAAGACGGTCTAAGTCCTTGGGCCCCTGCACCCACGTAGGAGACCTGGAAGAAACTCCTGGCTCCTGGCTTCAGACTGGCATAGCTCTGGCCATTGCAGCCACTTGGGGAGTGAACCAATGGATGGAAGACCTTTCTGTCTTTCCCTCTCACTGTCTGTAATTCTACCACTCAAATAAAACAAATATAAAGAGAAAAGATCATGCATTCCATAGGTACAGTTCCAAGAAGACAACCATACTTTCCTCACTCCCCTGCTTTCCCCAACAGCCCCTCTCCCTCTGCTCTCTTCATCAGTTTTTGCAAAGACATCATTTTAATCCACTCTATACTCACAGGCTCAATTTGCTGCTAATGATAATATTCAATAAGTAAAAACTGGAAAGACGACAGTTCCACAGGAGTGTAAACCAAGGCTAAAAACGACCATCATCTGCAATAGACTATGTGTGTTCAAACAGGTGTTTTCACCGTCACGTTTATCATAACGAGGCTGTCATTTGAGATTCCCCCTTTAAAGTCACCCGCTGGTGGCTGTTTGAAGCTCTTTTCTTCTCCAGTTCCCAGGGTACAAACCACAGGTGATAAGAACAATGACAGTGCTGGGAAAGAGCAGAGAGGGCCATCAGCAGGCCTGCAGCGTTGAGGAACTGCTGGATGGTGTGGAGAGATGGGATGGGGTTGATGGGACAACTGATCCAGGCTGACTGGCCAGGGCTTCCACATTCACAAGAGGCTGTGTGGAGAAGGGAAAAACGTGCCCAGCTCAGAGCTGCCCAGCGCCAGAAGGAGCTAAGGGGTCACTTAGCAAGGAGCACTGGCAGCCAGCCCACTTCCTCGACCTCATGTAGGTGGAGGGAGCATTTGCCTCGCCTCCTCCTCTCCCCCAGCCTGGGGGTTTGGGATATGGGGTGGGGCAGAGAACCAAGAGAAAATGTGGTACCCCAGGGTAGTTTGTGTGTGCCACAGCACATGGGAGAGGAAAAATGACTTAGGTTCTTTTTACAGATTTACATTTATTTATTTGTATTTACTTGAAAGGCAGAGTGATGCAGAGAGGGAGAGAGCGCACAATTATCCATCTGCTTGTTCCCTTTCCAAATGGCTGCAATGGCCAGGGCGCAGCCAGGCAAAAGCAAGGAGCTGGGAACTCCACGGGTCTCCCACAAGGGTGGCAGGGGGCAAGGCCATCTTCCATGCTCTCCCAGGAGCATTATCAGGGAGCTGGATCGGAAGCAGAGCAGCGGAGACACCAATAGGCACTCGAATATGGGATGCCAGTGTTGCAAGTGGCAGTACAACCCGCTGCACCACTACACCCTGATGCAGCTTCTGTGTTAGCTCCTTCTCCATCTCCTGCCTTAGCCACACCCAGAAGATCACAGAGCCAAAGAAAGAGCAAAGTGTACAGGGGTGAAACATTCTGTCAGCTCGTTCAGAGCCTCCTCCTTCCAGGAAGCAGCTGGGTGCCCTCCGGACTCCCATCAGTGAAGGGCTCCTTGCCAGCACCCCCTTACTCAAGGACCCAGCTTCCAGTCCATCCCGAGGCCACACACCCCTAAGGGAAAGCTCCTTCAGCCCTCCCCTGCCCCTCGCACACCCCAGGGCCAGCCTGTGCTTGAATAGGGAGGTCCGCCTTGGCTCTGCTGTTCTTCATGTCAGCTCCATTTCCATTTTCCATTTATAGCTTCTCAGTGTTTTCTCTTCCTTTCCTAACATATGTTGGGTTCATGACATTTTCTTTCTTCTTTTCCATATTTCTTCTGGAGTTCTACATCTAATTTCCTGTCTACCACAAATTACTTAAATTTTTATCAAACTTAATTAAGCTATGTGTTTTTGCAACACCCATGATTAAATACTATTTATAACCCCTCTTCTCCGAGTCAAACAAGATGAGATGTTCACAACCCTTCGTGCCTCTTCCTCTTAACAGCCCCACACTCTCAAGTCTTGTTGGGATAATGTTGAATTTCAGTTCCAAGGTTGTCATTATTTTTTACTTCTAATGGATTTTATTTTTTGAGCAGTTTTAGGGAGACAGCAAAATGAGAGGAAATGACAGGGAGTTTCATACGCAGTGCCTCCCCCACCATCAACATGCCACGCCAATGTTAGCACGTCCTTACCGTCCCAAGTTCACAGTTTACATGTCTCTCTGGCTGCTGCTGTACATTCTGTGGGTTTAGACAAACATGATGGCCTGCTTCCACGATTTCAGGATCCTAGAGGATCATTTCACTGCCCTAAAAATCATCTGTGCTCTGTCTTTTCATCCCTCCCTCTCCAGCCCCCACCCCCCAACCCCTGGCAATCATTGAATTTTTTTTTTTTTTTTTTTTTTTTTTTTTTTTTTTTTTTTTTTTTACTATCTCCACAGTTTTGCATTTCCATATGGTTGGAATCACACAATACATAACTCTTTTAGACTGGCTTCTTTTCCTTAGTAATACACACCCACGTTTTCTCCACGTCTTGTCTTAGCTCCATAGCTCTTTTAGTACTGAATATTACACTGTTCGGCCCACAGTATGCACTCAAATATTTATTAGATGAAGGCACCAATCTGGTAGCATCTGATTCTAAATCTGCTTAACTGGAAAACTACAGTGCTCTCTGCCTCCACACTACACAGCAATTCACTTCAGCTTGGAATTCAGTTGCATGGCCACATTCACTCTGCGTTTGCTCTCTGACCCCTTCAACTGCCTGGAAGAATCCTTTCATGGAAAAGGGGAATAGCTGACTGGCACTCGTTGTAACAAAAGATGATCAATGATTTTCTAGGCAGCTATGGGGCTTTTATCAAATGCTTGCAGAATCAATCATGGATTCCCCCCAGCCCCAAATTGAGCCACAACACTCATCTTAATAAAAGAAGAGCAGAGAGGAGAGAGAAAGAGACAGAAAGAGAAAGAAGGAGGAGGAGGAAGAGGAGAAGGAAGAGGAGGAGGAGGAAGGGGAGGAGTACACACAGGTTCCCTTGCTGCTGCGTGTGCGGGAAGCAAAAGCACTGATTCCTAGGGCACCTCAATATTTCAAAGCCAACGCGGTTCTCAGGCAACACAGGAAGAGCTATGACTTTCTGCAGGATAAAAGATCCAGACCTGCAACCGGTTGCGTTGCTGGGCAGTATAAATTCACCTGTCTGCTCCACACCAGTGTGTTTGGGCTGTAGGCAGGTGAGCTTCTAATCATTCAATTTGAGGCACAGCTAAATGAAAAAGAGTAAAGAGAAAAAGCATTTCTCACTGTACACTACCTTAAATTCTTACTCTTGTAGTTCTATTTTATGGAAATACGATGGATGTCCTTGTGACATAGAATTTGCTTTCACAAACATCACGGGAGGTGATGCCAGTCCTGCTGTCTAAGGCTGGGTCTGCAAGCCTCATGGTACTGGACAGCTCTTTTTAATGACCCTGACGACCTGTCCAAACTCATCTGTTACACGTACACTTCATTTAAATGAAATCTGTTTAAAGGGTGAAGGTGGATGTGGTTTTTCATATTAATTAACATTTCACAAAGGACACTACAGGATCTTTAGTTTTAGGGTCGTGGCATCATACACTGGAACTTTAGGATGTTTGTAACTTTAGTGCTTTGCACAATTGTTACTCCATTCCCACTCAAAATTCACAAACCAGCAAACTCAAGGAAAGTATCTTAATCCAGGGATCCTAAAAGTGTGATTGGTTGTGCATGCCCACCTATCAACTTATTCAACTGGATTCAGTGAGCCCCTACTAAAAGCTGCTAACAGGCCCTGTGCCAGGAACCAGGGCCACAAAATGCACAAAGCATGGGGGCCAGCATTGTGGCATAGTGGGCAAAGTCACCAGTTGCAATGCCTGCATCCCATATGGGTGCCAGTTTGTGTCCCAGCTGCTCCACTTCTGATCCAGCTGCCTGCTAATGGCCTGGCAAAGTAACAAAAGATGGCCCAAGTCCTTGGGCTCCTGCACTTGGGTGAGAAACCTGGAAGAAGCTTGAGCCTGGCTCAGTGCTGGCCATTGTGGCCACTTGGTGAGTGAACCAGCAGATGGAAAACCTCTCTCTCTCTCTCTCTCTCTGTGTGTGTGTGTGTGTGTGTGTCTGCCTTTCCAATTACACAAATCTTTAAAAAAATTTCATACTATAAAAAGTACCTGGAACATTTGTCTATTAATAATGAATCAGACACTTGGGTAACCATGAGCCTTGCTGAGAAATAGAACAGGAGAGTAACTTGGAAGCTTCTTTCTCTCTGTGACTCTATCTTTCAAATAAAAAAAAAAAATCCTCATTCTATACTGGGGTGCTTTAGTTCAATCCCAGCATAGGCTCCTAATTCTAACATCCTGATAAGATAGACCCTGGGAGGCAGTGGTGACGGCTCATGTGGTTGGGTTCCTGCCACCCTTGTAGGAGATGTGGATTGAATTCCCAGCTCCTGGCTTCAGCCTGGTCAAATCCTGGCTACTGTAGGCATTTGGGGAGTGAACTAGTAGGTGGGAAATCTCTCTTTCCCTCTGTCTCTATTTCTCTGCCTCTTTCCCTCCCAAATAAATAAGTAAATACTTGTATTGACTCTATTCCCAGTATATAATAGTTCTATCATATTCCTGCCAGCAAACAATATTTTCAGGTGGGTAAAATGTTCTGATCTGATTTGCATGTAATAGTATTACACTAGGATTTTAATTTTCATTTTTATAGTTACTCATGATACTATAGATACTAGTGATAATGATGCATCGTTCTTTTATTGGCCATTGAAATTAACATATGTATCAATATTAACATCTTTTAACCCAGTTTTTTTTTTTTGCTGGATTCTTTGTTTCTTATTGATAGGATTTCTTCAAATATTCTAGATGTGAGTTCATTGTCAACTACTATTTTACTAGTATCTTCTATAATTTTGTCTTAAGAAATGCTTCACTGTTGCAACATCCTGAAAGAATTATTTTATAAATGCTGTAAGATTTGCTTTCATATTTAGGTTCTTTAGTGAACACCCTAAGAGTGCACTTTGAGTATGATAATGAGGCAGAATTCAATTTTGTTTGTTCCACTTGGATAACTGACTATTAAATTGTCAGTTGTTCCCACATTGATTTGCAATATCACCATTGTATATCCAGTGTCTATATCTGTTAGAGCTAGTGTTTGGACCCCATTTTGCTCCATTATTCTATTTTTAAAATTTCTGCATCCACACCACACAATCTTAATTAGCAGTTTTACATCTTAACCATGGTACCCGGTAAGGCTAGTCTCTTCTCTTCAGCTATATTTGGCTCTTTATACTTCTACACAAATTTAGAATCTGCTTATCAAGTTACACACAAACCCTATTGTGATTGCTTTGACTATGGACATCAATTTGGAGAGTATATCTTCTAATCCATGAGCACAGTATCTGCCTCCATTCATTTAGAACTTGCTTCATATTTTAAATATTTAAGGGATTTAGAATTTTTATAATGTTTATATTATTCTGTTTTCACTTTTAATTACACTCTGATTACCTGGAAAATTTTACATATACAATAAATTAAAGTGTTTTGTATAGATAGAAAAGCAACCATGGAAGACATCTTAGAAAATGTATGAAACCAGAGGAGCGGCAAGATGGCGGAATAGGAAGGGAGCACATTGATAGTTCAGCAAGACACACAGGTTAATAAAAGTGGAGATACTGCTGGGTCAAGGAAGAGTAGGGGAAGAAACAGCAGCGGAAACTCTTCTGGAACTAGTGATTCACAGTGGACCTGCGTGGAGAGCGTGGAAGCCCAAGTTCGGGACACCAGCGGCAGACTCAACACACCAGCGCTGGAACGCGAGGTGAGCCGAACCACAATAGCCCGAGACATCGGTGGGCAAGTGTAAAGAGGAGGCTAGAGGGAACGAGGCTTGAAACTCCGTGGGGAAAAGTTCACCAGGCTAACTAGAAGAGAGAGAGGAAAAAAAAAAAAGTGACCGATACGGACACGAGTTTCTCTCTCTCCGCTCACCCCTCCAAGGCGAGCAAGACAAAGAGCAGGCGCCATTTTGGACATACGTCATAAGCAGGGCGACCTCAGGTCTGCACCGGCCCTGAGCCTAGCAGAAAAACCTGACTCTGGGGGGAGGGGTGAAATAACAAGAGATTAGGATCCAACTTGGCAACCCAGTGGGAGACTGCAGGAGAATTGGAGCCCACACTGAGGGCAGCAGAGATTCCCTGTGTGGTCCTTGGGAAAGAGCTTCCGATCTCTGGCTCCTGAGGGTATCTCATTCGCCTGCTAACTACCTCCAATTATGTTCAGCTGTGCGGAATTACTTCCCTTTTGAATTAAAAAAAAAAAAAGAAAAAAAGAGAGATTTACCACGCCTAACCTGGGAGTGTCATCTTTGACACACCCTCAACCCTGAGGAACCAAACACAGCTCTCAGTCCACACTTATCTCAAGCCTCTAAGGCTCCACCAAAAGCAGACAGTCCACTTAATATAGAGCCATAGTGTAACAAGAAAAAACACCACAGTAAAGAAACCAAATATCTCCAACATGCCAAACAACAAACGCAAAAACCGAGGTAACAAGAACAAGGAAGACACTATGACGCCCCCAAATGAAAAAGACACCCCAATTCAAGATTATGAAGATGATGAGATAGAAGAAATCCAAGAAGCAGATCTCAAAAAATTGATAAGAACATTAAGAAGTTCTCAAAAACAAATTCTTGAACTACAGAAATCCTTAATGGACAAGATAGAAAATCTCTCTCATGAAAATGAAATATTAAGGAGGAATCAAAATGAAATGAAACAACTAGTAGAACATGAAACTGTGATAGTGACAAAAAACCACAATGAAATGAAGAACTCAATAGATCAAATGACAAACACATTAGAGAGCCTTAAAAACAGAATGGGTGAAGCAGAAGAGAGAATATCAGACTTAGAAGACAGAGAACAGGAAAGGAAACAGGCAAACCAAAGAAAAGAAGAAGAAATTAGAAATCTAAAAAATATTGTCGGGAATCTACAGGATACTATTAAAAAACCCAACATTCGGGTTCTAGGAGTTCCTGAAGGCATGGAGAGGAAGAAAGGATTAGAAGGCATTTTCAGTGAGATACTAGCAGAAAATTTCCCAGGTTTGGAGAAGGACAGAGACATCTTAGTACAGGAAGCTTATAGAACCCCTAATAAACATGACCAAAAGAGACCCTCACCACGACACATTGTAATCAAACTCACCACAGTGAAACATAAAGAAAAGATTCTAAAAGGTGCAAGAGAGAAACGTCAGATTACTCTTAGAGGATCTCCAATTAGACTCACAGCAGACTTCTCATCAGAAACCCTACAAGCTAGAAGGGAATGGCGAGATATAGCCCAGGTACTAAGAGAGAAAAACTGCCAGCCCAGAATATTATATCCTGCAAAGCTCTCATTTGTGAATGAAGGTGAAATTAAGACTTTTCATAGCAAACAGAAACTGAAAGAATTTGTTGCCACTCATCCTGCCCTGCAAAAGATGCTTAAAGATGTGTTACACACAGAAACACAGAAACATGGTCACCAATATGAAAGAAGGTAAAGGAAGGAAACCTCACAGCAAAAGATAACAGGAAGCTCAATTTCTCTTTGACATAGAATTAAACTCTGATGCTCTGTTAAAGCAATGTGTTAAAGTAATCTAAAAACAAAAAGCAATTCAAATCAATTGGCAATCTACAAAAAGAGTTAAAGATTTTAAACGCTATTATTAAAATTGCTATCTTGGTCTATTCTATGTTATATGTGTGTACATATTGTATGTCCACATAGGAAATTTTATTAAGAGTTTTATTTTAAATGGCTTATAGATAAGATTGTCCATAAATTTAAGCTGCTAAAATCAATCAAAGATACATTTTAATTTGTGTGACCTGAATCTGTGTATCACATGTTTTAAACATGTTGGTAGAAAGAAACTAAAAAACATTTTATATGGTTGTGCTTATGTTTACTGGTTAAACAAACTACACCATGTTAGATATTTAAGAGGTGTTTTCAAATACATGATTCTTAAAATTTATAGAAGGCATTGGACCTTCTGGTAAATGTTTTCTTAAGTTGTTATCTAATGGTCGAAATGGTTTGCTAAGTATTCATGTAATATTGCTATTGTCAGCAAGCGATCTAGGACTTGCTCCCTCATTTCTCTATTCTAAGCCCAACTTATTCTTTCATTTCTCTATTCTCTTCAAGCTAGGAAACTAATTCTATTATGAAGGAATCTGTAGGACGCACAATTTAATCTTTAGACCTTATAAAAGAGATGGCTAACATTTTTCTGTAATAGCATAGCCAAAATAAGAACTTAAATAATAATCTCATAGCTAGATTCACTTCGCCATCAGTGAAGTATATAGTAAGTAGAAAAAACCTCCCTTTCAGACCAAAGGGAAAGAAAGTTTTAAAGTGAGAATATAGTTTTCCTCATGGGCATTGTCTACCTTAGAAAAACTACTACAGATCATGCCTGTGACTATAGACTTGTAGTTCAGGCCACCGAAGATTAGAGATGGGATACAGGCACTCCTTTGACTTGCATCCTCTGGTCTGCTTTAACACAAACCAGGAGGAAAAGAAAGCTAGGCATCAGAAGCAATGGGTGGCAGGCCTATTAATGGCTGATCTGTACAGTGATCTGCCCTCAAGGAGACCCAACAGGCCAGTCCACTGCAGTGCTTTCAATGTGGTAAGCCTGGGCTTCAGCAGAAGTCAGCTTGTGAAGAGCCCTGGCAACTCTGCCAAGAGTTGGATCACTGGAAATGGACCTGCCCTGGAGTCGAAGGATGCCCAGGTCAGAGCCACAGATCTTATTGGCTCTAAGCTGAAAAGCCCTTCACTCAGCCCAACTTCCAAAGTGACCACTGCAGCTGAGGGGATGGTCAAGTAGGGTCAGTAACATTGCAGGCAGAACTGTAAATTTCTTATTAGAGATGCCCCCTGCCTTTACCTGGCCAGCTCTCCTCCCAGGCCAGCCAAATAATGAAAGTCAACAGAGTGCCTTCCCCTAGGAGGTTCACACCTCCCTTAGGATATACCCCACGTGAAGAGATAGATAGGTCTGGGCCTCTTAACTTACAAGGCCTAAAGCCCACCAGATTATTATCAAGCCCCTTCTGACAGGTTCTATTTGCCTCTCAATCAGAAAACTTAATTGTAGCTTAGATAGCACCTTTCTTAGCTCCTCTAATAATGACTCTGTCCTTTCTTCTAGACCCTGTCTAGCACACTTGGGCCTCATTCCTTTGTAATCATAACCTCTACTCTACCACCAATGGCTCTATTCCCAACCTGTGTGTACTGATGGTCCTCTTCCCCACTTAATGCTGTATAATTGTTCAAACCTGGTAAATGCCACTCTTAGGATCATTGATTACTATCCTCACTCTGTCTTTTATGACCTTGTCTAAATATGATCAGAGTCGGCAAACTTGGAAGGCTTCCATAGCCTTGGCAACTCATGACGACAGCCTAGGGTGGTTACTGGTGCCATAAACTAGAGTGTCAATTTGTTGGGTCAACAACAAGAGCCACTGTGCACTTGCTCCTCATGTGGGATCTCTGTCCTTAATGTGCTGTACATTTTGACTTAATGCTATAACTAGTACTCAAACAGTATGTTTCACTTTGTGTTTCTATGTGGGTGCAAACTGTTTTAATCTTTATACTAAATTGATCTTCTGTATATAAAGAAAATTGAAAATGAATCTTGATGTGAATGGAAAGGGAGAGGGAGCGGGAGAGGGGAGGGTTGTGGGTGGGAGGGAAGTTATGGGAGGGGGAAGCCATTGTAATCCATAAGCTGTACACTGGAAATTTATACTCATTAAATAAAAGTTAAAAAAAAAACAAAAAAAAAAAAAAAGAAAATGTATGAAACCTTTTTCCGGTCTATTTATAAGGTAATTATATAAATTTATCATTGTTACTCATTTAATAATATTTTATATTTATTTGCATGGGATATATTTAGGATGTAAAAGATGCCTTGATGCACATATACAAAATGAAGTGATTCCTACAAATTAACATATCCATCATGTTTTTTTGTGAGTGGGAAGAACACCTAAATCTATTCTCCCAGCAAATTTTCAGTATACACCAAGTGTTAATTACCGTCCTTATTCTATACATTAGATTTCTAGACTCATTCATTCTGCCTAATTGTACATTTGTATTCACTGACATACTTTCCCTCCACTTCCTACCTCCACCCCACCATATCTTCCATTTAACTCTCTGTTTCTATATATTTGGCTTTTTGAAACAACTTTTTAAAATTCATTTTCATTTTATTTGAAAGGCAGAAACAGGCAGACAGAAAGAGATCTTCCATCTGCTGGTTCATTCCCCAAATGCCTAGAATAATAAGAGCTGGGCCAGGCTGAAGCCAGGAGCTAGGAACTCAGTTTGGGTCTCCCATGTGAGTGATGTGGATCCAAGGACTTGCGCCATCATCTGCTGCCTCCTGGGGTGTGCATTAGCAGGAAGCTGGATCAAAAACAGGAGCCAGGACCTGAACCATGTGCTCAGATGCGGGATGTAGGCATAGCAAGCGACATTGTAACTGCTGGGCCAAGTGTCCACCCCATTTGGCTTTTTTTTTTTTTTAAATTTTTATTTTTTTGACAGGCAGAGTGGACAGTGAGAGAGAGACAGAGAGAAAGGTCTTCCTTTTTGCCATTGGTTCACCCTCCAACGCCCGCCATGGTAGGCGCGCTGCGGCCGGCGCACCGCTCTGTTCCAATGGCAGGAGCCAGGTGCTTCTCCTGGTCTCCCATGGGGTGCAGGGCCCAAGCACTTGGGCCATCCTCCACTGCACTCCCGGGCCACAGCAGAGAGCTGGCCTGGAAGAGGGGCAACCGGGACAGGATCGGTGCCCCGACCGGGACTAGAACCCGGTGTGCCGGTGCCGCAAGGTGGAGGATTAGCCTAGTGAGCCGCGGCGCCGGCCCCCATTTGGCTTTTTAAAAGCTTTTTATGCTGTGCTAAATGGCATCTTTAAAAAAAAATCATAATTTCATTTTAGAGCAGTTTTAGATTCTCAGTCAAAAAAAAAAAAAGCATCTCTCTTGTTTCACTTTCTCTTTGCAGCCAGTATCTAAAACGTTTTTATATATTGATTTTACATATAAGCATAAGCTTGTATTTAATGAACTTTTTATAGATTCTTTTAATTTCCCATATATACAATCATGACATCTGCAAATAGTAGCACATTTGATTCTTCCTTTAAAATCTATTTCCCTTGCCTTCGTCTTCTAGCTACAGCCTCCTGTACATTGATGAGCAAAGATTGCGATTGGCCTTATGCTGCTATTTATCTCAAGAAAGAATATCTTCACTTTCCACTGTTGAGGACTATGTCAGTGGCAGGACACTGTCTTATTTTCAGATAATTTAATGTTGAAAATAACATTAATTAATTATTGTTCAAACTTGCAATGCATTTCCAGAACAAATATACTTGGTCATGAAGCACTGTGTCTTTGGTTTGTTGCTGATTTTTTTGCCACTACATCATGGAGATGTTGGAGAGTGTTCCCTCTCCTGCTGGGATCAAGAATCGTTTGTGTAAAATCAGAAATATCCTTTCTTTACTGTGTAGTAGAACTTGTACTGAAGTTTAAGATCGTTTTGACCAGGGTTCAATTTGTTTGAAGCCTATCGTATTATTTAAGACAATTTCAGTTTTGTAATGTTCTATGTACTCCCTGCCAACAACATAATGGCATACAAAGCACTTTTCATTAGCAACCAAAAGAGCAGCCACAGGAAGATCACTTAACTTGCTGGTTTTACAGTGTTGTTCAGGAAGTTCAGTTGGATAATGAGACAAATCTGCCCAGAAAAGGGAGCAGACGATACCAGGGAAAAGAAGACAATCTTCTGAGAACGAGGAATGCGGTTTCTACTGTTAGAGATGGCACAGATCTCAGTCCATCGCTGCCAAGAAGGTGGGCTACTTCAGGCTTCATCTGCCTCATTCTTCCCCTAAAAAGACAGCTGGGCCCACTAGGTTTAAGGAGTGACAAACTTACCCCTGGGCACCTCAAGACTCCTTTGTTCTTCTCTGCCTTTACTAGATTTCAAATTGCACGGGCAATTTACATTAATATTTCTCTGTAATGCCCACAATTTTCTGTTATGTCAGGACAGCTCCAATTTATAGGCATGGAAATTGATTTCCAAAATCAATTAAGTGACTCTAAGCAACGATGCTGCAAAGCCAAGATCTCAATCTATGAACTTAGGGCTGGAAGGGACCTCAGAAATCATTCTCACTTCACTGAGAAAGTCAGTGAGGTACAGCCAGGGAGGAGCAGAGCCCCAGCCCAAACTAAGTGCCTGATTCCTAACCCAGGTGCCAGTACCTAGAGAATTTTCCCCCAATTGGAGTCACTTAATTGATGCCTGTTTTAAAGCTCTCTAGGGAGGGACAGATCTGCTTTTGTGCAAAGTTTGTTTAGGGACAGATTCAAATCTCTCCCTTAGGAAGTAATGGGGACATTTTCCCAATGAGTGACCTCTGGTTAAAAGGGCAGAAGCAATCTCAATTGTTATGGAAAGTGACTAAAATCAACAAGAAGAAAATGCTCAGGTACCTGTGAATACTTCATTCTCAACCTGCTTACATGTTATAAAGAACGTTTAAAAGCAGCCGGGGCTTGCATTTCTCTGGTGTTTCGCGGTTTAGAGAGCACTTTTCTACATTTACTACAAAGCTGCAAACCTGTATGCAGTTTTCAGAGTGCCGCAGGTGTTTCCAGGACTGACCCTGTGTCTCGGGGGCGGCGATCACGTGTGTAGCCTGTAGCTTGCACGACAGTGCGTGACACGCGCCAGTGCGTCCTCTGAGAAGGAGCATGCTGTGTCTGGTAGGAGCAGCCTGGTGGGCAGGTGACTGGTGAGGTTCACCAGGAGGCCAGACGTGCGGGAGGAGGGAGCTGCAGAGCAGAAGCAGGAAGCAACGGGGCGCAGTGGCATGATGGGGTCTGGTCAGGTGACCTGACCCGCTTTGTGACCTTAGGCACATTCGCTTCCTCCTCTCTGCCTCAGTTTCCCCATCCTCAAATGGAGGAGGTAATAACAAGATACAGCTCATAAAGTGGTGGTGAAAATCAATAGGGAAAGCACTTAGCATGGTATCTAGCATGTGATAAAGGCTACCTGCTCTTGTTTCAGAAGACCATAAGTAGCTTCATGAAGCTGGCCCATTGGGTCGGGACCACAGCTTCCCTAACAAGGAAACCGGACTTCTTCATGTTGACAAGGGAGGTATTTTCTGAGCAAGGCAGTGAGGAAAGACCGGAAGCAGGTAAAGGAGGAAGTGTTGTTGATTTATCAGCAGGTGTGTGCACAGGTGCACATGTGCCTACATGTATGCATGAGAGAGAGAGAGAGAGAGAGAGAGAGAGAAAGAGAGGGAGAGGGAGAGGAAGGGGGAGGAGAGAGAGAAAGAGAGAGAGAGAATCTCATTTACCTGGACAATGGTGCCTGGTACCCATTTGTTGTCTGAATGGGTGGAGCTGCGATCCTCACAACAGAGCATGATGGTTAGCCCATTTTACAGATGAGGAAAACTGAAAGGCTCAGTGACTTGCCCACAGCCACCACAGTAAGAGGCAGCACCAGGACTAGAAAAGAGGATGTTTGACTCTTGTACAGGAATCTGTCATAGCCAAGTGACTGGTTCAATTGTAACACCTCCTACACATGATTTAAATTAGCTCACCTCAGACCCAGAATAGGTTAAGGTTCTGAAGAAAAAAAAGTCTCAGATAAACGGAATAAATAATAAAAAAATAAAGAAACGAATTACCATTTTAATCAAAAAATGAAAACTTCTGGGTTCGGCGTTGTGGCCCAGCAGGTTAAGCCGTCACTCAGGATGCCAGCATCTCATGTGGGCACCGGTTTGAGTCCCAACTGCTCCACTTCTGATCCAGCTCCCTGCTTATGCACCTGGTCCAAGTGCTTGAGCCTCTGCACCCATGTAGGAAACCCAGAGGAAGCTCCTGGCTCTCACTTGGCCCAGCTCTGGACTTTGCAGCCATTTGGGGAGTGAGCCAGTGAAGAAGATCTGTCTCTGTTTCTTTCTTAAGGAAAGAAGGAAAAAAGTAAGAAAACTTCCGCTGATGCACGCTAGGTGGCAGCATCATGCATCATTTTAAGGACAGAGGCAGTAACAACCACACCCTGTTCCACTGAGGCTCTGTTGAGACTGGGCCCTCAGCCAGGGCTGGATTTCATTATTTGATTTATGCCGCAACCACACAGTACTGCAGCTTTGAACATCTTAGCAAAAATAATCAAATCCCAATTTGCCCCGAAGTCTAAAGTCAGCAACCCTCCTGTTGCCAGCAGGCATGGCAAGAGGTATCTTCCTCCTCGGAGGCAGCGCTTGGCTTGGCTGCCTCACCTGTCACTTAAGGAGCCCCTCAGGCCAAGCCTGGTTCTCAGAAGCCTTGGACTCAGGCAGCGGGGACAAAAGCTTCCTCTGAGCCTTCGAATGGGCTAGCAACACCTACCCCGTTCTGTCTGCCCCGCCTGCACCCCTCCCCGTCTTCAGCTGAGCTGGGATACTGGGCACACTGATGCCAGAAACTGCCCCTTCGCTGGAGCTACCATTTAATGGAAATATTCACTTATGTGCCCAGCATTATGCTTCCTCAATACTAACCTCCAGGCCAGTCCCCACATGCTTTGATCCCAGTCAGTCAGTCCATCAGCACCCAACCTCCTGTTCCAGGTTCTTCGGGGCTCATGGCCTATGTGAATGAAAGAGAGTGGGAATACACTTTAAAATGTTCTCCCTCTCCACCCCCAGAGTCAAGACCTGACAATCACCTCCCAGGCATGGTTAGGCACAGAACCTAAGGGCTCAGAGTGAATTAGCTAAGCCTAGAAGAAGAATAAGAGCTTTATGAGAAAAATAGTTGGTAGATGCCAAGGCACCGAGGCAGAAAGGAGGCCAGCGGGTCTTGAGCAACAGGTAGACGTATCAGAGGCATTGGGAATGGAAGCAGTAACTCCAACATGAAGGGCCTGGAAGGCCATGTGCAGGATTCTTTACCTTAAAATTAATTGGAAGTCTTCTGACAAGGGAAGAGACGGGGTCAAATTTACTTTGAATTCAAGATCATTTTGGCTTCTTTGAAGAGCACAGCTCAGATGGAGGCACATGTGAGAGGAAGACCATCAGGGATCTGCTGGGGCTGGCGAGGACGTGGGCAAGGTCTATA